>NC_134329.1:1200000-1500000 GCF_964195595.1 Calonectris borealis
TGAGGATAATTGCAGGTTGTAGATGGCGATAATAGCTGTAATTTGGTTTGTGGAAGCAATAAACCCAGGCTCAATTGCTGGCTGCTTTATTTGGGAAAGAGCCCAAGCTGCAAACACTGAAAATGAAATTTATGAAAAATATATATTTCAAGGAAAGTAATTAGCATATGTCTGTTGCTGTGGTTGCAGGGGACTGAGCGCTTCCAACTTTCTGCAGGCTAAGCCAAGATGTTTGTTTTGAGGTAGGCCGGCTGGGTAGGAGACAGTTCATCACAGGCTATCATGGGCAGCCAGCGCAGGTGGGGTGAATCACCTGTCAGGGGCGCGAATCTTTTGTTATCAATGATTAGTTGCATAGATTGGACATTGACTTTTTAGGCAGCTAAAGGTAGGTGGGATAAATTTTACTGTCATTTGATTGACATTGGGTCATCAAAGAGACATTGTAAAAAAGAATCATTCCCACTGAGGTTGCCATGTGGTGCCAGTGGACTGTAAAACATTTCTAATTGTGCCTGCTGCTGACGGCTGACTCATTTCGTGCTGCTCCAGTTTATGACATGTGCTCAGCAGGTCATACGATGAGAGGAAGATAAGGAAAATCCTTTTCTGATTCTGTCTTCCTTTTTTCTTTTTCTTTGGCAGTCTGGAGCTTTCTGTTGGCTTCTCTGCACCAGTGTCCTGCTCAGTTATGTCTAAGCTTGTTTTAAGCATCTCAAGTAAAACAAGACAAAAAAAAGGATGCAATTAATAAGCAAATTGTTCCAAAAATGAGATTCAGGGTGAATGAGACTACATTTTGTTGTTGACCAAATTCAGTTAGTCTTCTGAACATAAAGAAAGGGAGGAAATTGAAAATGCACAAGTGTTCCATTTAGACACTTCCAAAACAAAAATGCTATGGAAATGCAAGAAGAGTTTAATTTTTTTTTTTTAATTAAATTGCATCTTTTCAATGTAAAAGTGGCCAGCATCAAAAGATCAAGACTTACATAAATCAGGCAAATAGCCCAAAAATAAAGCACAGTATTTATCTGCCTGTCAGTGGAAACATTCCAGACTGACCCAAATTGAATTGTGGGGTTTTTTTTCCAAATCCTGTGCTTTCAACAAGAACAACAAAAATTCCTTACAAAACAAACTTCACTGGATTTTTAAGCTTGATCACTGATATGAAAACTCCATTATTTTCCCAGATCGTACCTGAAGAACTGAAATTTCGATCATCTCCCTCCCAGAACTTCTTCCCCTGTAAAATTGATCTCCAGGGAGAATTTCCCTGACAGTCAGCTTAACCGTCCTTTCTCTCATTTTCATCCCATTACTTCCAGCAAATTATTTTCTTAGGGTTATTGTGATGAGCGATGGGTATTCATGAGACTCTTCTCACTCTGATCTGTGTATTATGGGATGTGAATGTGGTTGGAAACCCTCTTACTGCTGATGGATCAGTAATTGTTTTACTTTTAAATATCTCTTCAGCAGAATATCTCCATTTTTTTGTGGACATGGGACTTCACCCTCATGAAATGGAAACTGCATAATTAATGGCCCATGTAGCTTGCTCTGGAGGTGGGAGGGCTGTCAAGGAACAAAAAAAAAAAGGGGGGGGGGAGAGAAATTGTAACTCCCATGAGTTCCTATAGAATCCTAACAAAACAAAACAAAAAAAATTGGTTTTCATCTTATTTACCTATGGCAACAGGGATCATCTCTTTGTTTCATAGGTGTTAAGCAGAAACCCCTCTGTGTCTTCCAGTCCAGACATGGTTTATTTGAACATAAACTTGTTCTGATCCAAATACAGCCTTTTCTGAAGAAAGCGCACACACATAGAGGCATCTTCACACTCATCTCAAACATGTTAGAGCAGTCCCAGCTGCAGCTTCACTCTCTGGACACAAATAAGCCATGCTGGAAAATTAGTTGCCAGCATCAGCACATTGTGCTATGGCCAAACGGCTGATGACCTCTTGCAGACTGCTTCTGCTCCCCCAGGAGGTGGTCTCCACGTCTGCAGAGCAGCAGGCACATGCTGTGAGGAGGAGGTGTGCAGAGAATGGGCTTGCGGGGAAACTCCGGAGACTTCACTGCTCTGCCATGGGTTTTCTAGCTGCTGGAGCATATATATATATGCTCTGTGCAGGGTCAACAGAAGATGCTTCTGCTTTCAGGCATTCGTTCATTCATTCATGGCAGCAGTGAATGGTCCACTCCTGTCTCTTTCTGACACAGCCATACGTAGGTCATCATCTTCTCCACTACGTGTGCCCATTGCCTTGGCTGTCTAACATCAACCACAGGCACCAATACTACTTAAGATTAAAGCTGAAAATTATCTTTTTTTTCAGTTCTTAGTCAAACAAATCAGTAATTTCTTTTCACAGCTGTTTAAGGGTTCCTATCACCAGCTTCTCTCCTGTGTCTGGACCAGTACTTGCATCAGATCATTTTTCCATGTTCTCTGGCTGAGGATCTGGCCCTGGCTCTGCAAGCATGCTGTGCACTAGATCATATAATGATGCCAAAGCCTGCCAAGTGAAGACACTGAGCACTGAAAGACATTTGATCCAAGGAAAGCAAACTGAGGCAAAGTCTCACTCAGAGGCTCAGGGCAGAACAGCACCATAATGTTGGGTGTCCAGTCCATCAGCTAAGGGAGATGTCTTAGCAAAGATGCTGAAAGCACAGGAGCCCTAGTCCACTTTGAAGGGAACTGGGGGACATCCTAAGACAGAAATCACAGGGATCAGCAAGAAAGGAGGGGTAAATAAAAGGCTGAGGTCTCTAGGGTAGTTGTGGTGCACCTAATAAACTCCAGCATGGTATGTAATCCTTGATTTTCCATGCAGTCTGCACAAAGATACATCTGCCTGCAAATCTTTAGCACTTGGGAAGCAACATAATGAGCTAATAAATACTTGTCTTTGCATGTCACTAGGACACGATGTCCTTGGCTTCAGCATACCAGCAGGTTACAACGGCCTTTGGGCACTCCAATTCACACAGCTTTAAGTGCTTGGACATGTTACTCTCCTCTTAAACACTCTGACCATGTCTCAGCATTTTGGCCAAGAGACTTCCGACACTGTCTGACACCAGCAAGGCTGTGTGCTGTTCATAAGTGCTGTCCAACTGAGATCATTCCTTTCCAGAGGTGACAAGAAGACGTATGATCTAGTGGGTCCAACCGACGTTTGCTCCGTGCAGTTGCCACTGATCACTTCCTCAGTTTTTATTGCAGATTTAGTCAGAGAGCACTGCAGGGAGCAACACAAACGCAATTTGTGACTGACTCAACAGAAGAGATGAGTGGTTTGGCAGCTATCAGAAAGTTGCCATTGTCAAAATATCACAGGCTATTTTTGTCATTCTCACCTTACTAATTCCACAAAACCATCCATGCCTGGAGCACCTCACAGGGTCTCATTTGGCTCTAAGCCACCCCATTCTCAGCCCAGGCTAAGTACCCTTCACACAGCAACACTAATGCTCAACAGGAGAAGGGCAGAGCTGTCGTCAAAAGCGGATGCTTAGCCCAAAACTGTGTGGGTCTAAGACAGGGTATACAGCTGAGACGTTCAGTTTTTAGCTAAGTAATTGCAAGATTTATATTCGCATCCATTTCCTGGCCGCGGACTCACAGTCTGAACAAAATTTTATAGGTAAATCTGACAGTGGCACTTAAAATAGGAGCTAGTTAGATTTAGAAGCCCATGTCTGAAATTGTGGTATTCTTCAAGATCCTTTTTCAACTTCTGTCTAACGCTGGAAGTGCTGCTTCAGCTTTCAGTGTTCAGCCCCACCAACCTGGCTTCCAGGTTGGGCAGTTTGGACCCAGGTTGACAGGGGCACCTCACAGGTGCTAATGACATCCTACTCACCTCTCTAGACCTTAGTCACGTCATAACACAAAACTAGCTGTTCCTCCTCATGTCTCCCAGTCCATCTACCAGGTCAGGTTCTTCATAAAATGCCTCTGTCGCTTTTCCTTTTAAAATACACCTGAAGTAGGAGGGGCTTCATGAGGACAAGTCAGGGGTACATGCCTACTTTCAGGAAAAGTGTCAGCCTGAAGCCAAGGAGCTGCAAGGAAGGAGCCCCATCAGGACGGTCTCCCACCAGACATCCATAGGTGTTCTGACCACAAAGTCATTGTGCAGCCCTATAACCTGCAATACTAAGAGTGCAGAGCTGTTTTCCCCTTCTTCAGATCTGGAGAAGCACAACCCACAGCTCCTCAAAGCCTCTAGGGAAAGAGAGGCAGATGCTCCTGGGGGAAAGTATTTTTCTGTTGGAGAGGGTAGGAGGGGGCATGCAGAGCGCCCACACCCCCATGCTTGTCAGCTAGGGGACAGCTTACATTGGAGTGAGCCTGGTATATGTATTCCCTTTGGAAACATTTGGTGTGCCCAGACCTCTGCGGGAGCAAGACTGGGAAAAAGCAGCCAGGAAAGACTAGCATGAAAATTACATCTAGGAGCAGGTTTTCTTCAGTGATAAAGACATTGGTATGGTCTTACGTGCCATGAATGCCAGTCTGGAGGATGAAACACTGGAGGGTTAACTTGAGCAGCCAGAGGTGCTGTTCCTACTGTCTGGAGCTGGCTGCTCAGTCTGCTTTTCAGTACCACTACCGAAAAGGTGGCTGCCACAGCAAGCCAAGGGCAGCACAGAGGACAGCATGGTTTATTGCTTTTTGCTTCGTTTAAACTGTTCAGTCTTTTTGTTTGGATTCATGATTCAAGCTTCTTTCTTACTACCAGGTTGACTTAGTGGCTGGAGTTTCTAGGTAGGAAAGCCCGGTCATTTTATTATCCTGCAGTCCCTGACAAAACGGCAAGGGCCAAACAACCTCATTCTGTCCAGAGGAAATGCTGGGACACGGTGACTCACTTCTGCATTCAAATATGAACGATTCCCAAGGTGGGATGCAGCCTTTGGCTGTGAGAGAGGGCTGCTCATCGCTGCCTTGGGGAGAGCTGCCCCCAGGGGTTCTTCCACTGTGCATTGGTGTTCCCCATCCTGCTCCACTCGCATGGCAGAAATGCAGCCACACTGCTGCAGCCGCCTCTTCCTCCGCACTGCCTGCTGTGCCATTGCCTCTCCAGCACAAATATAACACGTACCGGCATGTATGATGATTCCAGCTCAGCTCTCACATAGAGCTTCATATGGTGCTGTCCTCCTCTCTCTGCACTGGGAAGGTCTTCTGCTATTATACACATTTTAAGAGGAGATCAGTCCCTGGCAGTGCTCCAGAGGAAGCTCCGTTGGTAGCTCTGGAGGAAGAGTTGTACTGACATTGCCCTGCAGCCTGAAATTTAAATTCCTACAGCCACAAGAGAAACCTCAGCCATTCCAGTAGTAAATTGAGGTTTTTCCTGCGCAGTCTCATGTTTGAGCTCTCAGACAAGGGATACTTTTCACAGTTGTTGACAAAGCAATTCTCACCTGCAGAAGAAACTTCATGGGATGCTGTGTCACCAGTTCATCATCTGCCAGCTCTTATCTGTGGACTCAGGAGGTGACAGGGAGCCACTGCTTCCTTCCATACTGCAAAGCCCAACAAGAAATAAATACATTCTCTCTGAAGGTTGGGCTTGAGCTGGTCTGACGTATTTGCAAGGTCCGCAGTCACATAGTACAGCAGGAGGGAGGCCAAGGTGTATGAATCCTATGCAGATACCACCATTTATTGTTAATACTAGGACCCAGTGCTAATGCAGAGGGTCATTGTCATTCACGCACTGTGCTGGATGTGTACAGATGCACCCATAATATCAAAGAAACACAAAGCAAGCATGAGAAGATAGCACACAGCTGAACACAAAAAGCAGCAAAATAAGTATCCGTCTTCCTTAAAAACTGCATTTGTTCTTTGCCTTCCCCTGAAAAACAGAGTTGAAGAAGCAGGATGATGAAAGAGAGAACAGGAGTTAATCAACAAAGAAGTTCTGGCAAGAAACCAAGTCACCTTTAGAGCTTCTTGTGTCGAACGAGAAACCATCAATGATAAGGTATAGCTGTAAATGATTTTCACAATGGACTGGCCCAAACACTGAAATTATTCTGCAGGGAACAGCTCTTCACAGGCTAATTGGGCTTGTTCAGTCTTGAACGCCAAGGATACACCAGGGGCTAGTTTCATTTATTGGGTTTAGAAGAAGTATTTACAAATCTAAAACCTTAAATCTGAGGCTTTGTAGCCTTAGCTAAAGAGCAGAAATGGAGCTAAGACTGATGTCAGCCAGGACTTTGCCTTCATCCTTGAGCTTAATTGATTGATTGAGTTACATGGAGATCATTAAAAAACATATATTAAAAGAAAACTCCCGACCTCCAGGGAGACCAGTGCTGAATGCTTTAATGCCAGCAAAAAACAACCACCAGAATTCAGCAACAAAAATAATAAAGAAACCTGCAGCAACATAGCAACCAAACAGGTAGAAATAATTCCAGTCAGAAGCCAAAAACCCCAGTCTGCCTCTCTTCTTTTCATGCTGGACTGGTGCCCTTTGCTTATGTGAACCACACCCGGACTACGGTGGACCAAAATGGTAACAGGTTCAATCATGAGCAAGGTGGACGTTGAAGAAGGCTGATGTCCAGATCAACAGCCCTTATAGGTCACAACAAACACTCTGTTTGCAGGGTTGCAGGGCTTCCCCCAAACCAGGGACTAGCTAGGCCGGGGCAAATATTCATTAATTAGTAAACTCTCCGAAATGCATGATCTCAGAGGGAGTAAGGTAAGTCACGAATGTCAGTGAAATTTGGCATATGGCTTCATCTGGAAAAAAATTAGGAAACTTTCTGGAAGCTGAAAAACTCATCAAATAATTCCGGTTGGAAGGGGCCTCAGGAGGTTTCTAGTCCAACCTCTTGCTCAAAGCATGGTCAGCTATGAGATGAGATGAGATGAGATGAGATGAGATGAGATGAGATGAGATGAGATTACTTAAAACTTTGTCCAGATTTGTCTTAAAAACCTGCAAGTGTGGAGACTCCACATCCTCCATGGGCAACCTCTTCCAATTCTTGGTGAAATTGTCCTAATGATGAAAATAAATGGATTTGGGCTTTTCATTTTTGAATGGTCCTCTTCAAAAGAGCAGGAGAAAGGGAGAAAGAAAGAAAAAGTGGACAAGCAAAGGAAAAATAAAACAACCTTATATGAAGCAGTGGGTCAAGTAGAAGGAACAGAGCTCATTTCACCCGTTATTTTACATCTCTCTTCTGAGCTGGTCATTCCAAGTTCCTCATTGCCACCTGAGAACTGACACACTTAGGATATTGTTCAGTCCATCCTAAGGGAAACGTCTAATATGGCTTAGACCAATGCCCCTCAGGACCTCTCTCTCTCTGGTGACTGTGAGGAGACCATAGGCTACTCATGCAGAAAAAAACATCTCCACTGGGATGTATGTAGCTGGGGCTAATGCTTCCTGCCCTGCCTGCCTCTTTCACACCATCCCCCAAACACAATTCTCTTGTTCCCCCCTGCCAAAAGCTGCAAACTTGATGTCTGAGAGAACGATAGACCTGCAATATCAGCTCAACCTCCAACCAAAACGTTTGGCATCTTCCTTATAGATGCAAAAGCCAAGTCATTAAAACTGAGGAAGATGAGCTTGTAGAAGAGCTTGGGGGAGTGGATTTACCCCCCAGTTAGGAGCAAAAAAGAGAGTCTGGCCCCCTGGGCTGATCCATGCCCTTTGTGCTTGCCTTCCCTCGCCCTCCAGTTTCCTCCTTCAGAGGCATACCCAGGTCCGGCCAGTCGGCTTGCGTGGGTCCCCCAGGCTCCCTGCGAGCTCTGAGTGAGCTTGGAAAGCCAACACATTTGCTTGCACATCCAAGATACCATTGGTATCCAAATCACTGCTGCACAAGGTGGTCTGGCTTGCTCAGGGTATCACATCCAATGTCCTTGCATATCAGCCCAAGCATGCACGTGGATCTGATTCATGGTGAGCTCAGTATGGACAATAAAATACAATTTGTCATCTAATTACTGCAGACCGTAGTGGCTTGTATACTTTAAAGGGCTCATTAATTTAAACTAGTCTCTTATTTAGCTGTTACTTTTATGCAGCCTCCCTCATCACTCAGTCAGGCCTCAGCGTACCCCATTAGCACCGTGTTATCTGAAGCTGTACATCCAGCTCGCAGATGCCAGGCAGCACCCTTTCCAGCTCCCATGGACCAGCAGCCAAGGCAGCAACCAGAGATTAGGACTGAACATTAGGTGTGAGCCAGTTGCAAGTGTCACTTCATCGTTTTGGCTCCTGCAAGGACAGATCAATCCAAGAAGCTCTGGAAGTGGTAAACCTGGTTTGCAAATGCAACTGCTCTGATGACACCCTTTCTGCATTGTGCATAGAAACGATCAAAATGGTAAGAACCTGAAACATAAAAATCATTTGATGTAGTCCTCTTTATTTTCCAACTCATCTGTAGGAGGGATTGTTTGGGCACAGAGCAGTAGCGAAATTAGCATTGTTAATTTGATGCAAGCCAGGGTAGCTATATGTGTTCAAGAAATGCAACACAATTAATTAGCCTCTAAAAAAAGCATTTGAAGTGTTTATTGCAGGATCAAGCTCCTGGTTTTATAAGCAGATGGGGAAATAAAGTGCTAGGAATGACATGGAGAAAACAGCTGCACTGGGACCAGAAGCCTAATTCATAATTCAACAGACTAATCAGTGAACATCTTCTGCAGTTCCTCAGCTGTAATGGAAGAACGTGAGAAGGCAAACGATTAGGCTGCTTTATTTCTTAAAGAGGCTGCTACCAATTAGCTTGCCTTCTCTATTGCCCATGTACAAATCTAATGATGTAGCCCATGTTATTAAAGAGACAGAGAAAAGTAGGTCAGCCTAAAATAATTGTCCTAATGATAAACACTCTGAGGCACAATTTCAATACAATGTGCTGAGAATTAATTAAAAGAGTAAAGACCTGTTCACACTCACTTTTCGGATCTTTCCCATTCTCTGCATGAAGAGAAAGGGCTGATGTTTTGTTGCTGCTGCTGTTTGCTCTGTAATTGTCTTTTAATACTGACTGCAGATTCAGCCGTGGTGGTGGTTCATCTCCATGCAGATCCAACCAGCACAACACAGCTTTGTGTTCAGGCTGTAGCTTTCTCCTGCCATAGCTTTGCAGTCTGGATACCCAGTACTCATCGTAGGCACCCAGGGATATTCACCTTTTCGCTAAAGGGGACAGCTTTGAGGCATCTGCCTCTCCGCAGAGACGGAAGGGGAGCCAGCTATGACCGGCCCAGATTGTGACTGTAATTAGACATCTATGGCTAGATGGACGGATGCTGTAGGGAGCTGACTGCTTTCAAGGAAAAGTGAATCCTAGCTTGGATCTGTCCCTGAATCCAACAGGAAAGCTTGTTCTGGGGAAGACACTGCAGGATGGTCAGCATCCTACACTGTCTGACCTCCTGGGAATAAGGACTTTCCCTTGGCATAGTCTTTACTCTTCATCAAGAGCTTGGCTTGGAGTACACCTGACATGGTCTGTGCCCTACGCAGAAAAGTTACGCTTTTCTTTCATTTAAAAACCATTTGTCTGAGCTAGGACCCATCAGGATGACCCTGGCATCTGCATTTCAGCTTCTTTCCTGGAATCTTTCTTTCTGGTCTAGCCTGGAGACCATTTCACTAGTAGCCTTGTTGCCTGCTGGCTCAATTTCTCTGCATTGGCATCAGGGCATTGAATATTGACTGTTTTTCTGTGTCACAGGAAAATGGCAGCCTGGCCCTGGTTGCCTCGAAGCATCTCTGTGCACGTCTGTGCAGCTGGATGAGTCCAAGGTCCAAGATAAGCTCACTGGTCTTGGAGTCCCTGTGCTGCCAGTAATCTCTGTTGAGATGTAATTTTTCCTTTTCATGGATCCCCCAACTAAAATCTTGAAGTACAATTGGTAAAGTCAACACACTGTATACCTCTGCTGTTCTTCCCAAGTTGTGAGAGTCCAGGAACCATAAAAATGCAGTTGGAGGGCATCAGTCCAGCAGTTCTGGAAGAAATGTGCTTCCCTTGGTGTAGCAGCAAATCCTCTGAGCAGAGAGGAGCTTGCATCTTTCTGTTCGCCTGCTGAAACCTTTTGCAAAACCAGACCAAACTGCAAAGCTTTCTTTAGCTGAGGTTTTAATCAACTTTGAAAAGTGGAACATTTCCCAACAAAATGTTTTACTTATTCTTTTCAAAACAATAACTCATTAGCCTTTGCATTTTAAAATAACAAACGCACAAAATTCAGCGAGGCATCTTGTCAGTTCTTCCTTTTTACTCCAAACCCAAAACCATTTTCAAGTTCTTCCAGAATGATTTTTAAAGGTTTTTTAAAATTTAGTTTGATGTAAAAGTCCAATCTTTTTTCCAAATCTGACTGGGATAAAAATTGATGTTCAGAGCCCATTGATATTATCAGGCTGCACCTGGCTGTTCTGACATTTGTCTAGAGGCGAGCCAAAGCCAGAGCCACAGATCAGAGTCGCTGCCTGAAGAACAAACGGCTGAGTCCTCCCTGCCAGGCAGTTCGAAAGCACCAGACCTGGTGCTTAGATCTCTCTGCCTCTGCTTCTGTCTCAAGAGCATCCCCTGCCAGCTTCTCCCTCAAGACCTGCTCTTGAGACCTATCTGAGCTACCCTGTATCTCACGAAGCTGTAATTTGTCATCTCCTGCACCTCCAGAGCAGTTTGGGGCTCTGAACGTGTTACCTAGATGGAAGCTGCAAAGCTCCTTCAGTAGAGACTTGCATACAAAACGCATGCCGCCTTCTTCCATGGAGGCAAACCCAGCCCTTCTCAAGGCATCGCTTTCTAAAAAGCCCTCATGGAGCACAAGGCTCTGATTAAAAGGAAAGAAAGTCATTTTCCACATCTCCATTCAAGAATTGTATTACTGAGCTTTTCAATAATTACTGAGCTAATCTGACATTCATGATCCTCTCTAACGGATGGACTTGATTTCAGTCATTCATTCAGTGCCATATAGAATCTGATTAATAAGATGTTACTTAGTGGAACACAGTTTCTCTTCTTCCCCAAGGACATTATAATTTTAAAAATAATTTAAATATTACAAAGGATAGCAGGTAATTGGCAGGAGCACTCATCATGCTGCCCTGTAATTCACAGGCTTCCTCACCGCTGGGAGAGGTCTTTCCCACTTGAGATGATCACTTGATACGGTAGTTGGGAGGGAGCAGCTGGGAAGGAGATGGAATGCCTCCATGGATTTCCAGTTGCTCACCTTTGAGCAAACAACCTGTGCAGGATCACCTTTTATCAACCTATTCCTCTGTGGGATCTGCTGACCCCATGGATGCTGTTGTGGGACAGGCCATCTCCACTCTCTTCTGTCCACTCCAGTCCAAACCTATGCATTTTCCAAGATGTTATGTAAAATTTGAAGTGCCAAGCAAATCTGACAAATAAAATGGCAGCAACATTAATTGTATATTTTTTTTATTGCACCCAACACTAGTGAAGAGCAGATGATACAAGATGGATGAAAATGTTGACAAGACCAACTTACCTCTTTGTTATAATTGTGGCTGGGGCTGCCTGTCTTTGTGAAGTTCAGCCCAGTCTCTCAGTGCTGACAGCCTGGCAGTGTATTCCTCCTAAACCTCAAGCCACTGCTGTCTTTTACAAAGAGAATATTAATGTTCCTTCTGCCACACCAGATCCAGGGCTGTAGACCTCATGCAGTTCATTATAATTCTCCCAATAGATCTAAAATTAATTTGATACCTGCATGTCTGCTTTTTTCTCATGGATATTATTGGGTTAATTAATATCTGGTTGACTTTCACAGAGCCCTGTGTGCAATTCGTTTGAATATAAGCATTACAGGAAAAATGTCATCACATAAAAAATGCATGTTAAGTGTACCACCTATTACCCTACTTCTAAAAGCAGTTCAGGCTACTCGCACTGCTTGTGCGGAGCACTTTGCCCAGCCTCACTCCTATCTCCACACAAAACCCCAACTTTGCATCTCATTTCTAACATGAACCTATCAGAAACAGACTGCATCGTCCCCCGGTGTTCCTCTGGTAGCTGTGTACAGCTAGTCTAGCCTAGGTTGGCTGACTGCTCTTTGGGACACACATTTGAATGTCTGGCCATTGGCAAAGCGAAGGTAGGTAGAATAGCGCCTGCATGAGCCTCTCCATGAAGTGCCCAGCACTTCTCTGGCAGACCGATGAGCATTCGGGCTTACCCATAACACGTTCTTGCTATGTTTTGTGAGCATGACTGACGTCCCTGAAGATCAGGAGTGTGTCAGCTGTCAGGGCTCAGAGGGGTCAGTATCAGTATCTGGGTTGTCCCCACAGCTCCCCCTCAAATGAAATGGTGCTTCGTCTCCCAAGCTCCCATAAAAAGGTGGACATGGCAGCGAAGACAGCCCAGGGCTGTCCAGAATGCTCCTTCCCAATCCCTTCTGCAGTTCAATTCCCTTGGGTGAGCCCGTGCAAATATGTGGAGGTCTGGGGTACAAACTGGATTAGTAACAAAAGTCTGTTTTAAAGGCAATTCACCTAAAAGAGGGACAAGAAGATCTGCTGAGGATCCCGTGGAACAACAGCATCACTCTGAACTCAGACCCCAGCCTTGAGTCTGCTGTAGCCTGCATGTGCTGGTGCTTGGCTGGGAGCTAAGCAGAGGCTCTGGGTGTTTGCCTTCATCTCAAAGCCCATGGCCTCTTTCAGGAAAGGGGTGGTGTTGACCTCCGCAGCCCTCCCCACGCACCCCCTCAGTGGTCTCCTTCTGCCTTCCTGAACTCCTCCTGAACAGGCTTTCCTTGCCTGCAACTTCTCATCCTAAGCCCCATGTGGCTGAAATAATGCCTTCTCCTGTCAAAAGAAGGAGGGGGGTTTAATTAAAGAAATTAAATCAAATCTTCAGAGATTTTTTGGTTTTAGAACCTAAGAACTTTCTTAAATAAAATACTTCTATTACTCAAAACAACAAAAAAGTGAAGAAAAAGCAAGTGAAATTAAGCTAATAAAAATCTAAATAATTTAACTGAGAAAAGAATTCTCAATAAATGCTGGGGTTTTTTTTTTTCCTCTCAAATGTCAGACCTTTTTTCTCCTAAGCTCTCACCCACAGCTTTTGTTCCCTTTACCACCCACTTCCCAAAGCTCACTGCAGCCTTGCTGTGCTGTTTGGAGCGAATCCTGTGCATTGCTTGGTTTAGTCCTCAGCTTATAAAGTCTGTTAAATATTTTTGGATGTCACTGATGTCACCTGTCCTCTCAGTTGTCCTCCTTAAAAATGATTTCCAAAAACGGGCAAGCACAGTAGGCTGTCCCAGACCTCTAGGTCAATCTTTGTTTCTTTGTGCCCTAAAACTTTATTTTTTTTTCCTATTTACAGTGCAACAGTGAGCCTGTGCTTCCCACAGTAGCATCGTCAGTGACATGTGGCAGAGGTGAAGTGGGAGAAGTGGAATCGGTGAAGTGGAATCGATGAAGTGGAAGAAGGGTTATTGTCACATCTTTCTTTTACTAGTGGAATTGAATTAGAGTGGTTAGGAAAAAACAATTCACCCCCATACCAGAGACATCATAGGCCATCACAGCTTTAGAGGAGGCTGAATTGCTTGGTTTCCCTCTGAATGAGCAGATGGACTCAGTACTTCCATAGGTTGTTTGGAACTTCTGCAGTTTGGAGATTACCAATTCTTGCCATTTCATCACAATAAGAAATACTTCCTTTTTGAAAAAAAAACAAAACCAACACAATCATTTCACAATTTCAGGTAGATTTTTTCAGTTAATTCTTACCCTTCTGACTATCAAGGATTAGGAAACGTGGCCTTCAAAGGCACAAAACAAATACACAGAGGTCATGGTTAAATCTCCCATGTGTATTCAATCAGTCCCAGAATTTAGGGGGACTCATCTGCTAGTTTGTGCATGTCCAGGATTGGCAACAGTCCTGCAATGCATGGAGGATCCACATCACTATTGATGAAACCATTGTGCCAAACAAGGACAAATCAGAGCAAGTTTTTGCAAGGGGTCCCAAACCAAGCAGTCCTCCAAACTGAACAGTCGGAAGCAAGAGCCATATGAGCCTTCCTTTACCATTACAAACCGTGACATCACTCCCACAATGACTGCGTGGGTTTTAGAAAGATTGTGCATGCTTTGGTTTGTGCATTTGGTCTAACTGGTGCCCACGGCTGCAGCGTCTCATGGCGCAATCTTATCCACACATGCCAACAGTTCGTGTTAACTGGTCTGAGATACCCACTGCAGTGCATCCTTTAAGACATTGATTTTTCTGCATGTGCTGATGCTTTTCCAGCCTACTACTGAATATCAGAGACCAAACGTGGTGGTGCTTCAGAAAGACATCATCCTCTGTCATCACTGGCATCCATGAGCATGGACTGTCACAGCACCCTACTGCCTCCATCACTGCATTAACCAGCTCTTTGCTGTCTGCAAGTTTCTTTGGAAAATGGAGCCATTTCACACACATGCTAATTTCATATGCCTTTCAGCTCTTTTAGATAAGAATCTTGATGTGTAATTCCTTCTACAGCAAATGGAAAATGCTTCCTAGAGAGAGCATACACTATTTTGAAAAATCCGGCTGTGATTCCCTGCTGCTTCGTCTCTTGTGGGACAGCACCAAGTGTTTCAGGGAGGCTTTCCCAGTTCAACTTTCAGAAATGAAAAGAGCAGCAGAAGGACATGGATTCTGATGTTATGCCTGCTTTGATCTGCATAGCAAATGTCGTCACAACATGCATGGGATACTGTCCACAATAGCCTTATGCACAGTCCGGTAGTGGGGACGCTGGATAAGCCAGATCGGAGCGCACTGCTGTTTCCCCTGGCTGCCATGGACATAATTAGGGAGTGCTGGGCCATGACTGAACTCAGGTGATGTTTGTCTGCTTGTGCTCCAAAGAGTTTCCATTATCATTATTTCTGTTATAGCCCAGATGATGTTATGGCATTTGGACTTGCCAACAACCACTATAGATCTTGTTTGGTGGCAAGGACCTCTCTGACATTTGCAGATATATTTGCCTGCCCCACTGATAAGTCTTTTCCATGGTGCCAATGACCTGCCTAGCTCAACATTTTTTTTCGCTAGAATAGCAGGTGTTTTGCAGAATTTGCAGATGCTCAGAGTCTGGCAGGAGCTGTAAGAGGGATGCTCCTACCCTGGCCTAACGGTGGTACAAATATGTAAAGACCTGAACCAAAAAGGGAGGAAAGAGATTAAAATACTGACAAGCCACCTGGTATGTATAATGATCCATTATAATGATGAGTAGGGAAAGCTATCGCTATTGTGTGACGTAAGCAACATGTTAATTAATGTAACAGGTACTGACAGCCTTGGCATACTGGAGGTGGTACCTGTTTCACTCCTCACTAAGAAACATCCAACATAAGATGCTGTTGGCTTAATAATTAATTAATATCACCAGCAGCGTGCCAGGATAAGGGAAAAGACTCATCCCCTGACAGGCTGTTAGCTCTCTGTATCTTTTGGAACTAAATAAAGGTACAGTTTCAAGAAAATAAGAAGAGGAAGACTCATTGCACAGAAGCACAGGATGTTTGAGGATGGAAGAGACCTCCGGAGATCATCAATCCTCCTGATCAAATAGAGTCAGCAGAGCGGGTAGTCCAGGGCTGTGTCCAGTTGGCTTGTGAATATCTCCAATATTTCCTATTAGTCAGTCCATTATGCTTTTCCCAGTTGCTTCAAGTCAGCTTGTTGTGCTGGAAGCAGCAGAGCAGATCCAAAATGATCAAAAGTAACTAGGGATTCCTGGGAATGATCTCACAGGAAGCTGCAACAAACTTTAAGTAATTATGTTGTTACAGTTTATTGTGTACGTATTAGTTTAAAACTAATTATTAAACCCCACAGAAGATACTTGAAATAATTATTCTCATTTGGAGAGACATGCTTGAAATAATGACTCCAATTTGCAGAATCGCATTAACTACTACGCAAACGCTAACCGGCCCTGGGAGCAAAGGCGTGAACATTCCTGTTATTCAAGCAGGATTGTGGAGTCTGAACCCCAAAATAGCAAGGAAGTGGCCCCAGCAAAGGGCAAAGTCAGGTGGACGATGGGGGCACCAGCCTGAGTCTAGTCCTTAGCCCGGTTCTGCAGTGCCAGCACACCCAGGGAGAGCAGACTGATGCATGTGGTGAGGGACTTCCCTGCACACCCAGCAATCCCTCTCTTGGGATTTTCCGTGCATGTGTAGGACAATTATTCAACACACACATGGAAAAACAAACACACTTCTGGCCCAGGGAAGAATCTTTTTTACTAGAAACAGTGAAGCATTGAGAACAGAGACTCCAGCAAAACCTTTCCCTCTGCTGCTTATTTATCTTCTTTTCACACATGCAAATAAAACCCCCATACTCAGCCTTCTCTGCAGTACTGGGTGCAGGCAGGATGGGAAAGAGGTCACACTGACTGCACCAAATTGGTTTATGTATCTTGCTAAATCAGATTACAGGCGCCAGACAGGAGATTTAAAATAAATTGAATATCAAAAATTTAAATACGTTTTATGAATCTTCCAGCTTCTACAAGAGCACGGCATTCAAAATAATGAAGGGATGTAAAATATGCATCCTGGGATGTTTTTGCTGGCTATAACCTTTAACAGCGTTCCTCCGTTGTGTTGAGAAGCTGAACTCATGCATATTCGCTGAGCAGATTCTTGCTATTCAAGTAGCTGTCTGAGCATAGCCTGCGAGTGCTGCTGGTTCGTGTTCAGCCAAGTGCCCCATTTCTTCGTGCCCGGGAAACGGCCTGATGAGACTCATCAAATGCTGTGTGCCTTAAAGCTTTCTCAGAGAGACAAAACCCCCAAAACAATGATTAGGCCCAAGCAAGTTCCAAGAGTTACCTGCCAGTCTTTACATTTACCACATAAAAGCTCTGGCATCTCTTTCTAAGGTTTTTCTAAGTTCATCTTTTTACGCTTAATAAAACTGTGGGAGGTATTTTGATAAATACATCAAAAATACACCAGGGAGACAACATAGGGGAGGGCTTTGCTATGTTTATTGCAATTTAAATAATAAAAAGGCAGATGATACACAAAAAGAATTATTTCTTTTGCTTGAAGAAATCTCTCAACACCTGCATGGCAAGATATCAACAGCTGCAGTGCTGGAGAAAAAATGGGGAAAATTATGCAAGGAAAAGAGTTTCTTGGTAATGGCAGTGGGTGACAGAAGGGTCCTGCAGCTTTGTTAGGTGTTAGAGAGGAGATGCCTGGTGTGAGACCTAGGCTGAGACCCTGTTGTGGCAGCTCTCCATTGCCACCACGAGGAGTCTGGTGCAGGGGCAGGTGAGCGTCCTCAGGCCCAGCACCAGAGCCACAGCCGATGGCAGGGTCCATTAATCCTGCCAGGTGACTGCACTTACGAAGCACCAATTCCTGTTCATTAGCCATAAGGGAAGGCAGGGGGAACATTTCACCTGTAGATATCTATAGTGAGGAAAGAGAAATTTAGTGAGTTGACTTCCACCCGTATGTTTCAGGCTGCACCACAGCATTTGACAGCATTGTCCAACATTTTGATCTGAAGGCTATCACTAAGCAAAATTAATGATGCCTCTACAGCTTTGGGGAGGTTTTTTAACAAATAATTCTCATGGAGATCTGCCGTGAATTGGAGGTGTTTCTAATAGGTTCCACCACAAGTTATTCTCAGCCTGAGATAACATTGAATTCAGTATTAAATATTGTTGAAAACAGTAGCCAATGCCATGGCATTTTTTGGGATGGTAAATGATGACTGTCATGAGTAAATTCATTATACAACCTGACTGCCTGGTTTCAGGATGATTCAACAGATGTTTTAAACTTGCTGAAAACAAATTGAGAATGATGCGACCAGAATCAAGATGGCACAATGCGTGGAACTGTGTGTTGGAGGACAGTGACCCAAGGAGGTCAGAGGGATGGCGGAAACCAAACCACCGTGAGCTGTCAGCACACAGTTCAGTGGCAAAGAGTAAAATGGGGATCCAAGTTATGTAGATGAAATATAGTACTTCCTCTGGCACGACAATAATGAGACTGTCACTGGCTCATAAATCTAGTTCTAAGTCCCAGGCTTTCAAAGGAGGTTGAACCACTGGAAAGAGTTCAGCAAACTGCCACAGAAATAACTAAAGGTTTAAAAATCTCTGCATAAGGATCTCTGAACAGCCAGAGTTTCTCCTGTTGATGCAGGCTCCCAAGTGACCATACTGGTTTGAGACAGTGGGTACCTACTGGAGGAAGAGGAGGATGGAGAAGGGGTCAGATCAGCCCTTGCTGGAGGCAGACACCCAAACTCAGTGGAGCACCCTCCCAAAAGCACTTAGACTGATCACATTACTTCCACCTCAGTGTAAATCCCAAAGCTATTTTGAACAAGGGAAAGAAAGTCTTGCAATCAGAGAAGAAAGAAAAACAGCTGGACTAAAAGCCAAACCTTCTCAAGAGAGTGATTGGTTTGAGTGAACAGTACGACACAGGTATCTGAGACATATTCCTAAGCAAGGTGCCAGGCTTCCCTAGGTCATAATTTGAGAATGAACAAGCTCAGGGGAAGAAAAATACAGATATTTCATGTTTGTTGCTTTAAAAGTCTTTATTTTCACTATAATGCTTTGATCTTAGAAAGTCTAGCTGCAGGAAGATTTTAGGTCTTTGGCTTCCAGTTCCTGAAAAGCATAACTACAAATACTCAGACTGAGTCAGATCCTTGAGATATTAGCAATGGACAGTAAGAAGATGTTGCAGTCTAATGCCCAGTCCAAAACTGGGGGAAACATGCCATACCAGTCCAAGAAAAATTAAGTCATGTGGCCTGGGAGGTCTCAGGGTTTGGGGCAGTGGAGGAGTAAACGGTGTAACAACAGCACAATCCTGCTGGGAACGGGCTGAAGGAACACGATTTAATATATAAAGGAGAAAGAGAGCCCACAAATCAATCATGAATTTACCTGCAGGAAAGACAGTGAAGCGCTGAATCCAGCCGGGAAGGGCAGATCAGGAACCCGTGGCAAAAACCTGAAACCAGGCTAATCCAGATTAAAACAGAAATACTGCAGTCAGGGATGGTAGTTTACCTGCCTCTTGAAGCCTGCAGTAAGTTGGATGTCTTTCTAAGATATACACTGTAGTTCATCTATCAGTGGTCTATGCCCTGAAAGAGTTATGTCCCCTGTCCTATGGGATGTGGCAGACTGGGAGATGACATGGATTCCTTCTGGCTATGAGACAAACCTCTGGTGCTTTTATATACAGACCAAGATGTACCAATTTGACTTGCTGGGAAACGATATATGAAAAACAAGTACATAAAAAATGAGCTAAAGAGTGAAGAAATTGGTTTTGGTGGAAACAGGCAAACCATCAGTTCTGGTACAACTGGTGTCTAAAGAATATCTGAGATAAGTTCTTCACTTGTTCCTTGGTGATGCCATGGTGTTAAGACCAGGATTACAACAGCAACTGCTGGAAGTGGCCAGAATGTCCCACTGCACGTTTGCCCAGCCAGCACAACTCAGCACAGAGCAATGCGGACACCAGTAGCGGCCACAGCTGGCTGCAGGTTGGAGACCGCAGTCCTTTCGTATGTCTTCTTGCTATTGTGAAAGGAAAGTGGTCAACGTCTTGGCCGGCAGCTGCCTCCCCACAATGAAGTGTAAAACTGATCAAGGGGAAGATGCTCCCTGGCTGGAAGAGGACCTGGGTTGGCTTCAGGGAGTGCTCAAAGCCACCCCCTGCCAGAGCAGGATCTGTCCCCACTGCACATCTCCCTCCTGGCCTTTGGGAGCACCCTCTATGCGCTGTTCGGATTTGGGGTGATGGTGCTGTTTGTGTTCAATTCGGGAGGTGGTTGGAGAAGGCAAGTAGTGCATGCCTGCTCAGGTACCGTGATACTGTGCAGCGGAGTATGTAAATGTGACTGTAATTAGCCATTAAGCCCAACAACTAATGTTCACACAAGCCTGTGAAAGGCTATTTCTAATGATATTGATATTATTCTATCCACATTGCAGCTTGCATGTTTTCTATTAAGATTATTTATATGCCCCTTAAAGGAAGGCCTCGCAGCCTCTATTTGCCATTCCAAGACAGTTGCATTAACTTTATCTAATGGGACATTTCAGCTATTAAACATGGAACAATTCCAGTTTAAGTATACTTCAGAAAGTTAGACATTAATTACAGCAACAAGCTTAAGAGAATTAAAGACAACTAATTAATGGGCTGCTTCATTGTTTGTCAGAAGTGATTTCTTCTGATAGAAAATGGAGCTTAAGACCAACTTTACAAATGTGAAGTAATCATGGATCTGAAAATAGATCTCCTTCCAGAAAATTTGGCAATAATTTCTGCTGGGAATGAAAGCTAATCAGAAAGGCACCTCCAAGCCATGCTGAGCTCTGATCCCAACATCTAATTCTAATGCTTACTTTTCATTGTCCACTTTGGAAAGCAGATTTTTTTTTTTTTTACTTTATTATAGCTACATTCGCAATATTCCTAACACATAAGAGGAAATTTTTTTTCAGTGAGGTTTCTTTTCCTGGCTTTCATCTGTCACTTCCAACCTTTCCTTCTTGGTTTCTGTTCTTGAGAGATGAATCCTGGGTACCATTTCAGTCAGCCAGTTATGCCATTAGATAAGACTTCACAAAAGTGATGTTACATTTTTGGTCCCAGAATGTTTGCCATTTTGAAATTCTGGGTTTTAATTTTGGAATTTGGGTTTTTCCAAAAGAAAATATGTTCAGAAGAGAGGAACTAAAATAGGGAAGGCATAGAAAAAACATTTCTTTTTAAAAGCTGAAATGATCTGTGTGATGCTCTTACCTAGGTAGTTCTGGCCTCAAAGCAAGAAAGGAGATCCAGGTTTCAAGAAGGAAGAGCAAGAGTGAGCAGACTCTCCCCTTTCGATGCTCCAACAGAGCATCTTTTTCCTGCCTTGCCATAAATATCCCTTCCACCCCTCCGTCACCCTCCAACTTATCAATGTCCAGTCCCATATGACAGTGAGTATGATACATAGCCCAGTTCCAGAGTCCATATTTCAGAAAGCATCAAAACTGAAGAATTCAGGAAAGACCTGCAGAAGTTACCTGAGGATCAGAAAATATGCCTTTTAGCAAAAGACCAAAATGCTCCGTTTGTGGTTCTCAGCTCCTGAAGACAGAGAAGAGTCACTGGGCTGCCGTTAAAATTTTCTCTCTGTCCAGGCAAGACAGACAGACATAGTCAAGAACCTTACATCTGCTGTAGGAGGTTTTGTACCTTTACAGGAAAAAAAAATTAGGGGTCTGCAAATCAAAAATTACTGACGTGCTCTATGAAAATGTGAAATGATGACATGATTGCAGTTCCTGGGGACTTACCAGCAAAGACATTTCTGACCAGTGCCAGACTTCTCATTGCATCCAGCAGGCAAAGGCCCTATGAGCTAGAAACTGCAGGTAGACACATCTGGGCTGGATACACAGTGCAGTATTTAACAGAGGATTAACCACTGGGCATCCATCACTAGGAGTAAGTTGAATCCCAGCACTTTTTCTACAAGGTGCATTCAAGGTCATCCAGAAGCCGTGTGCGCCGTGCAGGAGTCACCAGGTGGGACTGTCTGGCCTGACCTGCGTGAAAAGCTCAGTCTAGCCAGTCATGGGGATCTCACCTGCCTTCAAATCCACGACCTTTCGATTCTCCCTCAGGGTTTGTAAGCGTGAGTGGAAAGTGTGAGCAAATATTCAGGAATCTCCATGGCGACATTGACAAGACGGAATTAACATGAGCTCTGTTCCACATGGGCAGGAGCATGTGCATCCACATCCAAGGGTGGACCATGGCATTGGAGGATGGAGAAACGAGGAAGATCAGTACCGAAGGGCCCTGTGGACATCCCTGCAAAGCACAGGAGACTCATTGATCCAACTCCTCTCCTGGACAGTGACGTGGCACTTGCAAGAGGCGCCAGGATCGAGACTGGTGGTGGTTGCTGCTGCAACACCGGCTGATGGATGGCTGTGCGTTACAGATCTGAGCAGCTATGGAGCCCTGGGTTACACAGAGATTATTCCAACCCTTTCATTAGCTTAAATCCTGCTTTTCTCCAGCATAGTTGATACTGTTACAAGGAGAAAGGAGTCAGTGGTGTAGGAGCACACTCACCCTTTTCTGCCAAGGAGAAGGAGCTGGAAATAATCCCCTTTGTTGAGCTCGGATGAATGGTGGGTGATTGGCACCATTGGTCCCTCTGCTAATCACACCGGAGTGGATGGAGAATGCTCTGTGCACACACAGCAGCTTGGGAAGGAGAAGCAAAAGCCTCAGAAGACATTTCTTAATTAGGAAGATTTTATTTCTGCAGATTAACATATTTATTATACTCATTAATCATCCCTTCCTGTGTCCTACCAGAGCACAGATCAGCAGGATCCTCGCTGGCCAGGGTGAGATGGGAGCACGCCACCAAGGGCCAGTGTCTTCCAGAAAAGCCTCCCAGCAGAGAGCACCCTTCTGCTCCGGTGTCACTGGGAGTGGCCCAGGAATGTCCTTGTCAAATGATACCTGTTGTCAGGCACTAGCACGGGGGACTGCATCGGAGACTCCTACCCTCTCTGGACAGGGTGAATTGAGAAAGGGGGGTGTGATCTCTTCTCCTTTTGAGAACTTCTGACTCTGAATCCCTAGGGAGGTGCAGATCCATCTCTGTGATCAATGCCAAATCTGACTCCTGTGTTCACAGTTTCCAAGGGGCTCCAGGGATTCCCACAGGCAATTCCCCAGTTGGCTCCCAGCCCCTCCAGAGTCCTCTGGGAGATGCCCAGCTTCTAGGAGAGCTGGGAGATCCACCTCTCAGTTAGGGTGCTGTGATCCAGCAGCCAGAGACCAGCCCTGTGTCACAGCAGGAGACTCACAGGCACCAAACTCAGGGAATTTGGGTGGGTGTTTTTTTTTCTTCCAGTGCTAAGTGACTCCTATGGAGTCAGGTGAGGAGTCTGTTCCATGCCAAGGTCCAAACCCACAGACTCCTGTCCTACTCTGTTGCCCTATCGACAGTATCATCCTCCTCTGCTGGGTGGGAATCTCAGCATACGCTGCGGACTCAGCAGAAACAGACGTACCTGACTCTGGCATCCCATTCAGTGAGGGATACCCACTTTAAGGGATCACTTTGTACCCCTGAGGTTTCTCCTGTACCAGATGGGGAGTACCTGCTCCTCTACAGTGACCCTTTATCCAGGGCTCAGCGTGGGTAGAAGCCTGTCTGGTGCTGCCTGGTGTACTGGGTGGAAGGGGCTGTGTGCTGGATGTGACAGCCTGCTGCCTGCTGACCCTGGCCAGCCGCGCCTGCCAGCACCGTGCCGTGCAGTCTGTGCTCTCTACCCTTCATTTGTGACTGTTTCTTTCATCTTTTCCCTTTGCTGGCGTTAAGCTGCACCCCTCCAGGAGATTGTCTAAACTTTGAAGTCAACGGTGACCATGAAGCGTTCAAATACAAGGAACCTAATTATCGTCCTATTGTATTTTTCCTGCTAAACTGCATCTGTCCTGCTCCTGGAAGAGAAGCAGAAGGATGGCATTTGCTTTTCTCCCCATAGCGCTGTGCACAGCCATCAACATGAAAGGAAACGCGTTGATCTCTCACTTTCTGAGTCTGACCTACTTTCTGAGCCTGGGAAAGGAGAGGAGCTGCTGAGCACTGCAGCTCACAGCCTCATGCTCCACTGGAAGAGGAGCACCTGGGCATGCGGTGGAGGCTGTACCCCAATAGCAGCGATGGAGGCAGTTTTGGGGAGGGCTGGGCAGGGCAGAGGAAGGTGGAAGCAGAGAGTTTTAGACACTTAGGAATTAGGATTTTTTAGAGCAATGTTTCCTCTGGGCACCAAAGGGGTAGATTATAGCTGGATTTGCAGTGATGTGCAGTACAGAATCTGCCATCCATCATACTGACGTCTGTAAGAGGGTTCCCCTAATTAGAGATCCCATTTCAGAGCTTCATGCCCATCCACTTTCTGACAGAATACGAGCATGGCCTGCCGTCTCCTTAACTCCAACCGAACATGTGATTTTTCTTCATCTACTGCCAACGTCTAGACGTGCTTATTGGGAACTGTTGGCCGGCAGCCAAAAGCCACACCAGAAGTGGCTGCATGTCAGTGGTCTGCGAGATAAGAGGTTTGCCAAGGATCTAAGGCCCGTTCAGGATGGCACATGGCATTGGCTCCCCCCAGTGTATCCCAGTGTCTCCCAGTTCAGCAGAACTGAGCTGGATTCAGTCTAGGTACTTCCTGGCAATGAGTCCAACCTGCAGCCCAAGCACTAGCCAGCTGCAAATGGATCTCACATGTCCACCCTTCGGCTGTACCATGGATGCGTGCCGAAGCCAGCAATGCTGCCAGCAGCTTTTCTCCCGTCCCACCCCCAGGGTCGGTGGGCAGCTGCCCTTCCTCGGAGCAGATGTTCTCGGTTGCGTTGCCTTTGCCCCCAGAGCTATTACCTGATATCAATCTGCATTGCACAACACTTCCATCTTATAAATCAGCTAATTACATGATTGAATTGCTTGGTGTGTTTGAGGAATATTACACCGTGACCTAGCTGGAGTTAGGAAAGTAGCCAAAGACCCCGAACAAACCATGTGGGAAGGCAAATGCTTGTCAAAAGGCCAGGCTGGCTCCTGACTAGTGAGCCTAGCATTTGCTGTGCCATTGGTCACCTCAGTGTCTTCAGCTGCCGCAGTGGATGTCCTCGCTCTGTAGAAAAGGGGCTGTAGCCGAGATGCTGGAATCAGTGTAGCATAGTTTCAAAGCCTGAGCCAGTCCTTGCAGATGCATTTCTGATCCATCTTACTGCTGGGGGCCATCAGTAGCTTAGAAAGAAGCACACAATTTTCCCTGAGTCCCAGGTGCCTCATGATTCATTTTTTTTTCCCCAGAAGAAGTCATGTCCCCACTCCTAATCGCTCTGTCTTTGGCGAGCAAGCCAGAGAGATGGCTATCCATGAGGAAAGAGCAGTTTGTTCACATGGCTCAGATGTAAGCCCTGGTTGGCCTTGGGCAGCCCCACAGCAGAGATGTTCCTGCCAGAGCTCCCGGGAAGAAGAGGTGATCCTGCAGGGTCACATTCACGCTGCACGTGCAGGACTGGGCTCTGCCCCTGCGGTACCCAAGGGCGCTGGCAGCAGCTCTGCGGCAGCAAGTTGGGGCTTCTGAAACCTGGAAGAGAGGCGTCACTTCAAAATTACAACAAGCACTGACCAGAGCCGAGAGCTCCCCAAGGGAAAGTAAGTGCAGCAAAGGTCCTGGTGTTCGTTAGCAGGAGGATGTATGAGCAGAACTGTAGAAGCCAGGAGGTTTATTCTGGGAATTTGCTTTCCGTATCTGGCCCTTCTTAAAACTTTTCTCTAAAGACTTGCTGGAGGTTACTGTTGGAGATACTAGGCTAGATGGACCTCAGGGTGACTCAGGGTGGCTATTTGCCTGTTGGGTGCATGGACTTGTGGAACAAAATATCTGGGAATTTTTTAGGCCCTCAAAGACGGACAACCCATTAAATGCTAACCCCATTTGCCCACTAAGCAAGGAAGAGAGGACACCAGATCTGTGGAGGGAATCTCTTCCTGTCTCCACCATAACTCAGGTAATGACGATTTTGGGAGACCAACTGTTCCGCAGAATCGAGTCACAGCACAGAGCACGGGGTTGGCACAAGAACTGGCAGGAGGTAATCAAATAACAGATGCAATAACAGAAGAAGATAAATGGGTGGGAGTTAGGAGGGAAGCAGCAACAATGAATAGGGACTGTAAGACCTGATAGATTAAACAAGATAAAAAGCAATAAATATGTACATTTCTAGTAAACAAGGATTAATGGGAAAGAGCAAATGTTGCAAGGAGGGGTTTATTGGAGCCAGAAGGAGGAGCAGAGGGTAACAGAACTAACAAGACACTATGAGGAAACAGAAATGGTGGCTGGTAAACCTTGCACCATCACAGTGAAGAGGAAAAGCAAGGACCAGACTGGTGGGAACCCATTGCTTCGGTTAGTAAAGAGGACAGGAAGCCGACTGGACTGTGGGGGACAAGAAGAATGAACAAATTGGCCTCCCCGTGCTTTGGTCTCAGATCTGCATGGCACAGAGGCAGTCTGTGATGGACACAGTCGTTCCTGTAGGAGCTCTAGTTCCCCCACGCCAGCTCCCTGCATGCAGGGGACTTGTTGCTGCTAGTTATCATGGGAACCAAGACTTTCTTCTGCTCTCCTAGGAGTGGTGGTAGCTTCACTCACTGTGAGGATGCAGCCTCCCACAAGCAGCACCAACTGTTCAGTTTTCTTGCCCACAGAGAAGCAGAGCTTGAACCCATCTCTCTTTTCCTTTACAGCAGGACCTCCAAGCGTCCTTCACAAGAAGCTTGCAGCCTTGATCCTACCGCACAGCCGCTTTGCCAAACACCTCTACCTGCTTTGTGTTGCCATTGCAGAGACCCAGAGCAAGGAGGGCAGGGGAAGGAGGATCATTTGGCAGCCTGAGCTTGCCTGGCTTGGAGGGGCTTTCAGAGAAGAGGAACTGGGGACCGTGGCAGGCAGTTCTGGCCAAGGACAGGAGTGTGAACGCCTGTCCACCAGGTACTGAGAGATGGGAGCAATTCATTAAATGTAATTTCCCTTTTCCCATGAGGCTGCAGATTCTGCAGTGATAAAATTAATTAACAACTGCAATTAAACCAAAACCTGCCCTGTTTTGTCAGGATGAGTTATCAGGAGCTGAGTTTTATAATGGCTCCACCATCCAGGGGAGAGCAAGAGGCTGAAGTGTTCACAAGTTGTGATCCCCTGAGCTCTAAATCACTTTGTTCTCCTTGGGGAAAAATGTATTAGGAGGCTGGGATCTACCTATAGGAAGGCAGGGAGCCAAACTGCCTGAATATCCAGAAAGAGGTCCTGATGGCCAGGAGAGCTAGAAGATGGGCTCCAGTTCTGAGATTGCAGGGATCCTGGGTTCACGGCAGAGACCAGACAATGAGAAAGGTCCTGTGTGAAGACCTGGCCTTGTTTCCACAGCAGAACCTATTTTCAGGATCCCTCTCAGCCCACAAACGGGTGGAAACTGTCATCACGCCACGTGAGGTCATGGGTACATCCTGCACCTATGAGGCAATGTGTGGTGCTCCAGAGACCAGCCCCAGCCTGGGAAGATAATGCACCCAAGCTTTCAATGTGCTGGGCACCAAGGTGGGCGGCAGAGAAGGGATTCATGCCCCAGTCCAGCATCATCTGATCGTGAGAGCCACAGGGGATGCTATTCCCCATCCTGGAGGGGTGACTACCTCACCAGAGATGGTGGCTCCTCTAAGACACTGTGGCCAAAGCTGCAGTGCTTGGGCAGACACAGGGTGAGTCTGTTCATGCCCGGTGGTGGTACCAACAGCTTGTGGAAGTCCCTGGATGACAGTCAACTGGATGTTCTGTGATGGTGCAACTCAGGCACCTCTCTCCTGACCAAGGAATGCTGCCCACAAACCTCATGAGAGCTTTAGCTCCTGATGTGGCCCTGAAGCATCTGGATGATCTGCATTGCCAGACACCCCCTGCAACCTGCACAGCCCGACCAGAGCTGCTTTCTGCAAGACGGGTGGTGGGAGATTGCTCTTTGCCTAAAGCTGGGGTGAATAAGGAGAGCAAAGGTGTTTTGGGCTGAGCATCAGCAATGCTTCTGTGCCCTCAACAGGAAAACAACATGGATGGCTTGGTGCACTGCATCCCTGGGCAAGGACCAGATAGGTGATTTCTGTTCTGGACTTTCAGGTTCTCTCTCCTGACAGTAAAAGGGGATGCAGGGGAAAAAGCTCAAAAAGAAGTGCAGACGCTGGTCATGCCCAAATTTTCAGTGGTATGAGTCCTAACTGTTACTTCTGAGAGCAATAATCCCATCTAGCCTGTGCTCTTAATTAAATCAATTACATTAAGTAATTGAATTAAGAGCCATTTATACAGAGCCTGATTATTTTGCATCTTCGTGGAGCCTTTAAGAGAGCAAAGCTTTCAAGCAGGACCTGACTATACCCAGGGATATTTATAAACCTCGCCAGTACAAGGCAGAGAGAAAAGCCCCAGTGAAAGCCTGCTGCATGGAGCCAAGAGTGGATTTCGGCTCCGCATTAAGACATGAACACTTACGTGTCCGCATGCAGGGCAGATGTCTATGTCTGAGGTTGTGCAGTCTCCGGCCTTGGAGGTTTTAAGAGCAGAATGAATAAAAGCCCTGAGTAACCTGGTCTCACCTCAAGCTGATCCTGCTCTGAGCAGGAGGTTGGCCTAGAGACCTCCTGAGGACCCCTGAATTTTGCTGTGATCTCATTAGTCATTAATGGGACCTTGTCTCCCTTGTCTCTTCCACGGCTGCTAACTGTTGATTCTGAAAAAATATTAAGGATCTGTTGGGTGACTCCTGTTAGGCTAACAGTGAAACTCTCCAGACTTTTCTTCTTTTTTAAAGGAGTTTTGAATTCAGGGCTCTGTGCTGCAGGAAGCACGGGGGCAGCAAGCCCTGCAGCTGCAACTAGCAATACCTTAATTACAGGCTCTCTGCAACACCAAGGAAACATTTCAGAATGAATAAAATATTTGGTTTTTTTTACCAGAAGCACTTCAGGGTTTTTATATGCTTGGTTTTTAAATAAACGTACCAGTATTTGCCGCAAACAACAAGTATACTGTCATTAAAGCCATAAAGAGAAGATTAGCACTTTGAGGGGAAATTTTCAATTTGCCTACGGGTGGCATTTAAAATCTCTTCATTGGGCCTTTCCCTTCCTCATTCTCTGGAACGGGCTGCTTGCCTACCTAGCTGAGATAATGAAGTGGCATCAGTGCAGGAATAATAAAAAAAGTAGAATTAATCATATTTAATTCACCTTAATTTTACAGGAAATAAGCAAAAGGGCTGGATTCCTATAGACGTGGATTCTGGCACGGAGCCTGAAGCTCTTTCCTTCGCCTTCAAGTACCTATTGAAATGCCAGGGAAAGAGAGAAGCCTTTCTATTTAAAAACTTTGCGTTTGCTTTCACTCCCCAGAGACGTCCCTGGCACATCGCGGCCAGAGGAGGAAACCAAATCTCATTGTCTAGTTCCAAGGGCTGAGTTTTACGACAGACTGATTGGGGTTTAATAACAGGGACTTAATAGAAATACCAAATGTTTGCCTCATGCAAAATGGGGATCAAACTGAGCCAGCATACTTGAGAAAGGAAAAAATCTTTCAGACAGCCTGTCTCCAGCAAGACACTGAGAGATTAATACTGGCTTGATCCTGTGGGATTATCCCTGCTTGTGTATTTTTAATTTACTCACTGTTATGGATAGGTGCTTTGAACATCTAAATAAATAAGTGATTCAATTGCATAAATTCTCCATCAGATTTAATTTTCACATATTAAAGAATTATCTTGTAATGCCATTTGTGCCCGTGTCTTATTAAATAGATTTGCAGAAGATTTTTTTTTTCTTTTGGTTTTACAGTTAAGATACATGTTAGTAACACAAAATGACAAATCAAGCACTAATGAGAAGGAAAATCTTGTGGGAACCAAATCTCAAAAACATTGTTCAGTACAAATGCTTGGGATGAACCTTTGGCTGTGCTCCCCTTCTCTGGCAAAGACATGTCTTAGTGGTCTCCCTCCCAGTGTCAAGGCAGAGCCTCTCTGCCAGCACAGACAGACCTAATGCTTGTGTCCTCCTTGCTTTTCTGCACCACCTAATGGTTTCTCACTGTTTCACAGATTAGGGGGAGGAAAAAAAACCTTCCTAATGTTCCCAATGTTGTCTGGCAGCATCAAAAGCAGAGAATTGCCTTAAATCTCCCTCGACTCCTGAGGCAGAGCAATGGTCTGTGTGTCTGATGGCTGCGGACAGCCCTATCTCACTTCCTACCCTTTAGTTCAGAAAAATGCTTCCTTCATAAATACAATCATAACTAGTTTTCAGACTGTGCATGAAATAATTAGTTATAGAAGAAATCTCTTTATGGATCATTCAGGTTTTATTAGGCAATGTGCTTATGAAGCTGGTCCATGTGAAAGAAGGCTATGGCTACACAAACATGGCCGGGAAGATGTTTGGATTTTTAAGATTGATTGGCAAGTCTTTACCTTAGGAAAAAAGTCACATTCTTGCTGGAATGAGAGCATGGAGAGAGCAAGTACACTGTGCTCTCCCCAGTTGTCTTCTTTCCAAATAGCCATATCTGAGGAGCACCGTGGTTTAACACATCATGCGGCAATGCACACGACAGATGCTCGTGTCAGGGAAGGGAATCGGGACCAAGGACACGCTTCATGCAGAGTGTCCCATGGCACCAAGTCCTGGGACAGAAGCAAAGTCTTGTTTTGCTCCTGCCATGACGGGTGATGCCAGAGAGAAAGGAAGCAGAAATGGTGCCAAGCAAGGTATCTGCGTAGGGGTAAGAGCGGGGCAGCCTGAGCAGAGGCTGGCCAGGAGCCTGGGACATGGGACACCCTCCCTGAGATCCCTCGCATGGGACAGGACCTGGGAGGTAGGTCTGGAGAGCTGAGGGCTCTAGAGCATCTGTGTCTCCTTGGAGGGTGGCACTGGCCACCACCGACCACAAAGCCTTGTCCCTGAGCCAGTCCTCCAGCACCATGCCATGCTGCAGGGGGTTCAGCAGTGCAGGGGATGAGTGTGGTATACCCATCCTAGAGTCCCACAGCACCTCGCGTGATAGAGGGCAAAGTATTTGATTCACAGATTGTGTTGTGTTGATACATATATATATTTATTTTATTTAGCATTTTGGTTTTACATCCTCAGGTCTTGCTTGTCTCCACCAGCAGGGAAAGAGGACATCACCTCTTCTTCCTTTTGCTGAAAACAAACATTGAGCTCCCACTTACATCACTCGCCACCGAGTCTTCAGCAGCTCCCCATCCCCTGGGAGACATGCGGGATCACTGCAAACATGGACCGCTCTGCGTGTAGGCCTGTGTTAAGTTAATCCGCTGAGGAACAAGCAAGAGAGTGTTGTACCAATTCTATGGCTTGGAGAGACCATTTGGATCACCTACCCTCCTCTTGGAGAAAAAGCAACTGTCCCTGGTGAAATAATAGGATACAAGTATAATTTCCAGTAGGAGAAAGTCCTTTTCAGTCCTATCTTGGTGGTCAACCCACTGAGCCGTACGGGGTCTGCAGGGTGTACAGGAGCATCATCTGCGTGACCTGCCTGACCCAGGCGTGCTGCCGAGTTGCTCAGCATCATGCCCAGACAAAACCTCGCTGCTGCTGGGAGCAGGGCAGCGTGCACACCAAAGCATGCCCAGAGTCCTTCTGTGCCTGTGCCAGCTCCGGGCAGGACCGCACGAGCCCTGCCAGAGCCTTGCTGTGATGGAAACGAGAGGAGGAGGATACATGCAAGGATTTGTCTTTGACACAGAGAAATCTGGGTTTTGCTAATTGGATAACAAGGCAATTACTGCCTTGGATGTGTAATTCACTGGTTTGGAGTGTGCTTAGACCATATGATGTGGTTGTCTCAGTGTTGGTGGCGAGGTTTCAGTGAGCCCGCTGTGAGGATCTGTTCAGACACGAGAGCTTTTGCTCAGACATGGGTAAGAGACTCATAGCTCTCACCATCCTAGGCGTGACCTAAGGCTTGATGAGCCCTGATCCAGCCCCGTTGTCTGCAGCTTGCACTGCACAGGCTGTGGGGCTGCCCAGGCATCGCATGACTCCGGCGAGCACCACGAGGTTCTTGAGGCATTAACCCCCACCCCAAACATCAGCACTACCCCTGACCTGCCACAGCATGGATGGAGCTCACATCACTCCACATCCATACTGCCCTCCTTTCTCCTGGACAAGTGAGAAAGGACCTTCTCTTTCTCAGCTCCTCCATCATCCTGAAGGGCCATGCTCCCCCTTTCCAGAGCAAAGCACCTCAAATTTGCCTTTTCATTGCCCTCCAACTGAACACCGTGCCAACATGCTGATTTGTTTGCTTTTCTCCCTTTTGCCAGCAGCCAAATGTCTTTCAGATCCTCCTTCTGCCCCATCCTGCAGTTCACACCAGAGGTGTAGCAGAACACCAGGCAGCACATCTGCACACAGAGCTCTGGGCAGCACCTGCGCTTGGCAAGGCTTGCTGCCACCAAGCACCACCTGTGACTGTGAGGTTTCACAGCCTCCCCACATCTCTTTGTTATTCCATTTTTTACTTCATTATTAGGAACATACCCCCTTCCTCTGCACTTGAAGGATCTCCATATTTAGCCCACAGAACTGCCTGCAGGTACCACTACGTGAACACTTCAACGTGTCCATGCGGTGGTTGTAAAGAGACTTTCTGCAGTTGCAGTTTGCTCCTGGACTGCATGGGCAGCCTCCATCCATGCGTACAGGACACTTCAGCCTTCGTCTCAATTCTGGAAAGGGACTTAGGTAAAGTTTTGTAGCGCTCTTTAAAACTTCAGCCCAGCACTTGAGGTCTTTTCCTTTGGGAATATGGGACTAGACCTGGTAACACCTCTTTTAGGATCTTCTCTACAGATCTCCCTTTTCAATCCTTTGGGTTTCCTATTGGGGTCCTAGGTCACTTATGAATATCTAGATAAAGCAAGAATTTATGCCTTTAGCAACATGATTAGTTGGCCTTACACCCAGAGAGACCTCTAGGCATGCATTAAATCTTTATACTCTATCTACTTTTTACTGAAGGTATTTTAAAAGACTCTGAGTTTCTGGGTTAGTTGTAGTGTCTTAAAGAATTTTCTCTAGCCATATTCAGAAATCTGTTCTGTGCCTCAAACTTTGTTTTTTATTTTGTTTTGCACTGGAACCAGGAATACTGTCACTGCTATGTGGATATGTCATGAAACTACATATCTATAATTTTTATGTCCCTGTTGTAAAATGACTTTGTGTTGTGTTTGCATTTTGAATTTGCTGGTGGTACAATAATATTCCATTTGGGTCAGAATTAGGGTCCTTGTAATATGATAAAATTTTATGCTTAATAAGAATAATTGTGTTTGTTATGTGGGCACTGCAAGATTTATGATGCCTGTAACCATTTACCTTGTTGCTTTTAAGTGGCCAGGTGTTTTGGATGCTGTGATAAATAAGTACATTGTTGTCAGTCAGCCACCATAATTGGCTTTTGAAACAAAGACTTCTGGCTTTTGGAATATTTACAAGCAAGTTGTGACATTTTCGACAGATCAGGCAAAGCTGCTGACTCGAAAAAACTTATTTTTGTGACTATCAGCAACATGACCTCCCTGGTTTAAAAAGAAAAAGAAGTGATTGTTCTGCTTAGAGCTGACAACGAGGTTTCACATTCTTTCTCATATCCACAGCATATTTCTAATACAACTTGGTAATAGAAACGGCACTTAAAGGGATATATTCCAGTGCTGCACATGCATTCAAACTCAGGTCAGGAAAAGTTTTGGCTTAGGAAATGTATTATTATGATTAGCTGCTGAATGCAGAAATACAGTAGCCCAGGCAGCATCAAAATTCCCACTTCTCCTTATCATCACAGGATTTTGAGAAGGGATATACATCTGATCCACTGCCACATTTGCGAATGGTATACCCCTTGTATGAACATGCATAGTTACTGGCTGCAAATAATATCAGTCTTACTACATTCAATGCTAAAAAAGTTGTACTTGTGCTCACCTTCCTGAGAGCGATTCCAGAGCCTGCAATTGGAGATAACCTAATTAAATGATCTTTTTTTGCTGTGGTCATGTCTGGAGTATCTTTGTGAGCTGCCACATGACACCACAATTTCTGGACATGAAACCCTTGATATTTTGTCTCTCTCTTGCTGAGACTCCGTTCCGCATCGCTATCAAAGCAGTGGCAGGCACTACAAAAATGGTGGCGTATTCACATCTAAGCTTTACACCTCCAGCTCTTCAGGAGTCTAAAATCAGTACTAAAGTTCAGCACAGCTAAAAAACTAGCTTGAATTTAAGTTCCAAGATGGAAATGACCTGATGTCGGCAAACTGATATTCTAGGAGGTAACCATAGAAACATTCCCAGTGGCATATGTGGAAGATTAAAAGTTGCAAGAAGGCAGAAACATGCTCTGGATTAGTTTTTATTCGTGCAAGGGCATCATCCTGGCAAGGGATTATTAATTACACGTTCTAATTCTGCACTTCTAAGGAGCTGCCTCCATGCAACTGCAGCTGCTTCCTGGCCAGATGGAGAGGCCCCCTTCCCCAAAGGAAAAGCAGATCATATGTGTACACACATGCACATTTTGCAGCTCTTGCAATTGCATTATTGCATGCAGGCAATGTAGTGTCGGTGCAGGCAGCTGTACTATGGCACAGTGCAGCTGATGTTGCACTTGGAGGCATTGAGCTAAAGTCAAGGTTGATGTTGGGAAAAGGCTTCTGCTTTTAAATATGGGAAGAGTCAAACTTTGGGAGAGGGATGGCCATCAGAAGTTTAAGTTGTTAGCAAGAGGAGGAGAAAGACTCCATGGGGGAAGGGATGCTGAGCTGTTATCACAGGTTGGGTTTAGTCTACCGAAGGGCTGGACTGGCCTGCCTGACCCCATAGGACTCCGTAGACCATCTGTTATAGAAACATGGACATGCTCAAAGCTTGGCGGTGAGTCTTTCACCACCCCTGATGAGCTCGGGTGCCAGTGAAATGCAGAAACTATCAGAGCAAGAAGTGACTCAACAAAAGAATCAAAGCTGTTCTGGACACAGCCCTGATCTGAAGGTAGGCAGTTGCCATCACCTCACATCCCCACCAGCATGCACAGCAAATCAGCCCTCTGTGTAAATCCAGGCCTGGCAAAAAGCTCACATTCCCAAAATATATATTCATACCAGCCTCTGTAGGTTTGAATAATTCATTATGCATTACATCTCTTTGCTTTTAGGATACTCAGACCCAATTCTCTGTCTTCCCACAAAATCTGTGCAATTTCTATAAGATGCAAAAACACCTGAGGACAATATTATTTTTCATCCACTTTACACGGGTGCAAGAAGAGGTACAAGATCTGGGGCATCCATGGGCACATCACTATGACACCTACTTACAAGTCTCTCTATTGAGCAACTTTCATGTACGTGCAAAAACCAAATTGAAGCCATCAAAATCAATATACCTTAGGATTGTAGCCCTGTACTCACTGCACTTGTTTTGATAATAACTAATGAATCATTAGGTGTGAATCGGAAGAGCAATCATGGTTTAATTTGTTTCACAATACTCCTGTAAGATGCCATGTATAGTTTAATTATATTGAAAACCACAGATCATTTATGTAAACTTACTATTAACTGTTGCTACTGTAACAAAGAAGAAAAAAAAACACACTCAAAAGAAATGCTCAGTCATTAAAACGATCTTCTGGATCAGTTTTCAAAACGCTTATACTCGACTAGAGATTGATCCCACAGGCAAAACTGCCGGGGAAGAGGTGTGAAGCTGTTTTCACCAGTGCTGGGGTAATGGTGACCTGTCCGTGAGGACTGCACATGGAGCAGATGACTCTCCTCTGGAGCTGCAGGTGGGCCAGAAAATCTCTACACCTCATCCTCTATACCTACCACTGGACCTATGGAGTAAGCACTGTGCCATCTTGTTGGGATCTGGACCAGGGAATCAGCTCTGTGCAAGGACACAGTCATTATACTCCGTGACTTGGCCATACCCATGCCACCAACACATGGGCAGGGTACCTAGGTAGGGGTGACACCCCCAGGTATGTCACAGGCATGTCGTGGTGCTCTGAATCCTCGGGAGTCTGGGCAGTGCTCAGAGCTCCCTGCTTACACCATCACATGCGTAAGAAGATGAGCGGACCAGGAGGGCAGATGACAATGTGGGACACAACTCTGGTGCTCCGTTGCCCATGGAAAATCCTGTTCATCTGTGAGTTGTTTCCTCCCAAAGGCAGGTTCAACAGTTGATGCTGGTGGACTGCCACCTTTGGGCTGAAGTACCAGGTGTCTTTGCACTAGGGCTGAACATGAAGACAACATTCACAGGCTCCAGCTGCTAATCCTGTGTCTTATTTTGGTTTAAGCTTTTCTGAGCAGAGGTAGCAGAGCCCAGAGCTCTGCAGTGGCTTGAGCGCACACCTACCATCCTTACCAGACCTTACAGAGCAATTAATGAGTCATACGTGGCAATGTCAAAGACAAGGATTTGATGCACTTGCAGCTGTGCTTCTCTAAGACCTTAGGGGAGCAAAGCCCAGGCAGAGGAGCATAGAATATGATGCTCAGAAAATGCTCTGCACAGAGATCTTGTTACAGAAGTTTTCCAGAAGAAAGGATGTGGGTCCAAGGCCTGAACATTGTTCTTTGTGGACTTTCCTCCATAGGAAGATCTTCCACCATACGTTACATCTTCAATACAAAAACATTGCTGTGTACCCCCAGATACCACCAAACTTCCCCCAAAAAAAGCCCTCTACAAACAATACAAAGGAATAAGGCTTTCCTGGCAAGATCCTGGACATTAGGAGAAATTTCTTTACTGAAGAGTGGTTGAGTCACCATCCCTGGAAGTATTTAAAAGACGTGTAGATGAGGCGCTTAGGGACATGGTGTAGTGGGAATGGGTGTTGGGTTGATGGTTGGACTCGATGATCTTAGAGGTCTTTTCCAACCTTAATGATTCTATGATTCTATGATTCTATGATCCTGTCCCCATGGGTATTTTTATGTGTTTGCTTGCTTTTAATTCTACTTTTAATTCTTGCTTTTAATTCAATACACCTACTTTTGTGTGCGCCCATTTGGACATCTGTGAGGACCTCCATTGGGTGAATCATACATGACCACACTCACTGAAGTTAGCCTGGCTCATTGTTGCAGGCTACGAACCTGACTGTCACCAGGAAAAAAATTATCTGAGAAAAGAATCTCATACTTCTAAAACAATGGTAATGTCTTGCTAACGGCACAACACGCAGCAAGGCATGGATGATCCACATCTCAGTTATTAGTCTTTTCTTTTCCTTGTGTCAAAGACTAAAAGAAATACCAGGTGGAATCAAAAGCCAGACGAATCAGATCCACCTCTCCCTTTGCAACGTAAATGACTACTAATGAATTTTGCTCATGATCTATTTGCGGGGTTCATGCTCCTGCCCTTTCTTTGTGGTATCTGGACAGCTTGTATATAAAATTAATAACAAGAATTAAATCCCTAGTGAGCTTCAGGCAATATCTGATCCTTTTCCCTGCCAAGGACAAAGCTCTGCTCCATGTGGGTTTAATAGGCTCTGCTAACCAGAGTAGTGTAGAAGAGAGGAATTGGGTTTTAGCACAAAGATTTTTAGAGATTTTGAAATATAGTCCCAATAGGAACGATAAACCAAACATTTATATATTCTTCATGGATAATTCTTGAGGGGAAAATTACAAGCAGCCAATGAAAGCATTTAATTTTGGCACAATGTAGTGTGATTTTGATTCTTAAATTGTATAATCAATTACGATATATTATATTATAAACCGTGTTACATTCTCTGCAGTCTAGAAGACAACTGTTTAAAAATGAAAAGTGAAAACTTGCCATTGCAATATCCTGCAGGAATCAAAAACAATACCACCCTGAAGGACTGGAGGCCTGTGAGAGCAGGAGGCAGAGGGATATCTTGGAGGCTTTCACAGTGAGTGTCTGCAGCAGAGCAGGATGTGTGTGTGGACTGGTAGGTGAATGGCATGGTGGAAGGAGTTCTGGCCAACTGAAATGTGTTGGGTCTTATGCGGCAATGGAAGATCCCTCCAAAAAGCAGGTAGTGGCACACAGCAGAGGGACTGGGCAGCTGTTCAGTCATGGTCATGGCCAATGCACCCAAGTCATCTCCTCCATCTAGGATCTCAGCTCACTTATGCCACTGTGTCATGGTATGGAGACTTGATAGAGAGGTCAACACACTGTGTCAACCCAAAGGTCCATCTACCCATTACCTGTCTCTGAATGTCTGCAGTAAAATACACTTGAGAACAGAGTGTAATAAAGGAAAAGACAAGTTTATTCCTAAACCTGGTCCCAGTGACCACAGCTTAGGGCTCACCTGCCTGAGGGCTTTCAGTGCATCTTTGTGCTTAATAACTCTTCTTGGACTTCCTCCATGAACTTCTTTAACCACAGATTGAATTCACTAATACTTTCACTATATACTTTCACTATATTCACTAATACACCAAGTACATCATGGCCGAGACTTGTGCAATTTAGTCATACTTGGAATGAAAAAAACCCAAACAAATACATTTAATCTGTTTTATATCTGCTCTCACATCATCCTGTTTATTAGCTGCCCATATTCAGATTGTGGTGGATAGTCGTTGCAATTCCTATTCCCACGCCATTCTTGCATTTATATACCTTTGATAGATGCTCAGGAATCTCTGTTCCAGGCTGAATGGGTACAGCCTACTTTGCCTAATGTGGGGCTGTCTCAGGTCTCAGTCACTCTTGTTGCCTTTCTCTGGATGTTTTCAAATCTGTTCCTGCCTTTCTGGCACAGGGATCAGAACTGCACACACACTCGAGGTGCAGTCACACGGTAGATTATAAAGCTGCACGAGCATGTTTTATGTCCTCTTCATCACTTCATCTTAACATCATCTAAAGACTCTGAGACATGAATGAACACTGAGCTAGCATTTGCAGAGGAGTCCCCGCAGTCACTCCAAGATCTCTTTCCCGAGCGGTAATAGCTAGCTCAGAGTACACCTTTGTAAATGATTGTGCCTTGCTTTGCAATTATTGACATTGCATTTCACCTGCCATTTTCTGACTTAGTCGCTAAGGATCGTGAGATCCTTCAGCAACTCTTTGCAATCGGCTGTCATTTCTCCCTGCCGAGGTGGAAATGTCAGAGGCTGACAAACACAGAAACATCCCTTTTTGCTGAGCAGATTAGATTACACCTTACAACTGAACTAAGGACCAAAGACGAGGTTGAAAGAGATTACTCATCCTCGGTAAAATAAACTCATACCAGAAAATGAAAAATTAGAGAGAACAAATTTCCTAATTAACTTCAAGACTCCAAGCACCAAAACCAGTGTATTTATTAATCTTATGATTCAGATGTGCATTTTTTTATATCTGGGTCATCTATCTTGTTCTTTAATTGCTGTGTCTCTTGTTCTGTTGTCCATCTTCAAGAATGTTAGCTGAAAAATATTAGATACAAAAAATAACGTGTGTATGAAACCTACTCTATTTAGAAAAACTACAGGATTTTACTGTTTTCTCTAAATTTTTGTAACACTGAAGAATGAAATGAGTTTCCTAGCACAAGGAGGATAAGAACACGGAGTATACTTAAACATGTTGTATAATAACCTGGAATATTAAAATGAATTGCTTAATTGAAATGAATAGGGTGAATTAGCACAGCAATACAACTTCTGAAATGGAGAAAATATAAAAAGGCTCCGATAAGAAAAAGATCAAAGAAGGTTGTTACGTGCTGATGTGCTGATGCCGTCTCCTGAGCGTTGAGGGAAGGGTGTTATGGAAACAGAGCGGAGAAATCCGTGAGCCCAGGAGGAATAAAGGAACTCTCTTCCAGCAGATACAGGACTATGGTGTGGGGAAATTGAGCTCACATAGACATCTTAGACTTGGTAGAGTCCCTAGGGTCAGCTGCTTCGCCAGTTGAATTCAGTCAGTGAAAGGGAGTGAAAAAACTCCTTATTCATTATTTGTATCTTATTTTATATCTTTTACTACAGAAAACTGAAAGGGTCCTTGCACACTCAAGATGTATCATTCTATATATCCATATAATTCTAACTTACTCTATCAAATAATGCTTATGCACCTGTGTGATACTCCCTGAATTAGTATAGGTATTGATTGTTTATGAGTTATCAAATGTACCTGAACTGAAGAATGCTTTTGAGGGAAAAGTGGAACTGGAAGGCTCTAGTGCTAAATTTATTGAGCTAAAGGTCCCAGTAAAAAGACTTTTGCTTATTCTGTTCTATTCTGTTCTGTTCTGTTCTATTCTGTTCGGTTCTAGTATGGGCTGTAAGCTATGTAAACTAGCTCATTTACTTTGTTAAGACTTTAGCTTTGCCATCTGCCTGGCACCTAAGCAATCTCAGAGCACTCAGCCTCTTTCCCACTTACACAAAGGACTCGGCACCAGCCCCTTTCTCAGTTGTCTTTTAAAGGGTTCATCAATCTCCTTTGTATGCTCCACTGATTATATGATTTCATTAATGAGACACGAACCAAAACTTCAAATAACCCCTTTGACCAGGATTTGGGGTCCATACAAGATGGCCCTTGAGATGCCAGGAGGGATGCTTCTTTCTTCTCAATAACAAAACGTGATTCCACACAAGTAGCTGACAAACCAGTTTTCAGCAGCAGTACTTCAGCATTGTGATATTCTCAGCAATATTGAATAAATGTGTAGATTACTGAATGAATCACATGGGCAAGCTCAAATGTTTGTTGCAGCGTGTCATCTTGGAGTATTCTCAGGGCTTCTCCACGGAGCAGGGTGTGACGGGTCTCACCTATCAGTAGCTCTTGCAAAGCTGTCTTCTATGAGCACACATGGAGGGTTCTTGTCGCTCCATCTTCCACCTACCAGCTATGCTATCTGTCATCCACCTGTGAGACTGTACTTCAAAATAAAATACATTCACTATTTAATATCTTTGCTTACTCCATCCCGTAGTCACTAAATACCCTGCAGATGTTTGATGGTAAGAAATGCGCAGACAAGAAAACTATAAATAATTTTAATGCCTAATTTTCTGCCTGAAATGTTAATTTGTTTGAGCTTTCAGCTTTCATTTCATATTTCTGTGCTGCATTCTTGAAAGAGCATTATTTTCATCTTTGAACTCTCCCACTACCTGTTCTCTTTGTCTACAGAGGACTACAGGACATACTTTGCTTCTAGGGACATGATCTTTGGCTTGAGAGATTTGTTTTGATATCCTGAAACAGTGCACTCTTGTGGTCTCCCAAGTAACATTATCACACAATTTAGTCCACTTTCTAGGCACTTTCTCTATATTATCTGGGGAACAAGAGCAAGGTTAAATCACCCTTATTGAAGAAACCTGAAAACCTTCCAGATTTCATCATTATGCTGCTGCCCAAACTACACAAGATGATGAAAATCAACTTCAACTTTCAGTCCTGAAACTATTTCTTTTACTCTTGTGAAAGCATTTGTTCAGAGTCACTGTTGCAGGAACCAGACGCTGACCTGGACTTTACAGCAGCATGACATTTCACATGACACGCACATTACAGGAGAGCAGAAGTGGGTGCCAGATACTGGTCCTCCAGTTCAGTAGTGAGAGGGTTGGTATGGGAGTATTCCTGTGTCAGTCCCATGGTATTGGGGTGGAGGGGTGGAGGGTTTGGGGGGTTGGGGAGCGTTTTTGTCAGCCTACATTTTTTTCGTTCCTCTCCACATACTAACCCTGAGAATCAGGGATGCTGCCTTTAGCCTCCTGGTTTTGTTACTCTGGGGGAAAGGTTTCATAATAGTTTTCCTCACTGTTTCATGAGTGTCTCTGATATTGCATTCAAAACAGTTTATTCAACTAATTTTTGTGTTGTTCCTGGGAGGTTTCCTTATCCAGTTGGAAGCAGGAAAGAATTTTTCCTTCTTTGGGAGGGGGAGGTGAGAGCAGGCAGCGTGGCCCCAGATGCCACATACCTGGGAGGCTGCAGTTTTTGGCTACCCTGCCAGGTCCAAACACAGATCAGCACACATCAGCTGGGTGGTGGGGATTGCCCAGAGCCCATCTGTGGCTAAGCCCACGTGAGAGCCATGGACACAAGTGCAATACTTCTGGGTGACCTTTCACAGTAAAAAGTAATTTGCACATAGAAGGATCTTTATTTTACGGAGAGCAGAGCTGGGGCTCAGTAATTTCAGGCCAAGTGTTTGGACCAGAATAATACAACAGACTAGTGAGGAAAGGCCGAAAGCCCCTCGTCAATCTGTGTGCCAGCTCACGTCAGCTGCAGGGATGTGAGATAACCCAGGGAGAATAAGTTAATGCACAAAAACCACCAGAAACACCAAAGCCTGCAAAATTCAAATACACCATGGTCCTCTGCACCCTGTTGTACAGTTACAGCTGCAAAACATAGTACTCCCACCTAGACTGTAGTGTTGTGGCTGGGATCTTGTAGACAAGAGTAGCAGTAGGTCACCACCCAACTTCTGTAGACTGTAGGGCAAAGCTCTACCCAGAGAGAAGGCAGTTTCGGAGATTGTCAGCTACAGCATTGCAGTCCTTCAATACATGCCTGGCTTGAGCAGGGTGAGTCAAAAACTGGTGATGGATTCAATGAAGGGATTAGCCAGAGTCTCCAAATGGTGGCTGGAGACAACCTCTAGTTCAGGAAGACCTTAAACCCTGGAGAAGTGGAAGCTGGGAGGGATGGCGGAAGCACACTATTTGCAAAAGGAGGTTGTCAGCAGAGCGGTGCCTTGAACCAGCTCCCCATGGGGTCACACAACAATCAGGACAGCCCACGGGAAGGGGTAAGAGCAGTGGCTGGGGGCAGCAAGCCAGGCAGGGCACAGCAGAACCACAGCCAAGGTCAGCTACGTTGCAGTAGACTGCACACGCCAGTCCTGTCCCTTTGCACTGCTCCTTCAGATGGTCTGTGGGAAGCAGTTTCATGCACTCCCAAGCCATCTTAAAGTAACCTGCCATAATTTGGCTTGTTGTTAGTCTATGGGGTCTCCATGTCTTAAGAGAAATTGCATGGTGGCTGATGAGCCTGCAGTACTTCTGTTAGCCAGAGTTACTGTGAGGCCATGGAGTATGCTTTGAGGTTGTTGCCCCAGGCATAATTTATGCAGGAATAGGTCTTTTTAGCAATTTCCCATGTCTTTTGCCCATATCCTTTTTGTGACAATCCTGCCATAGAAAACAGGAATACCTCAGTTAGGGATGTGGCAGGCTTTAAACACACAAACATACATTTTTGTGTCTCTGCAAATAGCCTACTCCTTTCAAACATAAAGTGCAGAGTCAACCAAGGGGTGCCTGGGTGGGACCTTCTGGCCTCCACAGGTGCAGCCTGATGATGGTCATAAACGTCCACCCCGCCTTGGACCTCTGTATGGTGATGGAAAGAAGAGATGCATTGAACTGCAATGAAGACAAGACTGAGATTTGTATTTTTTTCTGCTCTCCCAGGGGAGGTCTAGCTCTGTAGGACACTTGAAATCCCTGGAGGAAGGTCCTGATGAGAATGAAGACCTGAGCGTGTGATGTACACGTGCAGGCAGGCAGGCCCTCATGCCTCCAGTTTGCCAGCAGCAGTGTCTGCCAGCAGCTACTTTCAGGCGCACGGTGAGAATGCATCTGCCAAAAAAAAGAGGAAGTCTGATATCTTTTGCCTGTCGTTCCTGGGTCACTCCAAGTTTAGCTTAATGCTGGTGGAGGGGAAGAACCAGACTGAGAAAAGCCTGCAGTTAATTAACTGCTGTGTGTGCATGATTGGCAGCTTGGCCGTTCAGCTCCTCGACTGTTTGCAGGGACTTGGGTTGAATGCAAAAGACTTAACATGTCTTTCCTGATTAACCTTTGGTAAGAAACAGTTACAAAGAGGAGCTGGCGGATGGTTTTCACCTTGCTGTGAAAGCACCAGGGGAACTCGTGCCTCCATCCTCTCCCCATTGACCCCCAGTGCCTCATGTCCTCGGATGGGAAGTGCCTCCTCTGCTCCGCTCATCTCAGGAGCACTCTTGACTCCAGCCTGGATAAAGCGTGGTGCCCATAGAAGCATTTATTCTTCATGGCCAAATCCCTTTTGTGGGCCACATAGCGACTTTCATTGGGCCCTGAATCCTGCAGCTGTGAGTTTAATTAGCCAACGCCTCATTGGTACGTCCTCCCCACTAGCCCCTGCTCAGCCTCGAAACTACAGATCTGACCATGAACTTACTGCAGCTTCGATATGGCCAGATCACCAATTAATTGAGCTCAGAATCAAACTTTGGTGCTTTTTCCACTCAAATCCATGGCATGGCAGATTTCCTTTAGGACAGCAAAATAACTCACTTCCCTGCCTTTTGGAATAGAAGTTTGGGGTCATTATATTTTTTCTTGGTCCACTGGGAGTACACAGCACAGAATCTGAAGTCCAGAGTTTCATAACAGAGATGCAAGGAAATGTGTAATTATTGTCTAGAGAATTACATGATTATATTACAAAATGGAGATCTCCTTGTCATTAGCAAATCTCTCCATAGGCACTTTTTTACTGGGAAGCTTTGAAACAATTAGCATAATAAGCTGTTCCTCAAATCCTGATTGCTAATTAAAGCCATATATTATTGTCAGCTCCCCCATTGGTATGTGAGCTCAGTTTTACCTCATTATAGTGTAATAAATGCTTCTTTTTTCCTAGTAATTTCTTTTTGTTTCCTTTTTGCCTTCTTTTTTTCTTGAAAAAACAAACTTGCAGAAAAGTTGCCACTACATAAAATTGGACTATTTCTTTTCCTCCCTCCTGGAGAACTATACAGTCTATTCTGCATATTTTTCACGTCTTTTCCACAAATAAAGGAAGCCCAATAGCTGTATTGACTTCTCCCAAAGATATCACACAGCTTTGGAGCTAATTAAAAGTCAGTCTCTGTGCAATTGCTGTGGAATAGGGTAAGCACAACCGAAGTGAACAGCAAAATACTCAAAGATTTTCCTTTGAAACTCAACCCCAGAGCTACTCTCTGCAAATACTAAATGAGGAAGTTAGTTCAAAAAAAGCAAGAAAATGATGGTTGTTCTCCTCAGCACAGAGGCTGTTTAAATAACTGGAGAGTCCCAGAAGGGTTACATGACTCAAAATTACAAAGACAAAAGAAGATGTAAGATGTTAGAGTACTACACAACTGGGACAGGCTGAGCGAGCAGAGCTGAGCAGCATCTCCCTGCAGTGGCACTGCAGCCCAGTAAACATCACTGGAAGCAATGATGAGACACCAGAGGAATGAGAAAAGACAACGAGAAACAATAAAGTGAAGGAGAGCATAGTAAATATATACTGGACAGGCTGGAAGTATTCTCCATCCCCTAAAGCTGTATGCCTGCCCCACGGATGTATGCCAGAACATGCTCCCCTGATGGCTACACGTTGTCTTTAAACAACAGCCTCGAGCTTCCTGGAGAGGGAATCACCCCTTTATGGATAAACACATTATGTTGGGATACAAATTTAACATAAAGGTAAAATCCTTGCAAAGGAGTCTGAGCCTCCTGTGAGACAAGTGAGATACAGAAGGATGACAACAATGGATGACTTCTCTGTTCCTAACAGCAATGCACCATTCTTGCATTGGATACCCCGGTGCTCACTTACATCGTGGCACTCTCCTACATCTGCTCGCCAAGCAAGAGAGCATCTTCAGTCTGTCTTAGGAGTCCCGAGGGAAACTGCATCCGCACCACGGTGAGCATGAGGAATACTGGTACCATTCATTTATTCCCAGTCCCCATTCTTGATGAGCCCTATCCTCTTTGTTGGAGACCCATTCCTCAGAGATCATTGCAGCTTATGACTTGGGAGTATTTTCTGAAAAAGAGTGGGAAATCCATAAGGACATCCCTGATTTTTATTTGCATGAGTTCTTTTGGTGGTGGCTTTAACTGGGGAGAGGTGACGCTGGGAATCACCTGCAAGGTCATACAGGAAGAAGAAAGCTCTTCTCTTGTACTGTGCCTGTTGTCATTAGACCCTCAAACATAAGCAGATGGAAAACTGTGCCATTTTCAGAAAATGACACAATTTAACTCCAGAACAACCCCACACTCATTGGAATTTGTAATCTCAAGCATGCAGATTTTTGTGTTTGAACGCAGACATTCTATATTCCTGTGTTACTCTACTAAATAACTTTGTCTGGAGGAGCAAAATGAAAAGCCTGTTAGGATCCCTTCTCAAAAAAACAGACTGGAAGCCCCCTCCCAGAGGTGATGCTGCTTGGAGAAAGGAAGATTGTCTCTTGTAACTTGCAAATCCAGTATAAAGTATACCCCTGAAAAAATGAAACTCTCATCAGGTCTTAACTCATTTTGAAATCCCAGGTAAATGTCAATTTGAAAATAAAAAACTGACACGTGTTACGTTTTATGCAGGAGGGAATGGTGATGCTTCTTGAGGGGACTAAGAGGGTTATGCATAAAGGAGAGAATGAAAATTAATTGAAATGGTTTCCAACCTGGGGGCCTACTCAGAAAGGCTCCATTCATCAGTGAAGCAATAGAGAGAGACTCTTTGAAGTAATCCCTAAAGATTAAATGCTCAAGAGGAAGAATATAGATGCTATAATGAAAACTTATTTGACCTGAGCAAAGGAAATTCCACAGGAGAGGGTTGGTCAGCAATGGAGGCTTAGTTGCTGGCCAGGGTCAACCCACCACACCCGTCATCTCCAAGGCTTTGGTAAGATATCCTCCTGGGCTGTCCTCGGCTGTGATCCCCACTCCATCATCTGTAATGCCTCTTTGGCCAATGTTCTGTAACACACCCTGGTGTGCTGAGCCTCAGCTCCTGCATCTCTGCTGTTCCTGATGTCAGAAGAATCTTTCCAACTTGTACCAGATGAGTTCTCCAAGCACAGCTCCTCTTCTCCCTTGGCCTGCAAGAGAGTGTTACCAGTGCTTTACTCTCCTGCCTGGAGATGGCCTATATTGTATGTGCAATTCATCTCTCCTAACTTGGGTGCTAAAAGATAGAAAGCTTGGCCCCAGAAGAAATATGTCAGACTTGGGCACAAGGCTTTGAGATGTTGGTAGCTGGATGAATACAGCATGGGAGATGCAGGTGTCCTTAGTAACGTTGACAGAATTACAAGGGGTGACATCTGAATGTTTAAATACCTGAATGTTGTAAGTGAGTTCAGTCCTGATGAGAGGCCACAATCCAGCTACCCCGCCACTGGGACCCCTCAACCAGTAACTCCCGCTGAGTGAGGGTGAGCAACAGGCTCAGCCCCGTGTTTTCCCAATTCCTGGATGTCACAAAAAGTAGCACAGTTTCCACAGAAAAGAACATCCCAACCAACAACAAACAAAGATTTGGGAGTCTCTCCTTGGTCATTGGGAATGACTCTTCCAGGGCAGAGCAGGAATCAGGGCTAGATCTTTACTATCCTGAGACTAAATACTCATCCCATTCACAGCAGTATTCCTCACGCATTAATGCCAGTTTATCTAAAAGCTGCAATCCCACTTCAGTGCTCAAGAGAAGATCCTTGGTTGGTGCCCAGCGAGGCTTTCAGGCCATGAATCCCACTGCTCCTGCCAGTCTGAACAGAGTTCCTAAACCGTGTCGAAGGGATGTGCAAGACAAACCTCCATCTCAGGGTCTACTGTTAGACAATCAGGACCATTCCCACCCAGGGCACCCTCTCGCCGATCCCCAGTTTGAGGTACCAGTATCCCATGCAGGGGACTGGCAGCTCCAGGTAACAGTTCCTCTTCAGTGGGCTAAAAAGTGATGTTCAGCTCCATAACCGTGCTGTGGTATCCTAGGATAAGCTAGGGACAGCAGCAGTGCCCTGCCTCTCAAGGGGGCTATGAGGCTACATACATTTGCAGGTCTGGGACACGCCCAGCAATGTGGCAAAAAAACACGAGTTGTGCATACACCCTAAAACAAAAGCAGAAAAGTCCCACTTACTCTGAGAAATGCCAACAATGCAGTGTGGTTTTATTTCACTTCCTCACCTCACCAAATTAAATTAATTAAAAAGCATTAACTGGAGTTATAAATCTTTGAGTAATTATTATCTCAATAATAATGAGTTGATTAATGGCTGCAATAAGAATTGTAATAATTATTATTAAAATTTATATCGTCCAGTTATTGCTAATACTTATTAAATGCCTGCTAATAGGTGGAATAGGATCATTGAGCCTTCCCTTTGAGGAGTCAGGAAAGTGATAGAAAAGGCAAAGTTGTCAGGAGCCATGGGACTGACTCCTGATGGGTGCCCTTCACTCCAAGCCTCTCCTGACCTCAGTGCTGCGGTTTGCTGCAGAGAATGGTGGGGAGTTCACTTAGAGGGCCAAGAATATATATGACACAAGGGAGCAAAGACCCTGCTACCCAGTCATTGGAGAGGGACCTCTCTCAGTGCTCTTCATGCTTTTGGGGTTTTAGCAAATTGCTTTTATTAAGTTTTGTTCCACAAGAGGACTTGGCTGACCTTGGAAGTGGTCTAGTGAAATGCAGAGGAAGTCTTCCAGGCGATGCTCTAGGCATGTTCAGAATTCCCCCAGATGGCAAAACCTCCCAGTTTGGAGTGCTTGGGGTGGGGAGGGTGTTTCTGGAGATTTTAAGAAAATGAGAAATGTACTGGGTTTGTTTCTTGAGCAAACAGTTACAAACAAGTTGCTCCGAAGGCAGAGGAACCACTGAAGCTTGCAGTCCCATAGGATTGTGCCCTTTGTCTCCTGTTCCCACCAAGGTCCACCATGGATGTCTGTGCTGGGCTGAAGGCAGCAGTGCCACAGCTCACCTGGAACAGTTCCTCAAGGCTGGGGTGGACTGTAGGGTGGCTCTTCTCCTCATGCACATTGAAGATGGTACGCCTCTTTGGGAAAGAGCTTCTTCTCAAGCACAAGAGTATTAAACCAGAGTGGGTTTTGAAAGGGAATGTCCCCAGCCTGCATCCTAAGCCATCCTTCTGCATAACCCAAATCAGACCCTCACCATGAAACTGCTGCTCTGGGTTTTAGTCCTTCCTCTACCACTGTCTTGTTCTGTTGTACATCAGGAACAAGGGTATGAATCAACATTTCACTGCAGCTTTCTACCCCTTCCTATACTGTTATAAACCACTGCACCCAAGGCATCAGGTAGAAATCAAACTATATCTCTTTAAGTGGACTTCTGCTAAAGACCTAGAAACCGGGCAACTTCTTAAGGCAATTAGCTCAAATCTAGGTAGTTAAGAATGTCTACAGTGAAAGGAATCCTGACATGATTATTTTATAGTTAATATTCAATAATATTCCTACAAATACCTGAATGGGCACAGTGACACAAAGTCATAGTGCAAGTCCCATGAAAGGTAAATTGTGGAGCCTCCAAAAGGCTGTTAGATGAAAATCCAAGGAGCTATTATTTGTTTTTTCATAAATTACAGGTGTCCTCTCAGCATTTTTAACAGCCAGTTCAGGTGTCCATTTCACCCCCTGGCTGCAGTCATTCTTGGCATGCAAGGACTTCTTCTTTAGCTCATTTGTCCATGTTAGAAAAGCTGTATTAAAAATGTACATGGCACAGTTCAAATAATGTTCAAACATTGGTATTTGTATCATTGACATTGTGAAATACCAGTCAGCTGGCCCAGTCGGCTCTTTGTGGTCTTAACTGTTGTTTGTGGATCAAATGCCTCTTCCACCTCTCTTGATTCCTGCGTTTTCTGAGCAGGCTGAGATCTTCACCCTGTGCAGAAGCAGACGGAAAGCACAGACATCGCACCGTGAACTTTGAGACTTCAACAATTGCCACTGAAAGGCCAGACATTGAGCACACTGGAGAGAGTCAAATAAGATCCAGCTGCCTTCTAGCGAAAAGAAAAGAGCACGCTTATCCACCTTGAAAGAAAAATGAAGCCCTGTTGGCATTATAGAGGTATCATTTTTCTTGCAGTGCAATATTTCATGGTATCATACTACCTGCATTACCCTTTTCTATTTTATCAGCATATGCCTGTCACTAAAGGGAAAACTGAGCCCTGGAAAAGGCTACGGAAGACTCATATTTGCCAGTCGATGTTATTTCAGTAATAGCAGTGAATCCAGCAACCCTTATTCCCACTGATTTTGTTAACGTCCAGACCAGCACCTCAGACCTGTGCCAGTGCTTGTTTTCCCTGAGACTTTCACCTTTGCGTTTTAGCATCCCTTCCAGGTAGGTAAGGAGACGGCCAGTCCTGACTGCTGCAGAAATGCACAGCATCTGCAGATATCTGCAGAGTCATATTTATTTTTATTTTTATTTTTTTAAACAGATTGCCAAGTAACTCTCCAGTGACCTAACACGATAATATCCTACCAGATAGTTAAGGCTGAGATCTCTGCTGGAAATAGGGCCATCCCAGGACCAAAGAAAGGGGAGATATTTCTGACTTGTGCAAACATTTGCCAAGACCAAACGAGCCTGTTTCAGCTGCATTCTCTCATTTCCTCCTGAGTAGCTCAAGACAACTGTAAAGATTTAGGGCAACCATCCATCTGGCTTGTTGTAGACACATCCCCAGAGCTGAGTCCTCCACCCTTCTCTCCAGAAGCCCATGTCTCTGCTGCCATCCCGTCACTGATTATTTCCATATGCTGTCCTCAGGCTGAAGACACTCTCTAACGTGAAACCACAGGGGCAAATCCTTTTCTTTCTGGTGGCACTGGGGAACGCATGCTACTGCAGAAGTTGAGAAGGGAGGAAAGATGAGGACAACTTACAAAAACAGGAGAAAGAACAAAATGAGTAAATGACACATGAATCTAAACCTCTGCTTTCTCCCAGGGGTGACATCAGCAGGACACACCATCCACAAGGTCCACCCTAAACAGAGGTTTCCTACAGGACTCGATGGACCACAGTGGCTAGGCCATCAAAAGAAACATAGAAATAGAATCATAGAATGGTTTGAATTGGAAGGGACCTTAAAGGTCTTCAAGTTCCAATCCATCTGTCATGGGCAGGGGTACCTTCCACTAGATCAGGTTGCTCAAGAAGAATAGAGAAGTGGGCATCTAGGGTCAGCTGGAGGGTCTTCAGGACTGGCACAGGCTTCACGAAGATACAGCAGTTATGAGCATTTGTATTGATCTCCCAAGGCAACTCCATTCATTTTGGGCTCCAAAAGACTCTTAATCTTAGTTAAGAATAAATACGTTCAATTATTGGAAAGGAAAAAAATAGCAATGTATTTATTGTGAGGAAATCGAAAGTAATTACTCTGGAAAAAGTTATGTTGGGATCTGGAAGTGCAATACATTAGCTGTCACGATTTTTAAAGCAGTTGGCAAAGACCATTCCAGCATGTCCCTCCCTGTGACCCAGGAAAGACTAGAGGAGCAGTGAAGAGGTACAAAACAATCCTGCTTGGTCCTGACAGTCTTTTTTGTACCACAGTCCCCCATTTCGTCTTGGCACTCATGGCAGGAGGATCGGTGTTGTCTCTGCAGATTGCACCCAGGCTTTCTCTCCACCCTCTCCTCCACATCCCTCTGTACCAGTTGCCCAGACCAGTACTTCCCAGGGATCCCCAATCTCGCAGTGGTCTCCTCTTCTTCCTCCTCCACCTTTCCTCCCACTGAACGAACCACTGCCTCCTGATCTCATGCCTGCCCTTTCCTCCATCCCCAGGCTTTTATAAGAACATGAATATTTCTGCTGCAGAGGCTTTGCTCACGTGATGTTAGATCAGCGCAGCGTCTTCCATCAGGACACCCTTTCCCCGTGCAGCTGGGAAGCTGAACCCCAAAGTGCAATGGATGATCCAACTCATCAGATCAACCCATTAACAGGTTATTTGCTTACTAATGAACTCCCTCTGACCAGAGGGGGCCATAAGGAGCCCCCTCCCACTGTCTCACTTGCCATGGCACTCTCAGAGAGAGCTGCACTGCTTGGTCAGAGGAAGACCCCTGAGTACCTGGGGCACTGAGATGGGGAGTCGGACAGTGGTGCACTCTCCTAGGTCTCCTAATAAGATCTCACTCATTAGGCACATGGTATGAGCCTGTTCCCTTAAAGTCACCCTGAGTTCACATCAGGATGAAAGAAAAGCCAAGCGGAATATTTGTTTGCCAAATTCAAAATATACAGCACAATTATCTTGCATTATGAAGAGACGAAAGGCCATGGGTAGCTGGGCTGAAGCTAGTTTATATTTGTCTCCCACTTCATGAGCGATTCCCTTGCTGTACGTGGGTGCACTCAAGAGCGATGTACTCACTTGGAGTCCTAGTTGGAGCGTGTTGGGACTCATGTCCCCAGCCTGTCCTCACAGAAGGCATTTCCATACTAGAGGCTCTTCCATTTAATACCATAGGCCCATCCTTGAGATTTATCCAAACTGGAACCCTCTGACACTTCCACCACCACCCTCCCATACCTCCCAACATCCCAGTTATTTCACTGCTGTAAGGAAGATTTGCCTTTCCTGTGTCTACAACGTTGTCTGCTCTCGCTGGCTTTGAATGTGCCAAGTGTCCCTTGAGCCTGAGCTGCTGTACTTCTTATTTGCTCTGAAAACAGTTAAAGACTATTTCCACGCTTTAGTAAGCTCTCAGCAAACTCTCAAAGAAAAACATCCTTTCCAGTGGTTGCGGTAACCTTTAAACTGCTTTAAACTGCTTGCAGCCACTTGAAGCTGCTAGGAAATGGCAACGCTGATGTTTTAGCACCCATCTGCCACACAGTGAGGGCCTTCAGGAGCTTCTGCTACCATCCAGCACAACCAACTCTTCCCCAGTGTAGGTCATGGTCTACAATTGTGTCGTCACTCTGTGGTGGAGTCCAGATTTGTTTCTAATAGAGACTGTGAAAAGATTGTTTGGAGAGCTGTGAACCCCTCAGTGACAGTCCCAAATGCGCAAAATTTGAGTCTGTGTGTGAGCACCCCTGTCTGCTACCAAGCTCTAGGTACCAACGTGCCCATGGACAGTGGTTCCCTGGCTGATTCCCAGTGCTGCATGGAGACCATATACCCATCATCCTATGGGCAGATTCATAAAAATAGCTGAGAAACATTTTCAGCATAACTCCTCTTTTCAGTTGTCTCATGCAAGTCATTCGCAAATAAATGTATTCTCCTTTCTTTTCAGGCCACTTGATAACACTTGTAAGATAAAGTCTTCTCAATGTACCCATCAATCACTCAGGATAGCATTTGTAAATTAGGATTTCACACTTTGACCTCCTCTAGGTTTTCTCAAATTTCTGCTTCAGAATTTGACTTAAAAATAATTACAGGAGGGACTGCCTTCATTCCCCACCCACTGTGGCACATTCAGCATGTACCACATGAAGTAAAAGAAACCACCTGTAAATGCTCTTCCAGGGTATTATCTGTGTTCCTCTTCAAGTCTACTATCTGTAGCAAAATTAGACCAGTTCTTTTAGAAAAAGAACAAAGGCTAAACTGAAAAATGTACAGTCTTGGTGAATCCAAAACAGCCTTTGGTAAGGCACTGTGGTGATGAATTAACCCACATTTGCCTCAGCTCTTTCTCTTCAGTGTCTGTTCCTTGTGTGAGGCACCTCTGCACTGATCCAAGTCCCTGCTGTGCATCCTGTAAGGATGACGAGGGTGAACCCCCTTGCAGTCATCTCACCATCATCTGAGAAACATGTTCAATCCTTATCAGCTGTCATATTACGAGAGTGCAAATAGTCTTACGTGCCATCAAATGAATCAACTCTCCCCTGAGGCTTATACTCAACCCCACTGCCTCTGAAAGGATAGAGGACCTCCAAAGCCCTGCCTTGAGAAGAGCTATGTGCTCACCCTGACTCTTGCGGGTGGGAGAGCAATAGCCAAGGGCCCCCCAGGGATTCACCTGCGAAGCCCCCTCCAACCCACCTCCTCCTTGCTCCTTCCACCCTCTCCTGGCCACGTCCCCTGCTCTGCTCTCCAGGCACTCCCCAGGAACGTGGGAGCCAGGTGCCACAGCCTCTTTACTGAACTATTTCCTTGTTTTACATTAAACAGTGACAATTATCCTGTCTACAAGCTTTTATCAGTAGGACACAGACACATGCCATCTTTACTTGCTTCCCCTTCAGGGATGCGGGATTGCTGTCCATCAGCCCAGAAAGCAAGAGGTAGCTGCTGTTATCCTCAGCTCTAGTTTTCTTTGTTAGTGCTATAACGATTGCTGGTGCGCTCCATCCAATTACCGGCATGTGCCCAGCATGTCTGGGAAACTGGATCCCTTGAGAGACCTCTGCAGACCTTTGGGGTCTTTCCACCTGGTCACTGCCCTGCTGTGGATCTAAGCAGGGAAAATGTTTCACCCCTGGCGCTTTTGCACTGTGGAGGTGTTCAGACTTCTGGAGAGGCCTGCAGCCAAGAACTTATCCGGCAAATGTATTTAACAGTATCTGCAGCTGCAATTTTCTGTATCGCAATATAGAAACCTCTATCCCAACCCGTTATTCTGGTGGACCTCACTTGCATTTCTCCTGCAAGATAATGTTGTACAATAGCAAGTCAAGTACTGTCCAGGTGAGTATTGTATCAGCACAGTGCTATTTGTCCCATCAAAAAGAAAAACTGTTAGTCGCAACCAAATTTCAATAAACCAGCATCAATCTTCAATTATTATTATCAGACTTCCTTTAACTCTGCATTACTCAGCTGCCCTGTTGCTTATTGTGGTTTTCCCCATGGCTGAAGTTACCTGTAACAGTCATTTAGCCTTTCGCCCAGCTCTCTGGAGCTTCCCCCTTGCTTTGTGTCTACTGGAAATCTCCATTAGTGTTTCAGAGAATTCCTTGGCCAGATCTTTTTAAAGCCTTTGATGCAATTATCTGGATACACTGATTTTAAAATAACTGCATTTAGCTATCGCTGTTAAACAACCCCTTTAAAAAAATCCCTATTCAGACAGTGATTATCATCATCATTATTTTTTCAAAATACAACTAAAGAAATGCCCTCTCTCCCAGAGCACTGGTTGGGTACCACTGTTACCCCATCGCAGAGCGATGCTGCAGGTGGGCTCTCCTGCTCCTCCTCTGCAGAGAAGATACCTGTGCTCGGCGAGGGACTGTCCCACAGCATCTCACCAGAGTCATCTGTCCTCACAACCCAAAGACCAAAAATAAAGGCAAAAGCAGACAGGATTTGGTCCCACACGGACCAAACCTGAGAGACAGCGGAGCAGAGGAGACACTTCTCGGAGGAGAGCAGAGCTCTGTCTCTGTCGTTCCTTTAACAATTCGATCCCGGTGTTTGAAAGCAATATGCTAACATTTATAAAAAAGGGCTCCTCAAGGTTTGAAAGCATTTGCTGCGCAGGTAGGACCTGGGAGCAGAAGGCCATGCACTCTCTGTGCTCGCCGTTGGAAAGACAAATCTCAGCCGGCGCTCCTACCTGTGATGTTAAAGGTTTGTGTCTCTAAAATGAATGTGGCAGCTGCACACTACAAAATTTCACTCATGTTGAGAAAAAAACAGGTGGTTTTGTGGGCACTGTCCTGCTTTAAAGGAGCTGCCAGGTTACCCACAGGTTGGGAAGCACGGCAAGAGGAATCATTTCAGAGCTAAACCATTACACCGCACCTTGCAGGGCATTTATTCACAACTCACATTGCAGGCAAAAATGAGCACAACAGCAGCAGACACAAAATGATACGGCAGCTATGGCCAGCATTGAGTCATGACGCTATTACAGATCTGATTTAGAGCAGTTTCGGTGGAAAGCAGGAACAGTGCCTGGCTCCGTGCTTTGCACAGGCACTGCAGGTAGAGCAGGGCTCTCTGAGATATATCATGAGTCTTGAGCAAGGGGAACATAAAACCAGGAACAATTCAGGTTGGAGGGGAGCTCAGGAGGTCTCTCAACCTGCTGCTTAAAGCAGGGTGAACATTGAATTCAAGCTATGTTGATAAAGGTTTTGAAATTACAATGCCTAATAATACAGCTTTGAAGGTGCCAATGTGCTGAAACATCACCTTCTGCATATAGTGAACTGTTAATATAGCGGAAAGTCCCTTTCAGGAAGATCCCGTAGGAATGGTCTTTCTGCGGGACAGACAGGTTTGGGACAGGCAGAGCTGGAACAGCAGCTATGATCAGCATTTAGGAATGGTGCAAAACCAGGATAAAGTGATAAATTAGTAAACTGCCATGCTTGCTACAAGGAGCTATTCCAGTGCAAAGACACAGTCATAGAGCATGAAAGAGAGTATCACTGTGTGATGTTAGTGGTGTTGGTGAGACAGTTAGTTATAGAAATATGTGACTGGGAAATGCCGGAATACCTACATAAGGCTTCTGTGAAGGAAAGTGTACACAAAGGCTGTAATATCATTTTCTTTGGATTAGAATTTAAAGCTGTATTCTCCCCCGTTAGGCAACGCGATCGCCTCAATTGTCATGCTAAGATAAACATATCTTACCGTATAGTTAGTGTAAGTTTGTACCTTTAAATCATGTTGCCGCAGGAGCTGGTCATCCCCCTTGGAGGCATCAACATGCTGTAGCAATAATGCGTAGTGCCAATATTCCCCTTGGTCATGAGGGGATCTTGGAGTATTGAATTAAAACTGCATGCCAACTCAGCAGCTCTCCGCTACCGAATGCATACACTTGCAACTCCTTAAATTGTGTCACTTTCGGACATAGATTATTTTTAGTGAGTTGTCTGAAGAACGAACTCTAGGGCTGCTTGCATGCAGGAGGACTGCATCTCTTTTGAATACTGCTCCTGCCATGCGTAGCCTCCAGACCTACAGCCGAAGCCAGTTTCCTGGCCAAGTCACTGCTGGGTGCAAAGCTTCAGCCGTGCATACGCTGTTCCAGCAGAGCCCTCTGACACCTGCTCCAGTGACACTACTGAGGAAACAGCTGGCTGTATGGGTGAGTTCATCCACCAAACCAAAACTCAAATTAATTGGCACCCCTAGTATAGAAAGTATGCTGCCTGCTCTTTTCAGTACAAGATTAGAATCTATTAGAGGATGATGCCTTTAAAGAAACTCAACTTCTGCATGTGTCTCTCTGACAGAGGTGGTAGAGGCAGAACTTCTCCTTGTGGAGCTCAGCACGAGGATCCACATGGATTGATCACCATGTATTTCCACATACTGAAGCAGTATTTTTGCAAGGGTGGCAGAGATCTCACTGCATTTATTATATGTTTCCATAGGCTACCGAGCTACACATCAGCACTCAATTCTGGGACCCAAGGTCTTCTGGAGAACATTTTTATGTTTAAACTATTCCTGGAGCCCAGAAAATATCTTGCAGGCTTTACTAAGGTGGATCAGAAGAGTAGATTTGGAGTTCAACATGACCAGATGGTCTTTTAGGAGGACAAACATCTTCTTCTAGACGTAAATACTTCCAGGAGAAGGAAAAATTCACATCTGTCAATGCATTTCCTCAGAATTTAAAATTTTCCTGGGGGAGAGATTTGTCAATCCTCACTGCACCATCCTCAGACCACCAGAGACAGCACATGAGAGCCCATCACCCGGGCGAGGGGAAGAGCGCGGGGACCGCAGAGGAGCCAGCAGGGCTCCCCAGGGTCACAGAAACAAACCTGGAGCTGGAATACGGTCACGCACAGGAATAGATGCAGACCTGGGGCCGCGTTTAAAAAGAAATAGAAGATAGTGAGCAATCCTCGCTGGTCGTAAATCACTACGGGGTTTATTGTGGAGAAAGCAGCCGAAAGAGAACACCGTAACTGTGAGTAATGCACAGCCAGAGAAAATGATCCCGCCGGCATAGCTCCATTGGACTGCTTGTGCTCACCCGGCTCAGATCCGAAATGGCCCTCTGTGCTTTGGCACTCGCGCGGAGGTGTGCGATGGGGGAGAGGGGCACAAGGAAGAAACAAGAGGACCTCTCTTGTTTTGCTCCCTTTTTGAAGAAAATTGCGGGAGGATAACCCTTACCTCCTGGCAAGGTAGGTAGCTCAAATAACCACCGGCCCAAGGGGTCACTGGCACATCCTCCCCTTGCAGCTGCATATAAAATCAACTGCAAATATTATTAATATTTAAGCATACAATTACTAATTACGTCACTGGAAGCAGTGAAAATTCAGCATTAAAATTAAACATAGCACAGGGGAATATCAACCACATGGACCAGATTAACTCACATTTATTCCTGATTTCTATGTTTACACAGTCTTTCCCCAACATTTCCTGTAATTCTGGCTCTTCCTTCACCCTCGTCTTGCTCTGCTTGCTGCCTTGCTTTCAGACGAGCAAGCAGTATATTGCAGAAAAGTTTCTTTACTTCAGCTCTTACTAGCCAAAGAAGCAAAACCACTATAGAAATGTCAGTGAAATAGGATAATGTCTGTTTTTTAAAACAGACACAGATGCTGAGGAAGAAAGGTTTTGAGGTATGGCCCTGAAGTCACGCAGAACAGCTGATGTGGAGCAGGAAGCGAGCCAAGGAGCTCTCTGCATGTCCTCTCTCTTTTGGCCATGGTTGCAATACTCCCTTTACATCCCTCTCCCAGTTTAGGGTTGACTGTACCTGCTGTGTTTGGGGAGGAAAGAGGGGGAAAAGATCCACAGCCCTGGGAAGGAGCTGCCTGGTACTGGCCAGCTCTTCCCAGAGGACCCAGACACATCTGGGACTTTCACACCTAAGTGATGGCTGTTGCAGAGCAGCCTTTCCCCATGGTGGACCCTTGTTGGGTGGGTCACCTACACTCTTCCTTGGAGAAGCTGGGCAGATACACAGGGGAGATTATTTTTGTCCTTTGAACGTGTCTGCGCTGGTGTTTGCTCCTCGCCCTGATGGCTCTCCTGCAGCCAGGGAACGCAGCCGGCACACTCGCCTTGCGGATATGAAGCTGAACCCAGCTGCTCAACTGCTTAATGGCTTCTTAAGTGATAAAGTGAGATCCTGTCTGGATGTCCAAGCACACATGACTCCTCCACATTTTCAGCAAGAAGAAATTACTCTTCGGTCTGCTAGCTGAGACCTGATAAATCAGATTAACCTGTCTCAGCGATGATGGATTTGTCCTCGTGTTCTTGCACAACACTCCAGAGCAGGACTAGAATTTAGATCTCCCGAGGCCCCTGCAATGAGGAGCCACCTGCCTGTGCCCTGGCCCAGGAAACCCAGTCTTTGTTCAGTGGCTGAAATGGGGCTTGAGAGCATCTCCACCACCACTGTGGCCATAGCTTGTAAGCCAATGGTAGGGCAGTTCCCCAACAGATGGAAAAGGCACGGCTGAAGCCACTCCTGCAGAATTGAATGCCTCACTCTTGGTTGAGCTTTAAATGATGTTATAAAACCTGGGACAGCAGTGGCATGACTGAGTGAGTGTTAGAAGAAATGGAGAGCCTTTCCTGGGTTCTTGTGGAGTCTGCTCTGTCAGGGTGTTCTTGTATCCCTGCTGCCCGAATCCCTCCGCTGGAGCAACATCAACAGCAGAATTTCGACGTGCAGTTACACCCAGACATCCAAGCCCCGACCTGTCCAGCCCATCCACCACAACATGATTTCATGCAATGCTCAAAGACATTGGTCAAGTGCCTGGAGACATCTGAAAGACTTTGCAGTTTACGGGTTTGTCCTCAGAGGCAGCTGTAGGACTTTTCATGGTCATGAATTTCTCCCAGATTCTGCCAAGAAGAGATACATTAGCAAAATCAGTCAAGTTACCAATCTTAATGTGTTATAGCTCATCATGCGAGCCATAACAACTGACAGCCTGCACACCCGGCTGTGACACTACAGCACGTATAGCAGTACAGCTAGCTCCAACTACTGTAAAGCTTGTGGGCTTTATCTCTCCCAAAGCACCTATATGGGCTTTTGACCAATTAAGCTGGCTCACTGTGCATCACTAGAACATGAAAATCAAATGCTCAGTGTGCACACTTTTTGGAAGAAAAATTGATGTGTGTAAATTATACCTTCTCCCAAATGCCACTCTCCTCCTCTTTCTTTGGGTCTGCCCAATGCTGTGGTTCAGAAAGGCCTGCTCCAGAGAAAGAAGAGATTAGCGTCTTTTCAACTACCCAATAATGGTTCTTATACTAACTAAAACAAATCAGCAGATTTAATGTGCACATTTCAGCAGCTGGTTGCCTTTCTAATATTACCAGGCATTAATCATCAGAGAATGACTGGAGAACTGAAGTGATGTAAGCATCTACATTAGTAAAACTGAACTGTTTATTCAAAAGACAAACATGTATCACCTATCCTTTGAGAAATGGATTCGCCTTTACCCTTTACAATCAACAGGTACCAGTAGGAAACTCCTGTAGAGGCTGCAATACCATTCCTGCAGGTTTTGGTAGCGAATTCAATGATGCAGCAAATGCGGCGGTCCAGAGTCTCAGCTTGTGTTCGAACAAGGGCAGTTGCAGCTCCTCTGGCTTTTCATGCTTTAAATTGTTCCTCCTCTTGAGGATCCTCCCTGAGTTCCACATATCCCACTGTGATGGATAGTATTTTTTTATTTGTTTGTGCTCTGGCTGTGGGTTCCCTTCCCTTAGGGAGTCTGACCAGGTCAGGCAGCTCTCGGAGGGCGGGATGAAGGGAGGGATGCTCCTGCCCCAGGAGCAGCCGAGCACCAAGAGTGGGAGGGCTCAGGGGTTTGGGGGCACCAGGCAGGAGGACAAGAGGCACAGCAGGGAGCGGGGATGCTGCAGCTCCAAGTGAGACCGAGCAACCACTGACAGGAATAGAAAATAAAGCTAAGAAGTGGCAAAAAAAGCCCTCCTAGAGACAGGCTGAGCTGTGCAGAGTTCACCGCAAGCAGGAAAGCCCCAGCATTACGTGAAGCCAAGCCTGGGAGCAGGCGACTGCCTGCAGGAAAGATGAAGAGGTACACATAAACCTATTTCTATTCCGTCTTTTTTCTTTAGCTCCTTGGAGTTATCTTTATTTATAAATTAAATATTATAGGCTTTATTCTAAAAGGCCTTGGGTTTTCGATGTAAAAACCTCTTCTGGCTTCTTTGGAGAGCTCTGTAAGAGAAGGTCCGGGCAGACTGACCACAGGGCTCTGTCAGATTCAAGATTATCGCATCTGCACAGATTTTAATCTTTGGCCAGAAGGGCTAGGAAATTCTTCTTGTTCCCAAGATCAAGGGCCTGGCATTCAAATTTCTGTCTCATTGTTCTAGCAGAGGTTTCCTGGAGCTGTGTTAGGAGGTCACAGCATTAAACCACACACTCAAAGCAGCAGCTGGGAAACCGCCCATGTCAAAGGAGAAATCGACTGAGCGTGGATAAGTCGGCACATGGGCCTCATAAAAAACAACCTCCTCCTTCAACACGTTGCCTCTGGACAACTCAACAAGAGTGAGAGACTGGAAACCATAAGCAAACTGAAAACTTATTGCCGCTTGCCTGGGGCATGGAAGCAGGAATGACAGTCTTAATTGGCTGCAGAATAAATTCGTGATGAAATCTCCAATCTGCTGAAATCTCTGGGGCCAAACCAGTGGCTGCCAATGGAACGCAGAAAGCCATCGTGGTGGGAGTGAGCCCACAGGATTGCAGTGAGCTTTGTGGGAACAAATTATTGGCTCAGGGAGAGGATGGAGGAGCTCATAGCTCAATTAAATGTGAATGGCTTCATGCAGGAATGGCTTCCAAGACTTGGGGTTTTTTAACTTTTAGGATAAAAGTGAGTCTCAGTATGGTATAGAAGATGCCAACAGCTCACCGGATCTGCAGGAGCCAAGGAAGAAATAAACATAAAAAAAAGCCAGCAGGTGGTTCTCAAGGCAGATGTTTTTCATTATCAGTCTACCAATCTTTCTGGGGCTGAATTTCAACCCATACATTATCAAAATCCTTGCCCTCCACCCCCTTAGCAAATTCAGCCAGCTGGTGTTTTCCTGCCCCACAATCTTTTGTGTTTCTTTGATATCAAACTTGCACGTTAAAAAGTCAGGAGAATCGGGGGTTGGATCTGCTCTTGTACAGTATTTACTCTCCATGGCAGTCACAGGCTTACAACATTTTAGCAACTTGTCCTTCTTTACTGTAAATGTGTTTTCAGTAAACTTAAGCAATTAATATTGAAGACAATCAATACTGCAGCCAATACAGTTTTTTTCAGGTACTGTAATAGGTATTGTGCTGGTAGCATGGAGTTTATTGATTCATCCAAAACCCACTACAGTCTTTGAAATAGTCTATGAAACAAGTAGCCCTTTCCTGAGAAGCATTTAAATGTGAAATGTAGGATTAGATTTCCATGTGATGAGTTTAGGGCTTTACCGTAGTGGGAAGCACACAGATTTTCCCACCATATAGTATTCCAAATACAAAGGAAAATCTAAATGGATTTCATATGAAATAAGAGAGTCTAAGTTATTGACCCTGCGCTTTCTGAAAATGAAGTGTTAATTGTCATCACATCCTAAGGTATGGAGGTTTTCCTTGGGTAAGGAAGGGTACAGAAGGCATCTAATCACAAAACGGCAGGAGATGGGGAGAACAGTAAACCTGAAATAAACACCCCTGGCACCAGAATGTACGTTGGTTCAGATTCAATATCAGCTCCAGCAAAATCAAAATATGTGATGAAGATACAGACGGCTGTAATTATTCAGCAAAACATTTCTGCTGGTCCCAGATTTCAGACTCATGGAGAGGGTTTTCTATCATAAGGAAAGTCAAGGTCCCTGATGAAAACTCCTCTGCCACATTCTTCGTGGTAGCTTTTGAAATGACCTCTGGATATTTGGTTCTGGGGAATTTCAAGAAATATTGAAAAGTGATGAATTGAAAAGCACCTGGAACTCCGTCAGACTTTTTTTGGATTTTGCATTTAATTGAATTTTATCCTGCATTGTCCCAAAGTGTCACTGAGATATGATGTGTCTTTTATAGCTTCTGTGAAGTGTTATCTTCCTGGAACAACAGAAAGTGTAAAGAGCCACCGAGATAGGCTGTGTGTAGATACATTATTAAAAGCTCACTGCGCTTTCTGATCTATGTGCATTTCTACAAGTGGATCGGAGACTGGTCCCACAGCCCATCCCAGCACCGAGTCTACTGCCAGTCACAGAGGTTTAAAATGAGATAGAAATTTCGTTCAACACGAAGGCAATACTCTCAGAGAGAAACATGACATTTTTGCATCCTCTGTGTGACCAGAATGAATACGTGGGTAATATCCTTCTGGGGCACTATAGCCCAGTCTTTGTGCTGAAAGAGGGTCAGGATGACCAGGGAGGTAGGAGGCTACTTTACCATTCTGCACCCTTTTCCCTTTCTCGGGTGTCCTGTGCAATGTTAACAGCTGCACAGCAGGAGCGGAGCAAATGGATCCTTTTCTATTGTGAAAAAGATCTATTCTATTCTACGTCTCTTTCTTCTTAGGGATGATTTTATTCAAAAGCTTGATACTCTGCTGGGCTGTTAGTCCTTTTTCCATAGCATAATAGGCAGTAGTCAGGAAAATAAATTCGTTTTCCTTTCCAAAGACCCCAGCATGATTTACCAACCACCCCTGCCACCCTGCAGTGTGTACACAAGGTGAGCAGTACCCCTTCCTGCTGCAAAGGGACAAAGGTCTGAATAGCCCTCAGAGATCAGATTGCAGCCGGAGCCTCTGAAGGGGACCCTAGGGAAGACCCATCTTCCTTGCCCACATGTTTCCAGCTTGACCTGAAGGTACTCAGGTCTCAGCCAGGTCAGAAGCCACCTCTGCAGAGCCCGCAGTCTGGCACTGGAGAGCTGTTTGCTGCTGGCAGCCATGAGGAGGGGTCTCCGGGGGAAGAGAGGGGTGCAGGCTGGGGCGCAGAGGTGCCGGGCAACTTGTGCAGTGAGCAGCCTCTGCAAGCAGGAATTGTGCCTTGGCTGCAGAGGAATGAAATCACAGCCACAGCCCCAGCTGAGCCACTGCCAAAATGTTGTTTCCAAAATGGGCCCTCTGAGCTCCAGAAGTACAAAGCTGCATCAGTTGTTCTGGGGAGTAGCGACAAGAGCTGGCAGGGCTGTTGGGACCTGATGCCAGGGAAGCAGTGGTTGCAACGCTCCCCTGACACCAGTCATGGCACCTCTGCTAACCCCAGGCACTGGGCAGGGGGGTGGCAAATTAGGGGCTCTCCCTCCCGAGCTAGGCACAGCAAGCCACAGCTCTCACGCTCGGAGCCAGCACCGTGCAAATGAGCGTGCAGCACCCATGGTGTCCCCTGGTCCCTGCTGGTCCGCCACTGGAGATGTGTGTTGGACCTCTTTGGGGAGCAGATGTGTGAGCAGCAGGGGGAAGCTGGAGGGAGATGGGCAGACACTGCATGGGGGGCATCGCCTTTGCGTGCTCACAAGTTGAGCAGGAGGTGGGAGACATGGACAAGCAAGTCCTGGCTGGGAAGAAGGGCACCAGCAATCAGCAGTACTGCCAAAGCAAACCCACAGCTCCTCTTCAGAAAAGGCACTGTTTTGAAGCTGGTCCCACGTACGAAGGCACAAGCACAACAGTTAGAAAGGGTGAAACTCCTTAGCTGGGACATGTCCACACCCTGGTGCCCTGTTCAATGCTTTCCCTGATATCTTTTGCCCTTTCCTAAGCATTAGCCCTGCACAGCTCCAGGTCCCAGTGCTGAGAGAGGAGATGGTGGTGCAGGCTGGGTCACCCCAAACCTCCCAGCCCTCCCACCACTCAGTAAGTCCCATTGGGGGTCACATGGGGCCAGGTCAAGGCAACCCGACCACCGTGCATGAGGTTTGCCCTCTGCCTGGCTCAGGAACATAGTGTGGGGGGTGCGCAAAGCAATAGCTACAGCTTTTGATATGAAGCCAAAAAATGCAAATCAAGAAAAGGTCTGAGTCCAATGAAAGGAAACGGGGGGAACAGCAAGGGATAGGGAGGGAGTGGTGAGATCTGGAGACAGTTCTGCACCTATAAGCCCAGATGCTGAGGAGAGATAAGAAGGCAATGCCTATCTGCCGGAGGTCAAAGCAGAGCGCAATGCAGGCACACGGCACATCTTCCCGTGGCTCTCTCTGAATGCATTAGGAAACACCTCAGCTAGCAGCATGGTCTGACGCTGGCCTGGTGCTCTGTGGTACAGCAAAGTGCAGTACAGGAGTCCCAAACCAGCAGCAGCCTCTCTCCAGGTGAGTGAAGGTGTCTCCAATGTGGGCATCTCCATCCATGCACAGCACCCGGTTCCTGCTGGAGATAGTGGAGCATGGCCCGGGACGGGCAGTGATGCACAGCTCAGCACATCCTTTGTTGTCTCAGGTGAATCATTTCCTAAACTCCACTGGTCTAGTTACACAGGTGCCATTACTATAAGAAGATCCCAGGATGGTTAGCTCAGATGTAGACACCTCCAAAACAGACACCTGAATTTTGTACTCTTGGAGCCAAGTCGCATGTTAAAGGATGTACAATTCAATACCAAAACCCTCAGCTCAGCCCAGCTGTGGGGTGCTCACAAGAACCCAGCGTTTTAAGAGCAGAAGCCAGGGATGCCAGTGCTGCTCCACACCTGTATCTTCCTTCTTCCCCGAGTTCAACCCACATCCACCCCGCTGCTGCTGTACGTTCCTGCCCTGCCCAGGAACAAGGCAGAGATCATGAAATATACCTTTAGTACCCAGCTCAGTTTCTCTAAAGAGATAAATAATAATAGTAAATTAGAGGGCATCATCTTCCAGAATATTCTTTTTGTTTTAAACAAAGCCCCTGTTCTCAGAGACTGACAGATATTTTCTTTTTCCCTACTTGAAGCCATATCACAAAGGATTATCTTCCTGCTCTTGTACCTTATAAACAAATTGTTTTCTTAATTTGTCACATGCCGGTGCCTGCAATTCTCTTTGTATTATTCTCTTACCAGATGATTCTCTGCAGCTCCTGGGAAGGGTGTTCCCAGCCAGAAATTTATGTCTGTTTTTCCCTAAGAAACCGGTGGTTGGATGTTTTCCTGGTTGTCTGAGCTGGGAAAGAGCTTCTTTCATCACCGAAAGGGCCTATTCAGCCTGGACCAAGCACACAAGAGCATTTCCAGCTCAAGAATATTTTTAATTAGTTCCATTTCAAAAATTGGGCTGCACAGCTTTTGAAAGGGTCTTAATTCTTATTAATTTTCCTGATAGCAGACATGGCCTTCTTTTGATGTGCAAATTTTAAACTATATTTTCCCCCACTCAGCGTAGATAGGGATCTCTGGGAAATGAGAATTACACCAGCGCGGGGGGAAGGGAGGAATGGATAGGGAGCGACAGGCGCAGTGTAAGTGTCAGGAGGAGAAGAAAGCATGCAGCAGCCAGGCAGAAGATGACCGATGGCTGTTTTAGAAATAAAGACAGCTACAACCACTGTGATTTTTGGCGTGTGCTGGGGGAGGGGCTGCACGGCTGCTCCCTGCAGTACCCGGAGGTGCTGCAGCCGTCCGCGTGCTGTCTGCTGGACACAGCCACACGTTGTTCACCAACCCCTGCAACACCTGCCGACAGCAGCTCCTGCACCCCGGGCGTCTGCCTGGTCCATCATCGGTGTGTCATGCCCGGAGGCACGGTCAAGGCTGAATGGTGGTCACTGCTTTACCTACTCCTCACTGTCCAGCATGGGTTAGAAGATATGCCCTTCTACCCGCGGTTTTAATTCATGGCTATTTTAGTCAGCAGTTCTAGGACCAAGGTTACAGATCCAAGAGGGTGATGTGTCCAAAGCTCGCTCTCTCCTCCCACCCTTGCCCTTACCTTCATGCATGCACAGGTCCCCAGCCCCAAACTAGTCCTCAGATGTGGCGTGTCTTCAGGTCACGTTCTCGTCACCATCACAGGGCTCTCAGGAACCGAGAGGCCACCAGGCTCACCACAGTCCTACAAGCAAAACCAGTCTGCATTAGGTACTTCACCCAGGAGGGACTGTCCATAGAAGAGACCCCCTCTCCATGACACCGAGGTCACTGGGTGGTGGGGTGCTCAGGGAAAACCTGTTCTTGTGTAATTTGTCACAGGCACTGAGAAGCATCCAGAAGCACCAGGGAGTTCAGACCAACACCACCTGAAGCAATGACAGCCTGGGCTCTGCCCAGCTCTGGTGGTCAGGCCAAGGAGCAAGCTGCTTCTTGACGTGCTCCGTGACCTGGTTTCATGCATCCTTGGTGCTGCCTGGAAGACATCTGTGGCTGAGCTACGGCACCTTCCACTGCTCCGTGAGCACCCAGCATGCTACAAAGAGGCCATGGAGGAAGGGTGCTACTTCCATGTGGTGTCACAAGAAAGGAAATGGATGGTGTTAAGGTGAGCCAGCTGTGCTACACGCGAACACGTGGTGGGTTCACACGTGCATGAGCCTTCTCTTTCCTCCTACAAGGGAGCTCCTACATTAAGACAGACCTGAGCTTGTGTCTGTGCAACCTGGATGTGAGGCAGGTCTGAAATCTATCAACGGCTTAAGCAGGTGCTCAGGCAGGAGCACAGGCACAATCATGCCATGAGGAGCTAAAGAGCTTCAGAGAGATGTGGCTGTGCACAAACCTTTGGGCTGCTGCAGACTTTCCCCAAGGGAATGGGCAACAGAAACATTTTGGCTTTCAGATGAAGCTTATCTGAAACAACACCTCCAGCAGTTAAAGGCTGATGGGAAATTCCAGTTTTGGTCACTTCTTTGGAAGAAAGGTAGGTCTTCTTCTGGGAAGAAAGAAACTGAAGAAAACTCATTTAGAGGCAATGAATCACCATTTACAAATGCGGGAGGAGCTTGTGTTAGAAAGGAAAGAAAGGATGAATATGTCAGAGATGTCACTATAAAGAAAAAACCCAAAGTAATGGATCCAAAGTGATCTTCTAAACACTCATAACTAATTTATTTCTTGTTCTTTTATTGGTTGAGTGGATTAATATGTTGTTGCCAATAAATTAAAATAGTTGTAAAACGTTCTGTATGAGACCATCATTATTTTTCCCTGTATCTCATTGTAACTTCTTATTACCAGCCTGCACCTTTATGGACCACATCAGCTCTGCAGTCACTGCATTGCACGTTCATTTGGTTCTCACCAACACCCTCACACCCATCTCAGTTTTTGTTCACTGCAGGGTACAGCCCCTCACTTCAGAGGCATAAACTACTTTCTAGAAATATAACCTTGCATTTAGCAATATTAAAATACATGTTCACTGCAGCCCCTATTGTCAAGTAATTCAGATCATTCTGTGAAAACTGACTTGTCCCTGTGCACCAATTTGTGTCACCTGCAAAATTCAAGTGATGATTTAATATATGCTTGACTCTGGATCATTGACAAGGATTAAGACTTTCACAGCACCCTCCTAGGAACTCGTACCAACTTTGCAGAAGTTTATGACCTTTTGGGGACATTATATCCCCAGCAAGCTATTTCAGTGGGGGGACTCAAAGATATCAAAGGACTATATATCAAGTCAACCAGAAAAAAAAGCGATATGCAATTTGGGAAAGGCATACCCAACTTGATTATGAAAATTACTTCTGTCAGTTCTGCCCAGTATGAATGAGGGACCCAAAATGGTAAAGAAGCTATCCTCAGTGAAACTCAGTCCTCACAGAAATATGTCAAAAGAATGCCACTTAAAATTTATACCGTACAGTAAAATGATAAATCGAGAGCAATGCAATGGAGCTAACACAGAGAATTCAAGCTTGACCATAATATGGAACTTATGTAGAAAATAAAGGAGACGATAACAAATGTGAAATGGAAAGAATTAATTTTTTGGTTCAGAAGTTTTGCTTTAGAAGAAAACACAGATGCCCAGACTATCTCAAAAGAAATTTTACCTAATCCCACTCTGGAGTCAGCCTACTCTGCAGCGCTGTCTGTATGGGCACAGCCTGGCTCTGCAAGAGTTTTGCATGTATGGGAAGGAGATCCTTCAAGCCCAGGCAGGTGATGGGCGTTTTCCATGCATTTTCCCCAAATCAGGACCCAACCCAGCAGAGCCAACTGGCTGACCACAGGGCTCAGAGAGACTGGCAACTGGTAAGGTGTAAATAAAAGGCAGCATGGAAAGGTTACAGCAGGAGAGACCAGTGCTCAGGAGGGACTTGCTCTTCCCAGACTACTTGGAAGGGCTTTCCCCATCCACCTTCCTCTCTCCCTGCTCCTGGATGCCAGCACAGCTGAGATTTGACTACACACCCACAGAAGGAAAAGGAAGGAGTTTTTCTAGCACATGCTTTGCTCCATTGCATGTGATAGACCAACCCCAAAAAGGACATTTCTAGCAAGCTACACTGATAACCTGCCGGTGGAAGTAAAAAAGAGTGGCAGAGGAGCCAGATGCTTTTGATGTTAGGAAGAAAATCATCTTCCCATCCTTAACGGAAGGCACGACAACCATCCCCATCCAACCCCTCAGTGGGTCATCCTCTCTCAATTCAAGGCAAAGAAAGCCACCAAGCATTGCCAATGCAACCTGAGGAAGCCAATGGGTCATGGATAGAGAAGCTGGAGCCACGGCCATGGCGGTCTGGATGTGTCCCCTGGTGCGGGGTCCACAGGGTTGGCCACAGGGCTAGGGAGAGCCACGCATGGTGGCCAGGCTGCTGACGCTGAAGCTGGCTGGAGCAGGTCTTCTTGGCCAGACTCGTGCTTGTATTCCTCCTGCTGAAGGAGGATGAAGGGTTGTGATTCCCAATGAGGAGGCAGCAGAATTTCTTGCCGAACTGACATTGTGTTATTTCTTTGCCGGTGCTGTGTGGCATTGTCATCAGTGGGGGTTACCATGACAGCTGATAGGGAAGAAAACCCATCAGAGGGTCATTGTTTGTCCCTCACACTTTCGCTGCTTTCCCTCCTTGGGTGGACCTGGAATAGATCTTAATGTTCTACATTTTAATGTTATAAGCCAGATTTTATGCCGTGAAAAATCCCCTGCATTTACTTGCTGTGAATAATGAAATGCAGGGGCTTTGTTTGCATTTCGGCATCTCTCAGTGGCAGATTTCCCTAGCAACTTTGATGTGATGTCTGTGCGAGTAATTGGGGGTGGATTTTAGCATACAGAGAGGAGGTACAGTCATCTTTGACCAAATGTCTTTAATCAGGGTTACTGAGAAAGATAACAAAATCAGCTCGGTTTCTGCTGATAGCAACTCAGCCTGGGTTGTTGCAAGCACGGAAAGTGGGGGAGTGGCAAATTTATCAGAAAAGTTATACCCTAGGACGAGACAGAGAAAGCAGCAATTGTTCAGCTATTGATCTCCCACCAAAATATGTGCGAGTAGACTAAGCCCAGACCCAAACTAGCTAAATTGGATTCAGAGTCCCCACTGGGATGTGCAGCTAGTTCACACAAGGGTCCTGCAGGGCACGGATAGGGATGTGTCCGCGGGAAAAGACCACCAGTGTCCACAGCAGATATTTTCATCCGAAAGTCAGTGACCCCAGCCCCACCAAAGCCCCACTGCTCTCCCCAGGGGTGGGGAAGTGGGATGCTGGTAGGGGAGTGGGACGCTGGTGAGGAAGGCTCGATCCAGGGACAGATGCTCAGACCTGCTCACCACATACCCAAACTCTGCACCCCCAGCCGCTCGCCTCCATGCAGGGCACCAGGTGCTGCCACCCATGGGACTGACCTCTAGGACACAGCTTCCTCTCCATGAGGAGGAAGAGGAGGGCTTGAACTGGCTCAGTAGGGAAAACACAGCTCGGGCACACGCGTGGGAAAAGATTTGTCCATTTAAATATAAAAAATATGAAAACTATAACTCTGGACCTATAACTTTGTTGAGGACAGTGGGAAGAAAGGAAGGGAAGCTACCACTAATAAGCATTTCAAACTTTCTTATATCTTAACTGAAGATACAAGGCTGAAAAATTTAACAGGGAAGTCCTGTTCCCGAATGTGTAATTAGATGTTGGCATATAATATGCATTAAAGGTTCATATATTTTAACCAGTGCACAGAAAACTCAATACACCTGAAATATAACCTACCTCTGTGAACAGCACATCCACGGCACATCTTCCATCAGCTCCCTGCCCCATCCCCTGCACATCACCCTTAGCGGATGGGAGTGACTGGGGCTGCTGAGGGAAACCAATTGGCACGACCGACCTGTGACCAATGGGGCTTGGGTGGCTCCAGGGACCTACGGCACAGCCGGGTCCTCCTGAGACCACCAGCAAAGTAGTCCAGAGAGATGCTTGGAGGTTTACAAAGCGTAAATGTGTGTCTTCCCATAAAGCTTGAGGGCATACTCAGGGAAATAAATCATTCATGTGAAGGCTGTAAATACACATCAACATTTTTAAGAAGAACTACAATTTGTGAAATCAAAAATCCTCACCTGGAAAAATATTTCCCACCTGCCCGGTGCATTCAACTCACATGGTAGATATCCCAGACCACATTGAACAACTAAAGGACAGCAAAAAAACAGGGAGGAACAGGCCAATAACAAGCCCATGTTGTAAAAAATTAGCCTTGGAAGTATGAAGCGAGTAGGCAAAAGCCACTTGATATTTTAAGGCTAAGGGGCTAAAGGGCAGAATTTCTTTCTACCACTTGGTTTGCTCTTTTTCACCAGTATGTCCTAGCAGAGGAACTCTACCCAAGAGCTTTGGTTGTTTCTTTTTAATTTCACATACCCCTGCTTTTTGGGTGGCCAAGTCAAGAGGGAACTGATTTTCAGAAAGTGCCAAATCCTTACCCTTGAACTTTAATCCCATTTGAGTTATTAAAGCAGCCAGAGCACCTCGTGACTTGTAACAGCCTTGGCGAGAGGCCACATCTAAGGCCTGAATGGATTTTTAAAAGACAAATCTTCTGGCAGAGGAGTGAGTGTGGAAAAGAAAAATGAGACATATTGCTGGAGCCAGGCCCTGTTAGAAGACTTTTACAACAAAGCCTACAATGGAAAAGTGGAGCAGTTACATTTTTTTCTGGAAATGTGTTTGCAGAAACTCTACACATAGGGCAGTGTTTTTTGGCAAATATTTTTGCTCCCACCCCCTGAAGCAGAGAGACCGAAAAGCCATATGAGAAAATATTTGTGCTTTGATGAATACCACCACAGTTTCATAGGTGGGTATTTCCAGCTGGGTCCAGACATCAGGGAAGTGGAGGGTATTTTATTTTGCCTTCTGCTGCTGAAACCTCGCCACCCTGAGCAGCTTGCCGAGCCTTCCGGCAATGGGCACCTCTCTTCCATCACCCATGCGAAGCAAGTGGTGGTATGGCCTGGCCCTCAGAGCAATGGGTGGCAAGGAAGAGCTCTGCAGACCTGAGAAGTTGCCTGCTGGAGAAGAGTCACCATGCATGATGCTCTGGACTTACTGCAGAGCCGCAGGTGGGATACGCTCAGAGGTCCCTGCCTGGATCAGTGCCCCATCAGACGTTCAAAACCACCATTCCCTTGCTTGGAGACGTCTGTGTACAGGGAGGTGTTTGGGATCATGATCAAGGCATGAAGGGAGGCTCTGGCCTCCATCCTCAGGACATTATCACAGCCACCCACCGCTGTTTGCCAAGCCACCCTGTGCCACCACCCAGGGACTCGACGGGGCAATCCCTGGCTGCCCTGAGCCCATGCTGCAGCCTCCCGTGGGAAAGGGGGACCGTTCTTCAAGCACAGCCATAAAAATGCCATCAATAGCCATGGCATGCTGGAGTTTATTCTCATTTGCAGCCGTCAGCCCGTCAGTTCGTATGACGCGTTTGAATAAATACACGCCGGGATCCCTGGATTTCTCAAGCAGCCGCCATGTAAACAGCACTTCAGGCTAATGGAGCATGAACGTCCCTGGAAGCACAGCTCTGGGCACGCCACGGCCACCACAGCCCTCCAGCCTGAAGCAGATGGGGACCTTGGAGCTCCCAGGCGTGTCTCCGGGTCTCGGGGTGGGATGGGGAAGGGGGCATCCATACTGTGTAGTTTTCCCATGGGGGAAGTGGGTTCGGGACTTGCAACGTCCAACGGTGCCGTGCCCAGGCACAAGATGCATCAGCGCTCCTGCGAGAGCAGGAGCTGGAGGGGCTGTGGGACCACACAGGGAACATAAAACTCAACCGCCCTTTTCATTTCCTTGATTTGGAGAAGATGCTTGTGTGCTCTTGACACCTGTGCACTTCTCCGGGGGATTATCCCAGAAAAAAATAAGGATTCGTTTAGAGAAGGAAACACCAAGTAAAAACAAACATACAGGGCTTAGACTCAACTTGAAAGTGATACCGCAGGCTGGATGGATTGACGCTCCTGTAAAGTAACCGCGGAGTTTGACATCTGCTTGACTAATGGCAGCGCTGGGCAAATGCCCAGGGTGGGGGTGTCACGGCTCACACGCTTTGCCCATCCCAGCAGCCAGGTTTAACAAAGATATTTTTGGTAACGCAGATGCAGATTCCTTCTTTTAAATCTTTAAGGCTTATCAAAGGGTTTTTTTCCATTTTCAGCCCTGTATATTCTTAACCACTGAGATCTTCTTATGTATAATAAACACAAAAATGCTTCTCTTTCCAGCTTTGCTGCTAAAGCCAAGATGATTATAAAGCTAAATCCTCGGCATATGGCATGGGTACTGTTCTTGCAAACTTCTCACTGCATCTTGCACCAAAGGGTGAGTTAACCCTTGGTAGGCAAACAGTGCTGTCCCCCTGCAGCTACCTGTGCCAGGGAAGGCACCGGGGGAAACCAGCTGACCACAGCATGCAGCACAGGGTAGTGGGACCCATACAGATGTGGGGCTGGTGACATTTTCTCCTGTGCAGGCTGACATGCAGGAATCACCTCGGCGAGCAGTTCCCCAACATGGGATGGTCAATGGGAGGAAGGGAGGCAGAAGGACAGAGGCAGGGAAAAGGTGTAGGTAATCGCAGCACCTGCGTTACCCAAAACATTTGATCCTGCCTCTCTGAACGCTGGTGCAGCCTGGAGCCATGCAAGGCTGGAGCACTGCCTGCTGGGCTGCTGGGCTGATACTCAGCTCAGGGCGCTGCTGGCATTTTATAAATCCAGGGGAAGAGATGATCTTAGAGGTCTTTTCCAACCTTAATGATTCTATGAGCAAACTGGGTTGTCCAAGGAGAAGCAAGATCTTGCTGATAAGTCCAGAGAAGGTCAGTGCACAGGCACCATCCCGTCGAACAGGATGCAACCACGGGGAGCTGGGCTCCTCCAAGCCCAAGTCAGGTGTGCCAGGCATTATCCCAAGGCACTTTGAAGATGCTCCTTACTGAGGCCGGTTTTTAAAACCAGACCTCCCCAAATAATGCATGGCTCAGCTGTCTCCTCCGCGGACAGGGATGGACTCCAGGAGAACCTCAATCACTGGCTGCACCCAAACAGGGAGCAGAGATGCAACTGGCCAGTGTCTGGAGTGGTCACCAACTCTGCAGATGGGAAAAGCCTGAGACACTGCAGTACTGAACACACCTCGAGGGGGTCAAAAAGAGCTGCAAATTAGGGATGTGTTTGCCATGAAATGCAGCTGCAGGAAGGGTCCAGACAGCCTCAGCTTTGGTTCACTGAAGCATCTTTCCATCAGGTGGGGTAACAGCCCCACTGTGTGGCTCCGGCGAGATGAAGTGCATCTCATACACAGTGCAGGAGTGCTGGCAGGACACTATGAGCTTAGCGGAGAGCAAGGGACAAATTCAGAGCATCATTCAGAGGCAAGCCTAAAAGGTGGAGGAAGGCAAGGCAGATATAGTGTAAACCCCGAGAAGTTTGTGGTTTTCTTTTGTGTGTGTTTGAATACACGTTTTTTTTCCGTATCATTTACAGTTTTCTGCAAAGTTTTTTGCATTTCTCAAAAATATTTTTTTTTTTCCAGTGAAGGGAAAATTTCATCTCTCACCCACTAGTTGGATGTGAGATGCCAGTACAAGTATTTATATAATCAGAAAGAGGCGGAGCTCCACAGATCCTTCAAAAATAGCTGAAATGCCTTCCCACTTTACCTTGCAAAGATAAGTGATGCTGGTCCCTAAAGTTAGCCCTGATGATACTGTGCGCTGCAGAGGACAGCTCTAACTGCCAAGGAAGGACATTGAGACACCAGTGGGCAACTGTGCACAGCTTGAACACGCAGTTCCCTGTGTCTTCTACTCTCACATACAGGGAAAGAGCAGGAGGACAAGGCTGCACTTTAGAGACAGCTCAGGAAGAGAACAAGAGAAAATTGTAACTAGAAGGGGTTCTGGGGAAGAAGAGGGGAGTGGGGTGCTTGTGGGTACAGCAGCAAATCATGGGCACTAGATGAGACTGAGTATATGTACTGTGAGTAACAGCACTACCTTAACTCACCGGTGGATGAATGACATTCAGCATCGCAATCAGTGATGATATCAGTGGCAAAACAGCAAAACGGACAGTTCAGCAAGTGCTCCAAAGCTGGGGGGAGGAGCTTCTCCATAACCTTGCAGATTTTACACAGGTCTTTGCTTAATTGAAAGGCATGAGGAAGCCAGAGCAGGCTTCTAGGTGCCCAGAGACAGAGGAGGTTTCTCTGAGTCGCTCCCACCACTTAACAATACTGTGAATGGATGGGGCCAGAGATGGAGTTTGGATGTGTACCGCTGCAAATATGCTGTGGTCAAAACCCAGCACTCCCTCTTTGTGTATGACTTTCCAAGGAGCAAAGCGAAGAACAAAGCTACAGCATTGAGCACTGTCAGCATCAGGCAGTTTACATGCTTGATTTGCAAGGAGGAAGGCTTCAGCCCAAAGTCACTATTAAGGCTTCACCTATTGCAGTCATTAATGATGAAACGGACGATTGCACAGGTTCAAACGTGCACTTTTGATCACACCTCAAAGAAAGGGTACGTGTGGTCAGCTGAAGTTGTTATCTGTCAGAAGCTCACACGTGGCACCACAAATCAAGCAGTCCTGAAGGCAGTTCAGAGCCAGAGGACTTCATTTGAAAGTATCCTTGAGTTTCAAAAGCAGGAGGCTGCATATATATTTTAAAAAAAAAAAAAAAAAAAAGCTTTTGCCTCTGTTCCTTTGGGATCCTTTAGCACTCTGTTCACTGCACATGTTTTGTGCATATCATCAATATATCACCTAGATGAGTGCTTCGCACAGCCCTTTGAACAGTGGACACATTTTGTTTCACGCGTTTCTTTCAAATATATTGTAATCATGGATAAGGAGTTAGATACATAGATGACTTGAAGAGTTCTCTCCCTTACTGGCACTCACATCTTCACAACTCTTGACCCCTGGGCCACTGCGGTGTAATGCACCATAGCAGAGAAGTTGTCAGCAGTGAGCCATCCTGCTCCGGCGTGCATGAGGTTAACAGAATAATGTCAGCCAACCTCCACGCTTCGCTTACACTGCTGCCCATCTCCACAGGCAAGACGTACTCCTTCCTTAGCAGGTTCTTGGAGTATCTCAAAGAACAAGGAGTCCTGGAGAACTGCTGTCTTTGAGAAGATGGAGAAAGTGTTGAAATATCTGGAAATCAATTCTCTGACTCTAGAAAAAGCTTTCAGTAAGATCTTTTACAGGTAATTTGTCACTTGGTAAAGAAACATCCAGTTCCATGATTTCAAAGGAGCCATTAATATCTCAATGGGGGGAAAAAAAATGAAACACCTTGCGGATGCAAACAGAGGTCACTCAGCATCCACTTTCTAAAGGGCAACAGCGTTCAGTCCAAACAGAGTTCCTTTTATGTCTGACAATATTACGTATTAGAGCTTTATTCCTAATTGCATCGCCAGCGCTCCTCCTGTTGAGCCAGCTGTCTGCACAGGCAGCCTTGCTTCTCTTCAGAGCCAAGTGCTCAGCAGTAATCTCCTTTGTCCTCCGGTGAGAGACCATATTCTACAGCAAATGACCACTGAAATGTTATAAAGAGGCTGTGGTAACCCATCAGGCACCAAATAAAGCAGCTCAACCTGCAACATTATAGTGTCCCATGAAAGATGACCTGAGCCAGAACACAACTCGTGGGCATCAGTTTTTTCTGTTGCAACTGTGACTATGACTTAGTACTTCATGATCACTCCTTAAAAATTGACTATATTAATAATTAAATCATCTTGCCTCCCAAACAACAAAGTGGACAATCTTGCGAATTGGTTTTCAAAGAGGAATCTGAGCCCAAATACTATAAAATTATGAGGCAAGGAGAGGAAGACAGCGCATAGCTCTTGGGATGTCAGGTAGGAACAGCAGAAGGAGACCTGTAAATCACAGGGAGGTAATCACCAAGCAAATCTGGGAGAATAGCATGTTAGTGAGTCATTGTGACAAGAGGACTCCAAAACTAACTGAAGGTGGAGGAAGGTCATTTGTCAAATGGGTCATCTATGTTGGTAACACATCATGTGTTGCCTCTTTGAAAACCTCATAGAGAATGGTAAATTATCTGATCAACAGAAAATGTAATTTCACCACTGTATAATCCATGGTTCGGCCATACCTTGGCTTCTGCACGCGGTTTTGTTCTCCTCATCTCAGACGTATACTAGAGGTGGGAAAACATCAGAGGAGGACAAGAGGGTGATCAAAGGTCTGGAATGGCTTTTGTATGAGGAAAACAGGAGGACAGGAGCAGAGAAAAGAGATTGCCATAATGGACGTATGAAAGAAGTCAACAAAATCTTGAGAGCCCCGAGAGGATGTGTAGGGCTCGGCTTTTCATTTCTCTTCCTACAGAAGGACAAGGGGCATCAAATTAAACTAGTGGGAATCAAGCTCAAAGCAAACAAAAAAGACCTTATTCTTCATGCAACAGGTAATAGACTTGCTGACCTCCTTGCCAAGGAAAATTGCAGGTGCTAAACCTTGCATTAGGCTCAAGGGAAAAGTGGAAAAGGATTTGGGGGAGAGATTCACCAGGGGCTACTAAACACCTCAGCAGGCCTCAGAAATCTTCAAGATGCCTCTGAAGCAAGAAAATGGTCCCACCAAAGGCCATAAAAGAAGGTCCTCACAGATAAATGTCTGCCCAAAAGGCAGGAAGCAAAGAACTGGAGTGCAAGGAGGTGGCTTTTTGAAGGGATCTCTGCTTAAGGTAGGACACTTACGCATGATCTGCAAAGGAAATGAATGGAAACGTAACGCAATTTGCTGAACTGAGTTACCGAAGGTAGTAAAGGCAAGGGCTGACTGCAGAGAGTTTCAGGAGGAGCTCATAATATTGAGAGAGTGGATGACAAAATGGCAGATGAAATTCAATACAGATAAATGTAAAGCAATGCACACGGGAAAAACGAATCCTAACTTCAGATATACCATAATGGGCTCTGAAAAATTACCACTCAGGAAAAAGAACTGGTGTTATAATGTACAGTTCTGTGAAAATGTCAGTGCAGTTCTCTGCAGTGGTCAAAAAATAAGAAAATTGAAGGTTGGGAACAAACAGAGAACAAAACAGAAACCATCCTTGTAAAACACTGAGGTTCACCTGCAAGTAGAAAATTCGTCTTCCCTATCGCCATCCCAGCTTCAGAAGGCATATGGCAAAGTCAGAATTTACTGAGAAGAGCAATAAGGAAGGAAAACCAGACGTTATTTGATCAAGAGCTATTAAAGAGAGGCCAAAGGGAGTCTCCAAGGCACAGGCTGTTGGAGCCGAGGAAATCGCGTCTTTCCAGAGTGACGCTGCTCTCAAAGGCTTCCCTGAGCACTGATGCTGTGATCGCTGACTCCGGGTGAGCAGATCCAGGACAGGACTGTGCTGGGATGATGCATGTGGTCAGCCCTCGAAGCAGAGCTGTGGAGAGATCAGGGATGCACAAGCACCAATATGTGGATCCAAGCGGTCAGCAAGCTCTCGTTCAAGCCGTGTTCTCTCTTGTGTGCTTTGCCCTTGTGTCTCTTGACTTCATCTTTTGTTGAGGATGCCCCAGCTGCATTTTTCACAAGCACTTGTTAAGAAGTGCATATTCTGTCCCAGCGTGGGACTGTAGGTCTCTGTTTTCATTTTGCTTACACTCCAGTTGTGAGCCCAGCCTGGAGCCTGGGTTTTTCAAACATTATGAAGGTCAAGCCTTGTGGAGCTCATCACTGTGAAGGTTAACGTCTTCCTCCTTCTCTCTGTTTCCTAGTCTTTAACCTGATGCACCTCTGGAAAGACCTTCCTTCTCATTTCATAGTGAGTTTGGAATCCTTTAAGATTTCTTACAGTTCTTTTGATTAGAGAACTTGTTAAAAATCTTTAGGAAATCCAAGCAGATTATGTCAACTGGATCTCTCAGCCACTTGATCCCCTGCCCTTGCTGACTCCTTCAGAAACTCCCAGGAGTTCCTAAGGTAGGGCTTCCATTCACAAAAGCCTTGTTGAATTTTCCCATAAATCATGTCTCACTTACATGCTCCCTAATTCCCCTCTCTACTACAGTTTTACCTCATTTGGACATCAGTTTTAATAATCTGCCGTTCCTGGATCTGCTCAGAAGCATTTTTTAAAATCAAGGTCTCACTGCTTTCTTTCCCTCTGATAGTGAGAAAATTTTAAGTGAGAGGTTTCACAGTAGACTTAATACAGTTAATAGTTTAGCTATTTCATCCTTGAATTCCTTTAGAGCTCTTGACTGAATACCATCCGGTACTGCCGAACTGTTACCGTTTATTTTGTCAAGTTGTTTTATAACTTCATCTACTGAAACATCACTTTGAGACACATTTTCTGACCCGTCCCCCATAAAGAAGGGTTCTGGGTGTGGGACTCCTGTAAGCTCCTCCACACGGACAGAAAACATTTGCTTGGCTTCTCTGCTGCAGGCTTACCCTTTTGACTCAGTGCTTTTACATCTAGATTATTAGCTGGCCCCAGAGCTGTTCTCACAGGCTTTCTGCTCAGTTGTGTTTGAGAAAGAAAATACCATTGGCATGCAATGCCTGAGCTACCAGTAGGCACTGGGGGGATGAGAGCGGCCCTATAGGTGGTGTGGATGATGCTGTTGGGAAGCTGTCTCTCACCCCAGAGACAGTAAACCTCATATTTTGAATGACAAAAGTAAGCATGTGTGTGGCCAGCGGCGGCTGTGCTGTCTACAAGCTCATGTGTGCTGACAGTGTGCTGGGGAGCTGCTCACGGGGGGGTCCCCCCGGCCCTCATGGGGCCGCTCTGCTCCTGATAGAAGATTCGGGGACCTGAAAAAGTGTTGCTACCAACAAGCCTCTTCTGCTGCTGGCCCTTTCTGCAGCCTGCCTTCCCCACCAGCGATACTGACCATCACATATGGGTTAACATGGATCCTGCAGGGTAGGGTAGCCAAACCTTTATGTGGGTGCAACATGAGTGGTGCCAAGGGACTGGTTAATCAGGCAAATATCAGAAAGATCTTAGGGGACAGGCAACATGTGGCACGGATAAGGTGGGCACACGACAGCTTTGGATGCCTCAGGCAGGCTCTCCAGAGCCAGAGAGGAGGAAAGCTGTGTGGTGGCTGCGTGGCTGCCATGTGTGTGCAGGGCACAAGGACTTGTCTGGTTCCTTGCCCCGGGGCTCAATCACAGATACCTTCCTCGAACAGGAACCTTCCTCCTCCTCTTTGCCTTTTCTCATACCTTGTCCCAATCCCCTCAAAAAGTGGTGCCCCCATCAACCAGCCATAAGAACCTGCCTTGGGCCAAGGGGCTGATATTGGAAAAACCTCACTAAACACCAAGGCATCAAGCAACCTCCAAATCAGCTGCACTATAGCTTTTTCTCTCACCTCATGTTCAAATTCACCCCACTGGTGTCATAGGACAAAAAGTCCTCATCAGGACTGCCAGCTCCCACCTTGTCACCATCAGAAACAGGATGCATCCCTCCCTCTAGCTCTGGGTTTGTGGTGGTTACTTTCCAGGGTCCATTTGGCCATGCCAGCATTGCTGTCTCATGCCTCCGGCCATGTCTGGTGAGCAGCACATCACCTTGCTCTCTGCCAGGCAGCTCCATGTTCTCCCTCCGTCCTCTCCTTCTCCTGCAAGAGCCTCAGCTGTTCTCCAAAATCTGCCTCCACCTGGCCCAAGGCTGCACGTTCCTCCCCAGCCCCTCACAGCTCAGAGCCGCAGCCTTTCTCCAACGGCTCTAATTCAATTACAGCCTCTTCAAATATTTCAGTTAGGCTTTGAACCGTTCGGTGGAATTTGTATCTAGCAAAAACAGGATTTGCTTCTCTATTATAGGCAATTCCTATGTACAAGAATGAGTTCCCACTGCATTAGCATTCTGGTCACTGTGTCGCCATGTACAAAAGGTGCCACCGCTTTTTTAATGCTTTCCTCCCCCTGCTCTAAAAGATGAAGCAGCCTCCAGTTCTCCTTGGGATGTGCTCTGTGCAGAGCCTCACAAGCAAACCACAAGTGTCAATGACGATTATGATTCCTAACCGGAGTATTTAATGCATGACTTTTCCAGCCCCATTTTTTCCCTCAGATGCTGCAGTCCAGGTGTGCAGGAGCCAGCAATGCCGTGTGCTGCTGGAAGGGGTTGGTCCTGCCACAGAGAAACATTTTACATCTGCTTTACAAATGATGACCATAAAGAGTTTCGTACACAACTTCCCCTCCCAGCTGCTTGCTTTGACTCCGAGCATATGATTGAGTCAGGGTAAAAGAGCCTCTGTCCAGGCAGGAGCGGTCAAAGAGGGCAGGGTGCCAACACAGACGCAAGATGAATGTGAAGGAGAGGAACATGTTCTGCTCTGACTAAAACTTCCTTGGCTCCAGTGAGGTTGGTCGTGTAAATCTGGTAGTTTATAGAAGAGATTTTTTTCTTCACATTGCTTTGGCTGTGTGGGTAAAACCCATGTGAAGTTTCACCGGGGAAGAGGATGCACTTTGAGATAGAGCTCGTGCTCTGCTCAAGCCCACTGAAGATGTTGGTCAAAGCTTCTCTGCTTGCAAGTGGTGAACGGTGTGCAGATTGCAACTGGGCAGAGAGAGACCTGCATGGGGAAAGACAGCAAATATTCGTGAAAAGGGGTAACTGGTTTTTATCCCTCTTCTGTGGGCCTACATATAAGCCCAAGCCATAGGGGTTGGCTTTTGGGTGCTGGATCCAAGGTTTGGGTCCTATAGATGGCATGTGGAAAGAGTCCTGTGGGATTTAACCCTGGCAGGTGCCATTTCTCCATGTCACATCTTCATGCTCTTGCAGAGGTCAGTCTGCTCTCCACCATCAGGTGATGATATAAACCCAAAGGGCAGTGCTTTGGAAACAGCAGTCTTCTAAGGGAAAGAAAGGCTGGTACATTCGAGATAGGCTCAGCCATGGCTTCATATTGAACCGTACAGTCAGTTGTCCCAGAAGGAAGAGGTACGTCCCTCCTTGCTAACCTGCAGCCTGATGCGGCCATCTAAAGCAAGCCCAGCTGCACCTGGATTTGCCACTTTGGCTTATAGACTTGATGCTGCTCTAGATCCTGTCGCTTCCACAGGAGAAAAACCCTCTAAGTCTCTAGGTAAATAGGACCTGCTGCCTTTTTATAATGCATTTGCAGTTTTCTGAGCGCTCGGCAGATGAGCAGCGCTGAGCATGGGCCTCGCGTTGTGCAGAGCAAACTTGCCATCTAGTGGGTGAGAGCACCTCTGCAGAAGTGGCTCGGGTTTATTTGCCTGCAACAGTCACCAGAGTGGGCTTTATCTCTAATGGGTATCCTCTAAAAGGGAGAGCTTCCACTTAACCTAGCCTTTGGGGTGGGAAGAGTTCCTTCCCACAATGACTGATGCGACTGCTCTACATCTGCTAATTGCAAAGAGACTGGATGCCCAGTTTTGACTCCAAGCTTGCTTTTAGGCCACTAACATTAGGCAAGATGTAAATGGCCACAGGCAGTAAAAGGCCACAGGGTACTCTCCTGGGGATTTACCGTCTATCTGTGGCTTTCTTTCGGGCTCTGTGGCTGCAACTGGAGCTCCAGTGCAGGGTTCTGTGACTGCGGAGATTTTCTTACTGCTTGCCTGATTGCTATTTTTTTCATAGTTCTAATTAAAGTGAGAACTCTGCATATTTCTAACACCCATTATATGCATCTCCTGCAGGTAATTGGATTTAAAAAAAAACAAAAATAACCCTGTTTTCTTCTGGCAGCTCCTACAAATCAGCAGTGCACAAAGTGCTTTTCCCTGCAGCGCTATAGTGGGGCCCCTCCGTTAAACGCCCACAAATGCGCTCAGACTATAATGTCATGGAACGGTGGCCATTTCACAGCTATGTCTTCTGTTGACTATCCACAACTCTGAGAGGATTTGGCAGCAGCTATGATTTACTGTCCTTTGGTACAGCAAGCACCAGAAATTCTCCAGGAAGAGCGGAAGCATCCTCTGAGCTCAGCAGCAGTGCGTGAGAGCAGGATCCCTCTTCCCATCCCGGGTCCTAAGGAGCAACCAGGTTGAGTTTTGGTTGCGGAAGTGCCAGGGGCCGCAGCAAGAGCAGATTTTATCACCCAAGGAGTTGTGCAAGATTTCCTTAGCAGTAACACTTACACAAATCAGGAGTTACTGAGTAGAGAAAAGCTCTCATCTGCAAACTCAGGGGCCATTTGCGCTCCATAAAATGTAAAGGCAAGTTTGAAGAGCGGGGTAAAAGAAGTCCGTCTCACACTGCAAGAAATATGTTGGGTGTCAGGTTATTACTGGCTTTCGCCTATCATAAAAACAACCCTTGAAAATCATTTAAACGTTTTTATTAAAGCTTCTGAAAGAATGGGAAAACCAGTTAATGCATTGGAATATTAAGCGGTAAGGCTCTTCATTTGATAGCAACCATTATTCTCGTTCTCTTGAGCCCTAAAGAGCTTTTATGGCCAAGAACCTTCTGTTTGACAGTCTTTCAGATGTGAAACCATTAAACGTGAACCGGTTTCAAGCAGGGTTAAGAGAAATCAGAGAATTAGCAGTATAAGTAGCCAAGCAGTGAGGGGTTGCGAGAGTGAAAGGTGCTTGTCCTTCTTGGCCGTGGGGAGGAGACCCTACAAACGGGGGCGGGTAGGAGGTCCCAGCACCTTTGCCTTCCTAAACCACTGCCCTACACATCTTCTTTTATGGGCTGATCCATCTGCATCTCCCCCCGCGACAGCCCTGCCATCAGAAGAGGTGTAGGGTCCAGGGCTGGTTTGTGGTGATGGGATCACTGTATGTGCCTCAGTTTCCCTGTCCCACGCCCCTGAGCTGGTTTGCACTGGGGGTGTTGGCATGTGAAGCTGGTCCCACATGTGAAGGGTCATCTGGGGGGAAATGAATCGTTTTTATTCAAGGGGCGATTCTTTTCTTAATTATATTTTCTTCTTTCTCTCTTTTCCATTTTTCTGGTCATTTTTCTGGTCATTTTTCCCCCCCTGAGGACTGAATTGTCATTAACCTCCTTTTATTTTTCCTCATTTTGGGTTTTTTTGTTGGTTTGTGCCACAAGGAGAAGGGGAGGCACGTGCAGCTTTCATTACCTCGCCCACTGGTGTGGAAGACGGGGGTTTTTGTCCGCATTTTCCTTTCTCCCCAGGAAGGCCAGGTAGCGCCTCTTTCTTCGTTTTTAAACCCCTGCTTGCTGAAGGTCATCAGCACATGTGAGAAAATGCAAAACAAGCTCCAGGCAGGCATGCAGAAGACCTTCAAGCATTTTGGACAGTCTCTTGGTGGGACGCCTGTCCATGGGATCAGGCAAGGAAAGGGCAGGGTTTGCTGCTCGTTGGGAAGTGGCTCTCAAGAGGCTGGGGGGACGGGTGGTTTGCTTTTCTCAAAATGTCTTGGGGGTTATCAAAGAACATGATTCAGCATTTGCAACAGTTAAATAAGGCAAATCTGAGTAGGCTTCGCTTCCCACAGCTCCCTAGAAAGGATGGGAGTTGCAGCCCATCACCAAAGGTTGCTGATAACCCGACGTTTTCCAGAAAAATGGGGAAGAAATCAGTAGAAAGAATAAACAGCTCTGAACATCCACTTTTTCCCAGATACCTAAGGGACCAGCTGGGCAGGGCTCTGCCAGGAAACCATCTCCGGTTCTTCAGCTTTCTCCAGGGACGTGGGGAACTGCCAACAGCAACACAGGGATGTCTCTGTTTGTCCATCATCACTCGCAGTTTCCTGGGGATAATGCGGTCGGGTCAGCAAAATTGCTTCAGATTAACCAGCTTTTTCTAGAGGGTGTGGGAATTAATATATGTATAAAAACATTCACTGCTGTATGACCACGCTTCTGCAAGAACTGGGGTACGTAAGGAATGTGGGTAGAAAAGCTCTTGTTGGCTGGTGTTCTCCAACACCAGCAAGATTTAATTAATTGCCATAAATCAAACGTGTTCAGTTAATTACTGTCACTTCCTCGGGGATGGTGGAAATTATTAGGAAAACACCTTTGATTAATCCCCATTACCTAGAATTGATGGGAAATCTTTGTTAAAACCCACCGATGCCTCTGGTCAGCCACTGCTGCCCACAATGCACTAGGACAAGGTGTATGACCCTAGAAAAAAAATGTCTTCACTGAAATTCATTAGAAAGCTGAGAAATTGCCACTACAAGGTAAGCGTGGCTCGTCATCACTCTCATTGCTCAAAATTGCCAGGAATAAGGAGAGTGCCTTATCCAGAGTAAAAACAGATATCCTGACCCCTTGTAGAGATGATGGCATTTATCACCATAAATTACACATATTTCCACTGCATGCAGTCGCCTCGGAGTAATTCACCCTTGCAGAAAGTCGCTGGTCCCTCCAGCACGTCCTGCCTTCATGGCAGTCAACCAGCGTACGATGAAACTGGTTTCCAATCACAACCGTGTCCTTATGAATGGGTATAATAAGAGGCATTGGCTGGAATTCCTAGGGATGCTGGGAATTAATCAGCCGATGACAAATCTGCTCCTGATCAACCATCATTAGCTCCCATTTCCCCGAGAAAGGGGGGAATTACTCACCATGTGCACGAAAGCCTCCAATTAGCTGACGTCGTCTGCGGAGACTGGGAACGAAGCAGCTTGAGACAAATACGCCGCCAATTGACTGCCAGTGCCCCAGTCGTAAATAATAATGGGAACTGTTCGGTATAAGTACAAAATGCATCTAATAAATCTAATTACCTAGAAATTAAGAGAATTAATTAGCATAAGACAAGCCTAGCCTTGCTTAACAACTATACCAGCCCTTCCATGCAAATGATCAAATTATGCTTTATCAACAAAATACGTACCTGATGAAGCAGCGCTCTTCAGGGGCGGTGGGAACTGATCATGGCAGCCAGAGGAATGGAAAGAAACACAAACAAAAATGAAGCTGTTGACCATGTGTGTTTCTCAGGGTCCGATGGGAGTTTTTGTCATGAGACAAGTAAGTCTCTTCACCGCTAAAACCAGAGCCTCCCTCCAAACGGAGTTACCCTCTGTGAGCAAAATACTCTTTGCTACTTGCTATTTTCAGGGGTGTTTAGTAACGAAATGTGTGAACAAGTGAACAGCTACAGCTCACCCAGATCATCACAAACCCCCTAGAAATAGCGGGAGATAGTATAGGCAAAAAATGCTGTTGATTAAGTAGCATCCTACAGAAATTATTGAAATTAGGCAGCAGACAGCAAATATGCCTTTAGTTAAGCACTACTGCACACTGTATTATTGTATAATACTAATAACTAACCAGGAGAAAAAAATGTCTTTACAGGCTGATATTGTCTCAGAATCATAGAAATTAATCAGCAGATGGTAAATGTACATCCATAAAATCACCATGCTCCACACTCCCTATTGATCGGCTGGAGTTAGTCATGACAATCAAAGGAATATAGCTGATTAACCAGTATTGCCCAGGAATAGTGGGAATTAGTTAATTAACATCAGGCAAGTACATTTTCATTTAGTCAACGCTGACTAGGAGCTGTGGGTATTTCTCATCATAAGCAGAAATTGTCTGCTTACCTGGCACTTCCCAGGAAACTGCTACAATCAAATGTGACTAAAATTAACTGCCACCCCCGAAAACAGCAAGAGCACCAGACTGTATCAGCATAAAGTAAATATATCTTCAATTAGCCACTACCTGTAATTCATACAAATGATGGGAGTCTTTACCACAGCCCCAAAAGGCTCTGATTAACCAGCATGGCTTAAGAATGAGGATAATTAATGAGCAGGAGGCAAATATATGCAATACATACAATTAAGCACCCTTATCCTCCATTCCCTTGGGGTGGCTGGTCCTCCTGTTGTGCCATTTTTCTCAATCCAGGTGCCCAGGAGGCGACTGCAGCCCAGCTGAGCCCCTTCCTCCCAGTCTCCTGTCCGCTCTGCATGGATGCTCTGACCCTCTGGGGCTAAAGCTTCTGCTGAGGGATGCTGGATGAGACCCTGGTGCATTAACGCTTGTCCATGACAGCAGCTTGTTCACTTGTGAGCCCCTGTCCTGGACAGGCCAGACCCGTACCCATCGCTGGCTCTCCAGCCTTCAAGTCCAGCCTTGCAAATGGTTTTGCCCACCCCCTCAAAGCCTTGTACCCTTCATCTTTGGCAGCCCTCAGACCAACGCTGGCCAGGTCCAGCACCTCCAGGCAGCCAGTGGTACTGGTCCAGCCCCAGCTTGGCTGAGAAGGACTTCAGCCTTTTGCTACCTGGGTCAAGTTGTTCATATTTGCAATCTGTTCCTATTCAGCTGCCTCCAAGTTTACAGCATTTTTTTCTAGCTTGCAGTAACTCCTTTTCATGTTGCCCTGGGGTCTCCACGCTGTTCTTAGCACATGCTTTGACTGGTAACCTTAATGCTTCTGCTCAGCGATGGTACCCGTGGCCCAGCTGCGGGCGTGTTAACACATGCTTGCCCACAGCTACGCAAGGAGATCCAAACGGCGTTTATTAAGCACCAGGAGAAAGCACAGAGCTCTAGCTAACATCCTTCAAGGGATGCAGGCACTTACAGGTGAGCAGTTTCCCACATGCCTGTGCAATATTTCTAGCTAATTACCCTCACCTGCAGTTCCTGCAGAAGGATGGGGACAACGCTTTCCTTGTGACAAACACCACCAATTAGAAGTCTCTAACGTGGCTGGGACGTGATTATCCTGATGCAACTGCGGTCTCCCTGTCAGAAAAGATGAGAACTGCTCACGTGAAACGAGGATGCCACCAATTACTCTGCATTTCTCAGAGGGGGGAATTTAATCAGTGCAAAGCAAATATATCAGCTGTGAACTACAAGTATCCGCAATCCCCAGGCATTAGGAGATGCTTTCCGTAAGTAAATATCTCTAATGGGCGAGTGCTCTCCATAAAAACATACAAAATTGCTCAACAAGAAGGCAAGTGATCTTCCAGCTAAGCAGCACTGCTGTGGGTGGATGGCTCTGTCAACAGTAGAAAATATCAAATTTAAAATATCGATCTGGCCTAAATTCATTTCATCCAAACATGAGGTGGGGAGCATCTTCAGCTTCACCCCCTGGGAGGCTCAAGGCCACCATAGGCAGTAGGACTGGGGAGCTCCCAGCAAAGGTCCCAAGCCTTCATGGTTCAGAGTCCCCGTTTCACCCTCTCGTTAGGATAGTCCCTTCTTTTTATCTCGGCAAACCATGCTCGGCATTCCTCACGCCTGCAGATAGCCAGTCCCGAGGCCTTCAGCCAACCTCCCCGGTCTGCCAGGCAGAAATCTCCCCCTTCTGCAAACATCCAGATATGTCAGAGCTGCTTCCCTGACCTACACAGACCTGGAGATATATTCTATTATTCTATTATTATGTTATATTATATCAGTGTATGTATTAATATACCAGATTTATTAATTATAGTACGTTATGTTATATTATGTTATATTACTGGATGGAGACGACCATTTCTGTGTTTCAGGCCACAAATCCTTTGCTTGGCATGAGTCTCCCAACACCACCCACAGCCCTTTATTACTACCAAGAATACTCAGCATCTCTGGCTGCTATTTTTATATATATTTTCAAAATTGTATTCAGATATAAATCAGCATTAACTTCCAAATTGCATGTCGTACACCACCATTTCCAGGAGTTTAGTTGTTTCTAGGACGCTGTGTCTCACTCCCAGTCCCAGAAGCAGAAGCCTTGGGACTGGGAATCTCTGCGGTGTTAATCTCTGCTCTCTGGAGGCGTATTTCAGTGCTGAACCGATGCAGACAGGCAGAGGGGACCATGCACGCTCCTTCTTTCCCGTTTTCCTCCATTTTTGTCTTTTGGCTGGCAGCAAGCTGCAGTTTTAAGGTGAGAATTGCTGGAGTTTCACAGGCAGCTGGTGATTTAGAGACCCTGATTTCTGGGGTAACACTTACACCTTTAGGTAGGATAACCTTGGGTGCTGAGGGAGATAGAGCTCAGCACAGTCCTGCAAAGTAACACTCCAAAAACCTAAAAAAACCCACAAGAATGAAAACCTTTAACTTAATCACTCCCATCCATGCACAGTTATCTAGCTGTGGGGTAACACACAGTAGCAACATCGCAAAAGCTTGCAAGGTAATGATAACATTGAAAAATACTTAACAATTTTTGTCTGTAGAAATAGGGGATTTTTTTCTTTTCTGCTGCCTCTGTTTATTAGAGGGGAAAAAGGTTTGTGAGAGAGAACTTCGATCTGCAGTCCCTGCAAAGGCCACATTATTACAGAAGATTTTAAAATAGCCAGGCAAATTATAAACGTATATGGGCTATATTAGAGCAACCTTTTATAACCCTTCCTAAGTTGCTTCCTAGGCGATCTGAATGAGAGGGAATGGTAGAGAAAACAAACAGAACTAACAGTAGCATGTGCGTCCTTGCAGAGCGAGAGTCCCACAGCAGACATCCGTGCATCTCTGCAAAATCTACCCTGTTAGGAATAACAGGGGGAGTCCAGTGCGTTGTCAGACCACTGGAAAGACGAAGGAAGATCTGGAGCCCAGTTAGCAGAAGTTGAGCAGAAAGTTCTGTACATGTAAATATAGCTATAGGATTGCTGCTGCCTGTGCAAGGTCTGTAGTAGTAAGAGCCATGCTGTCCCAGACAGGTTTTTAAGGAGAGAAAAACCAAGAAGATGAAGCGTGCTGCTGGCGCTTGCTGCAGCAGGGTGGTTAACCTGAGCTGGACCATCGTCTGAACTGGACCATCGTCTGACATGTCAAACCCTCAACCAGGGGGAGGGATACAGCTGGTCCCAAAATCCTAGTAGGAGCACAGGGTTTAAGAGATCACATCTCTACCTGGTGTTTTTACTATGTGCAAATACAGAAGTCTTTTCTTTTTAAACCTCCTATTTTTATAAGCAAATAAAACCAAAAAAGCATGCCTTTAAAAAAATGGCTGAGATCTTGGTTTGCTTAGCTTAGGTTTTCCCTGCCACCATGAGAACTGGAAGCTTAATATTTTTTCTTTAAATAGAAAAATACTGGAGCAGTCCCAAGCATCCCTGGCAAGGGGAAAAGCCGGAACCGCACACCCACAGTTACCATTATCATGGTAAAAATAGTGACAGCTGACAACTGCTGGAATTAGCTTCCCCGATTACAAATACCAGTTTTCCTTGGGGTCCTCCTTGTGCTACAGGTCTTCTCCCTCATGCTTTTATTTCCTCATTATATATAATGCAGGGGTGAATGTTTGTGGTGTGTGTTTTCATATATTACTCTCTGCATCTGACAGCAAGGTTTAAATTTTTGGCTCACCAAGTGGGCATGTGGAAACCATGTACCAGCCCTGGGCAGTTCACAGGCAGCCCAGACCCCTTCCTGGGTCACCATTAAAGGACTGGCAACATAAAGAGCACAAAAGAAATTACCAGTTCAAATCTCCACCATGATCAAAATGAGTTATGCCACAAAAAGGAAGATTTTACGCAATTCTGCGGCAGATGCCAGGAGTGAGTGATGAGCAGCTTTCACCCAGGGATTTTTAAATAGAGGGCTTTCATTCCTAGCGGCTTTTCTACAGCAATTTCCGTTAAACTTTTCCTCCTCCTGAAGAAGGCTTTTTGTTACCCAGACCATTTTATTTCTGAAAGCTCCTCCTTACATCTTCCCCATAATCCAGACCTCTTCACACCCCGATAAGAATTCAATGCCAGTGCTGGTAGCGAGCTCCTTCCCCATTCGTGCTCCTTGCACCGAGCAAGTTTCAACATGGGGCAGCTTTGGAAACCTTTAACTAAAAATACGTTATTGAAAATGTCAGCCAAGCCCGTGCGATGAAGGGTCCGATAGGGCTGGAATCCCCGGCTTTAACCACACAGCCCCACGGTGCTCATGTTGTTTAATCTTTGAGATCTCTTAAATACTCCACAGAGCATCCCTTGTTACAGGTGCATGAAACACTATCAAATAGACATTGTCAGGTAATATTTTGTCACAGAGGACATTTTCTATAGCATTACGAGTCACATGTTGCTTCATCAGATCTTTCCAGACTCTTTATAAACACATCATTTTTTTCTTCTTTTCCCTACATGACAGTTCATCATTTCTGGCAGAGAGCGTTGGCTCTAGGTATTTCATCCAGCTTTCATCAGGACTTTGGTTATACTGAATTAAAAATAACACCCCCTGCTTTCAGATTCTTGCATTTCCTGCAACAGGGACACATTTTGCACCAGATGCTTTCAAGGTTGCATCGTATCCCGAAGCTGCGCCACCTGATAGACCTTCCAAGCACAAGCATCAAGTTTTTAATGACACCAGTTGAAATCACACAGTCCATCCCTCCTAGGATCCCCGCACACCGTGCAGCTTCTCCTGCACAGATCTCTCGCTGTTCCTTCCCGTCTGTCTCCTCAGCATTTTTCCTTCTCCCCGAAAGCCTCATGGTTACTGTCAAGTGGGAGCCCAGGCTGAGGCACGTCGCCTCTGCCCCCGCAGCTCAGGAGAGCTGCGCATCTCCTCCAGCTCCGGAAAACCAGGTGCCAAACTGAGCAACCGTCTCAGACTCGCGGGGATATGAGCATCTGCACTTCAAGCTGTGTTATGTCCTGACGGGTCCCTTGCGGGTCCCTTGCACTCCCCCAGGGCACGGGGGTGTACCCTGCTGCTGTAGGTCACGTCTCCATGCTGTGCTCCAGCAAACAAGGGGGAACTTTGTCCGCCCGTGGGGCATGGGAAGACCGTCAGCCATCTCAACCCAGCATCCCCTTGGCAAAGGCTGCAGAGAAGCTGCCTCCGGAGCGCAGCCTTGGCCCCGGCACGGCAGCCGCTGCTTCTTTTTGTGCAAGAAAATGCTGCGCAGGGGCAGGAGAGGTGTAGGACTGGTGCAGATCTATCATCTCAGACGCTCATCTCTGCAGTGAAAATACATCCCGACAGGCCCACAGGACAACCCTCAGCACGGTTAAATCTCCGTGATAAGTTACTCTCCTGCGGACTGAACAGCTCTGGTAACAAATGAGTGGACTGTGACCTGCAATGTAGGAGTAAGGGGAGTTACTGAGCATTTTAAGGAGATTCATCATTTCCCTGCACATCGGTATGTGTCGACTTTGACTTTTTTTTTTCTCCTTTTGTAAATGATCTCTTTCCTGCGGAGTAAACTCCACGTTGCTGGAGAACAACACTGTTATTTACTGATGGTGCTGGAGACAAACATACACCAAAGCCACATCCACAGGAGAAGGCTGTGCCTTTTAGCTGTATAGCAGCACGCTCCCTCTGACTTTAGCCGCAGCACCTACACCTCGTTTTGGCTGCACGGCTATGGTCGGGGAGGCAAGAAAGCACGAGCCTGCTTGTGGTTAGTGAAATCTTAATCAGCAGCGATGCAGGCGCTGTTCTGCAGGACTTGGCCAAGCGCCAGCACATTTAGATGAGTGCTTTAGAAAGCGCTAATGCACAGTATTATTCCCCAAAATTTCAGAGACTCCCTCTTTACCATTTAGTTTTAAAGCCATTCTGCAACCCAGCTGGCAGGCACTGGAGGAGTTGAATACAGCACTGGGACATCGCAGGGTTTCCTGGCTTTGCACCCGATGATGGCGATGGGAGCACGTTCCCAGACACACATCTCCCGCAACCTCGTGCCTGCCACTTCTCCTGGGTGAGATTCCTCTGAGCATTAATAAATGCAAGTTGGACCAAACATTTTCTCCATCCCCTCCTCTCCCCAGCCGCTGCGGTTGTGGGGCTTCTCTGTGGTGAGCTGCAGAGAAGGCATTTCCCACCCACACAGCCAAGGTTACCCCAGGTACCTTCACAGAGTCCCTGCTCTGGTGAGTAACACTGTTCGGGGGCTTGCTGGAGGAGTCCTTCTTGCCTTGAGGATCTGCCTGGTCCACCCTCCCAGGACCTTTGCTTTCTGTCTGCAGGACAGATAACGCTCAGGAGTTATCTCGGGATCTTCCTGCGGAGGATGCTGCTGTTCCCCATTTCATCCCCTGGCTTGCGGGAACAAAGAGCAAATCCAGACCTTACAAGAACATGCAAAGGACCTTGGGCGTGCAAATGGAAGAGAAGATAAGGAGCACCCAGCTGTTTTGAGGACAGACATGTAGCACTTTAGACACTTTAAAAGCAGCAGTAATGCTTACCCGCTTTCCTTTGACAGGGAGCTGCTGGAGGCAGCCATGCAACCATCAGTACTGAGGCCAAAAGCCTCTGTGAGCCCAGATCCTCCTGCAGCTGAAGGTGAAAAACCAACTGAACCTCTGAACCAGGCAAAATACTCTCTGTGCCCTCAGAGCTTGCCCTGCGGTGGGGTCTCTGCAAGTCTCACGCTTGCACTCACCAGTGGAGGTGGCTGGAGGGGGCTCCTCACCAGCCCCTTGAGCAGGATCATGCGGACACTTGTGGGTGTAGAGACATCAGGGTATTTTGGGAGGAAGATGAAGTCTTCTGCAGAGCAGAAGGGATAAAGCTGGCACAAGAAAAAGGAGGAGAAAGGGACCATTTCTGTGGGATCCCAGACAGTGGCAGTGAAGCTCTGGAGCTGCTCTACCGGGGGGGAAATGGGAGCCCAGACAGATGAGAAGGGCTGTGTTTGCATCCCTCTCTGGCAGCACCAAACAGCATTTGTAGAGGTGACCTGCACCTTTCCAGCTTTACTCCCAGAGCAAACATTTTTCCTACATAGGAGGGGAAGTACAAAACCGTCAAAATCAAAGAGCAGCATGAGTTCAGCCGTGCTCTGACTCTTCCTTCTCACATCTTCCAACCCATTCCTCTCCTCCTCTGAGAAGCTGCCAACGACATCCTTAAATGCTACAGGGGCATGAAACAGAAACCAAGCACCCTGAGCACGCTGAACAGGAACCACTGGGCTGTTTCTCAAGCTCTAGGTCAGGGTTTGCCTCTGCAAGCCATGAAAACAAGGCAGACGTCAGTACAGGAGCTATCAGCATTGCATGAACAGAATAGCCCAGCTTCAGGGCTGCCTGGAAAGTGTGGTGACACACCAGCTCCCACACTCAGCTCTTCTTCCTGGTCTTTGACAGCAAAGCATCTTCTCCCTACAATCCTCTGGATGGCTCCAAAGCAGAGCAATACGACTTGCTGCAGCACTCAAGGCAGAGGCAACGCAGACAGCCTCAGCCTCCCCCCAGCCGGAGAAGGAGCTGCAGGTGTCCGTGTTGAGCAGGTTCCCACCTGCACCCCAGCATTAAAAAAAAAAAAGGTCAAAACTGGAAAAAAAAGTGAATGTATGAACATTGCAAAAGGCAAAATTGCTACGGTCTAGCTCCATCCACTGCCTTACACCGTTCTTTAAAGGCTTCTCCCAGGCATGCATTAAATTGACCCCAAAAACCTGGAACTGAGTGCTAAGTCTTCATGTAAAACTCCATTGCAAGAGTACTCCCAGCTCAGTTCCCACTCAAAAGCAGACGTCCCACTTCAGAATCAAACACGATAGAGACCTCAACGAGGTCACATAGTTTTCAATTTTTTTCCCGTGAAATAATTGCAAGTTATCACGGCTACAGGCAGCCTCCAACCAAATCAAAACACTTCAGCAGGAGTGAGACCAGACTGGGAAACTCCCAGCCGAGGGTCATTTGAGCTGAACCATTGACACCTGTATATTGAAACTAGAATAACAGCATTTGCACTTAATAACAGCTTAGAAGGTGCTGCCTGGTTCTGCAGGGAGGTGATGAATTCACGCAGAATACATGTGTCACCCCGAGAAGCTCATCACCAAACACCTCTCTGAGCAGCCCTCCTCCCCCGGGCATCGCCGTTGGGGTCAGGTTGCAGCATTTGCCTTGCACAGTTCCCCGTGCACATGCAGCCCAGGGCTTCGCACCCAGGACGTTGCAGCCACCACCCTGCACCATGCGTGTGGGCCCAGCACCCTGCACCGGGTCTCTGCAGCCAGGACCATGCACCCAGAGCCTTGCACTCAGTCTCTGCACCCAGCAGCCAGGGCCCTGCACCTGGACCCTGCACCCCAGCATCTGGGACCCTGCACATGGCAACCAGGACCCTGCACCCAGACCCTGCACCCTACCACCTCAGGCTGTGCACCCAGACCGTGCGCCCCAACACAGTGCACCCCAGCACCTGGGACACTGCACACAGGACCTGACACCCTGCACCTAGCAGCCAGGGCCCTGCACCCAGATCATGCACCCCAACAAGTTGCACCACACCACCATCCCTGCTCCTCCAGGCACACACAGCCCCTAAGCCCTCCTTGTCCCCATCCCCACCACTCCTAACCCTGCAGCATCCTCCTGCCTCAGTTTACACACCCAATGCAGAACCCAAAAGCGAGAAGGACGTTTGTCACCATTGGCTTAAAGAAGAGGAGCTATCTGGGTTGCTTTGCCCCCACAGCACCTGGCAAACCCACGCAGACAGGGATGTCATAGTGGTGATCAGCTGCAACATCTCCAGAGGAAAGATAAAGATCAAGGAGAACATGTCTGAGGCTCCTCAATGAGAGCCACCTCACCCCTTAGCCTGAGCTCATCGCCCATGGCCACCTCCAAAGCCAAAGGGAGAAAGAGGCCCCTCTATAGAACAAATTATACGTGGAGATGTGTCCAAGAAAACCCCATTAAAACTTTCTCTGCATTACACATCCACAGGAACATGCTGCATCGATGGAGCAGCTGTTCCCCAAACCCAGCTATCAGACGAGCCCCCACCAGGCCATGACTCACCTGATTCTTCAGGACTAACCTTGAAAATCTTGATTTGCCTGGAAGACTCCATGCAGGCAGGCAGAGCCAACAAAAAAAATCATTTAACCTGTGCTACAAGAGAGAATATCTCTGTACACTGAATCGACAATGTCAAGTCCCAGTCCTTTCTGTCACGAATAAACATGAAATGTTCTTCTCTGGAGAACTTTCTCTCTTTTATATCTTCAGAAACACTGAATCTCCCCTGAGCATCCTGCAAATTCACATCCCCCTTCCCACATTTTTTACCATGCAAGCTCAAAGCCTCCTAGTCATCCTTCACCATTTCCATCCATCATCCCCAAATCCTCCCGGCCCTTGTTGGAGAAGCAGATGGTGACAAACCAACCCCAACATTTCCATGAATTGTTGAAAAACCAGCAAGTTCTGTTATGAAAGTCCATCACTAAAGCAAAGTTAACCACGGTTCATCTTCCACTTGCTATGTCTTCAGCCTCCTCCAGAATCAAAACATTCATGCACATAACGAAGCGAGAAGGACTGAGACTCAGCCAGGGAACCCCACAGGTGAAAGTCCCCGTGATGAAAACGGTGCTGTAATCATTCAGAGATTTGGGAGCCACTTCTGTGTCAATCTTCTGCTGAAGGATCAGTTGTGTCTTTCCTAGTATCATTCATATGACCAGGAAGCTCAGTCCACCGTTTGCAAAGACATTCGTGGAGCCTTGCGAGCATTTGGGTTTTAATTAAAAGCTCTGCAGAAAAAAATGTAACCCGCACCACAGTTCTCTCTATGAAACTTAACGGGAAAAAAATAATGCAATAACTTCAGCAAGGGAACGGCTGCGCAACGTAAGTAATTTCAGAAACCTCCCTAATCCAACATTGCACAAAAACATAACGGAAAACACTTTTATTTTAATTGGAAAGAAAGCATACAGATATTTCAATTGTCATCCCCTCCCTTCCCCTGGAAGGAAGCGTAATAATAAAGCACTGCAAGGAATTCTCATTTTCCCCCTTACACACGGAGAAACTCTCCTTGGACATTCTCTTGCAAATTAAAACCAGCATTCTCTCCAATGAGATATGTAGAGACTGAGAAATAGGTTTCTCCTTTTCAAAATTAAATGAAAGCACCTAAACAGAACAATTCCCCGTTGTTTTTTCCATTACACATTTCCGCCTGCAGCCGTCCCAGGGTCAGTGCTCCCAGCTTGGCTGTGCGACCGGATCCTGCTTGCCCGAGGGCACTTGCCAGCTTCAAGAGTCGTCAGCTCTTTTTAATGAGGCGTTTGCCGGAGCTTTCCAATTGCATTCCTTGCAAGTTCACGCAATACCTGTAACTGTGACACCCGGGCTGCATTGCAGCCCCTGCAGAAGCCTCAATGTCCAGGGAGAAAAAGATGCATGTAAGGCCATGCGTGGGGAAAGGAGCGCTCCCACAAAACAGTCCAATGCTCCCCCAAAGGCAAGTGCCCCAGCAGGGCTACCGGCACCTCCACGCGGTATCCCCGTCCCTTCTCTGCGCTCCTGCCCTCTCCTGGCACTTGCTCAGACACTTCACAGAGCCAGCTTATTAACAGAGCTACCAATTGGGCTTGCCAGCTTTCTCCAATACCCTCATCCAGCAGAGTTTGCCCCCAGAGTGGACAAAGAACTACGGCAAGGAGTGTGCAGCTGGGAGAAAGAAGAGGAAGGGGACAGCAGAGGAGCAGGACCTCTTGTTTTCCGGGACAGCCACCTCCTAAATCATCTTGAGCATCCCTATATCGTTGTATCCTGACCTCGAGCTGGGCTGAGTCCTCTCACCAAGCCAGCAAGAGCAGGTTTCTGCCAGGTGAGTGAGCCGAATCCCATCAGCAAAGGTCTAGGCGGTGCCAAGGACAGGCAAGAGGGTGCCCAGAGCCCTCCCAGCAGCTCCACTGCCGGGGGTGACTTCACTCTCAGAGGGTAAAGTCCTGACCCAATGAAGAAGCCAGTGGCAAACAGCTCCCGGGCTTCCCTGCATCTTTTTTTGGGGTGAGCCAAGCTGAACCCCTGGGCTGGTGCCCCACTACAGAGTGCGGCATGTAAAAAATAAAGGCAGGACCCCTGAGTATTAGCAGCATTCCCTTGCCGGAGGTCTGGCGCAGGGGGTTCCTGCTGCAGGAACAGGCTGCAGAGAAGAGGTACCGTGTCCCCCCACTGAATTTACTCGCGCCCACACGTGTGCTCCCTGTTTTCCTCCGTCCTCACTCTGTCCTTTCCGCGGGACACCCCGGCCAGCGCATCCCACTGCGACCAGGGAGATGCTGATGCAGGATCTGGCAGGGCCCAGATGTGTCTGAGGAGCTCACTGCTCCCGAGCCCGTGTGTGGACATGAAAGGGCAGCAACACTCTCAACAAGGGCGCTGTCTTTGCTCTGTCTCGCTTAACCTCTCTCCACACAGACACACAGGTGCCCGGGACTACAAAATTTGTCCTGCGAAGAGATATCATAAAGAGACAATTTATTTCGATAAACATCTCTTATCTTTTTCCTTCCAAAAATTAAAATTGCTGCAAGCTTTGCTCGGAGCACCCTGGCTCTGGCCTTAGAGCACGTGCAAAGGGGATCACTCTGGCAGCACAGCACCCACTGGTCCCTCGATATACACACGGGTATCAGACGAGGTCCATGTACAGATCTGGGCTTGATGAGGGATGTACATTTTCCCTTCCAATGCATCCTGGCAACGGCACCTTGTATTTAATACTAGAAGCAGAAAGCCTCCTAATAGCTCAGCGCTGCCCAAGAGGGAGGTTCAGCTCCCCCTTCATCTCCTGTCCTCAACCACCCGCTCCTCCTGCCCACTGCACTCCAGCTCTGGTGCTTGTGACCACGAGCAGAGGGCAGCGGAGGGAGGTGGAGCAAGATTCCTCCTTGCTTGTCACATGGAGCTGCTAAGAGCACTCAGCTGCTCACAGGACCATGCTCTGTAGAAAGTGCAGTCCTGCTGGAGACACCCAAACCGAACTCCCAGACCCAGGGGGTCCCTCGAGCTCCAGCGCTCCAAATCACCCTGCCCAGTGCTCTTCCAGGCACTCAGTGCATCTCCCGAGCCCCTTCCCTTCTGCCAAGCAGCCCTGCTTCATGCAGGCTTGTCATCTGAAAACATTTTTCCACCTAAAACACTGACCTACTTGGAATTTGGAGATCTTCACTGACCTCCATGGTAAAGGCTTGTCAGCATTAACAGTGCCCTGTTTTGTGGGCTCTGGATTTACTGCTCTGAACCTGCATCCTAATTGCACTTGCAACGTGCTTGGCCACAGTCTCCACCCTGACCTGGGAAGAGGCAAGCCTTCTTCCAGCCCAGCCGCCCCCATGCGCCTGTTCTCCTTCCCCCATCTCTTCCCAGCCCCAAAGCATAATCCCCAACTCCTCTCTGCAGCCACCCCTGTGACCTCTCCACCCCATCTCTCACTCTCTGTCATACCAAGCTCCTGATTGCAGTGAGGAAAGAGCTACAAAGATGTTGGTAGGGCTCCCATGTTCACCTGGTTGGACATGGACAACAGCCCAGTGCAGTACGGGCAGTGCAGCCCACACTGATCACTCCTAATACGTGCACTGGGTGTTCCCAGCCACAACCTCTGCCGGGGGGGGCTGAGGGGAAAATTTGGGAAGGTCCATGGAAAACACCCTGCGAAGGGAAGATCCAGCAACTTCACGACTGGTCCTTCTGGGCATGCACAGGGAGATTGAGTAGGCAGGGGTGTCTCACCATCGCCATGCCACAGCTGAAGCCCTGGTCACAGGAGACAACTCTTCCTGCAGTCCTGCTCGTTCCTACCATTTGTGCTAGGGCTTGGGGGACCAGCAAGACCTGGCATCGGGAGCCTCTGCCACAGCAGGGAAGGAGCCAGACCCCATGAAAACGTGTGTCTTCATGGAGGAACAGAGAGGGAAATGCAACCTCCAACCTGCCTGTGAGATGTGCCCCATGGCTACATCCCAGGGTAGGAGATGGGAGACTGAGGAGAGCAGAGGAGAAGCCGCAGAGTGGGAAGAGGAGTGTAGGGACCCTGTGCCTCATCCAGGCAAGCTCAGGAGAGAGGTCTCTAAGATATCCATGGCCCTCCCACCAGCAGGTCCCTCAGCCCTCAGCAAATGATCCTGGTATCTCTAATCCCGTGACACACAGATTTATGGTGGCGATGGGATCTGCCCAAGGCCCCTAGGTTAGAAACAAACCCTGGTGTCCTAACCCTGCTGCAGGGCTATTCCCACCAGGCGTGCTCTGTGGTGGAGCTCTGCACCTCTTGCTTGGGTGAGGCTGTGGCAGAAGCTGGGTCCCTTGTCCCAGGCTGTCCCTGTACCTCCTCTCTTGCTGTGAGGCCCGGCTCTCCTCCCAGGGCAGTCAGGTTCGCCAGACTGCCCGTGTGGCATGTCTTCTCCAGCTTCAGCTCCTGCAGGCTGTGCTGGAGATGGTGCAGGAGCCCCAGAGACCCACGGTCACGCTGTTGGAGGCCAGGCACGGTGCTCATGGACAGGGAGGAGGTGGGACGGAGGCGCAGATGTTTACTCTGTCTCTGTGCACAAGAGAGGCGAGCGTCAACCTGGGTTTGGAAGGGGCAGGAGGGTCCCACACGCACGTCCCTGCCACCTCGTGGCTGGTGTCCCCAGAGCCTGCATCAGAAAGCAGCCATGGACACACGGGACGATTGCACCATCTGGCTGGGCACAGGTCTGCTTTCCGTGTCCTCTGGGGAGACGTGAAGCACGCTTCACAGGACCATGCTGGCCCACGCAGCCTCTGGGGGTGAGCTGGAGGTCCCCACAGGTCTCTGCAACCCCAGCCAGAGCAGCCCCTCCTGAAAACAGCCACCAGAAGCCCCTGAACCCCCCACCCCAGCCTTGCAAGGGCCAAGGGGAGATTTGGAGCAGGACCTGAAGCATTCACCTGGATCAGCTGCTCTTGCAGGGCTCCCGGAGCTGCTGCCTTCTCCATGCAAAGCTGCTCTCGCTGCCACCTCTGCTCGTGCTCCTGCACGGGGACAGAAACACAGGCAGCCCCGCTCGCCTGCAGCCCCCATAAGGGGTTTTCACGTGGCTGGAGAGGGGCCGCTCTCTAGTAGACATCCCACTGCCCCGCGCTCCACGATGCGGGCTCCAAGGACGAGGAATTCGGATTCCTCCTAGGGCTGATGCCTGTCATGGATCCCATCTACTTCACAGCTGCAGAGAGGGGCCGGGGGCTTTGCAGCGGGTGAGGAGAGGGGAGCGCGTGCCCGGCCCCATCGCTGCTCCGCTCCAAGGCGCAGGCGCTGCCTGACGCAGGCAGAGGGTGCGGGACCACGGGCTGGAGCCTGGCAGCTGCCGTCCCCAGCCCAACGCCGAGCACTTGGCCACTGCGGCGTTTCTCCGTGGGGCTGCCAGCCCAGCAGTGCCCCAGCTAAGGTGACGGACAGGTAAGAGAGTTGCCAAAAGCCCCCAGCCCCGAGCCCCCGGCTGTGCAGCACAGGCAGAGGGCACAGCCCGAGGAACCAGGGGTTCTGGGTCAGACACCACCGGTCAAAGCCCACCCTGGCTCCATGGCTGTGCAGGGTGAGACCCTCCTTCCCGTCCCTTTGCTCAAATCACCTTCTCCCTCCAGCTGGTGAGTCCCTGGGCTCCCTCCTCCCTCCGCAGCGCCCCGAGGTGATGCTGGATTTGCTCTCGGAGGCCACGCAGGACGTGGAGCGCGTGGCTGGGGGAGAGCAGAGACGAGCTGGGGGAGACGGGCTACGGGCGGAGAGGAAGAGCCAGCGTGCCCGTGGCTCCTCCGCAAAGGATGCCCTGGGGATGCGGGGCAAAGGAGCCCACGTCACCCACGCCGGGCAAGCGGTTATGGGACTCACCTGATCGCTGCCGGCGAAGGGCCCTGCCCCGTGGCGTTGTCAGGGAGTGGGTTGTGCCGGCATGGGCACACTGAGGTGGTCCCTGTGGCTGGGGAGCGCCCAGCCTGTCCCAGCACCGCCAGCTCCCGCGGGGGTGCCTGCCTGCAGGGGTGGCTCAGGAGGTGCTCCAGCCGCCGCAGCCGCGCTCGCAGCCGGGCGCTCCCGCCAGCCCTTTCCTGGGGGAGCAGCCGCTGGGAGAGAGACGGATCAGAGCGGCACCTGCACCACCCACATCTGCCCCCCAAGTCCGCTCAGCCTTGTGTATAAAAACTGTTGGCCCTGCAGCCAGGTCAGAGCTTCTAGGAAAGACCTGGAGCCACCTTGTACACCCAGGGCTGAGCAGGGGAGGCTTGGCAAGAGCAGGTCAAGCATGGAAGCACCAGGAGGGCATCTCCTCTGCCCTCCCGGGGCATCCCCAGCTCAGGGCACAGACTTAGCCCCTGCGAGGCGAGGTGCTGAGCCTGCTGCCCAATATGCCCAGCAGACCCCGCTGCCCCTGCACAGCCCCTCTCGTGTGCAGGGCGAAACACCTGGGTGACCTCGGGGGAGCAGCACATCTGGGCTGCTGTGCTCCCCAGCGCTGCTCCCCCTCCCTGCGCGAGCCACAGCCCCCGGCCAGGCGAGCGGAGCCGGCAGTTTTGCTGTGGCTGGACGTGACCAGCCGTGCTGTGCCCCGGCAGCTGCCCCTGCCCAGCGCAGTCCCCGTGTTAACTCAGCTCCGGGGCACCCACCTGGAGTTATCCCGTATCCCCATCCATTCCCTCCTCCCTTCTCCAACCTGCGCCAGGGCCTCCTGGAGCTGCCGAAGGGCATCCACCTTCTCCTTCTGGAGCAGCACGTGGAGCTGGTCCAGGGCTTCCTGCCTCTGCCGCAGGAGGGAGCGGGTACGAAGCTCCAGCTCCTGGAGCCTCTGTAAGAGAAGCTGGGGTCACGTTACCCCTTTTGGCGGCCCACGCCCACCCTCCAGGTCCAGGAAGGCTCTTCCCAAGGGCAGTCTCCATACAGGATGCCTGAGTCCCTCCTGGCCAAGGTGGCACCACCGCAGCCTGCCCCAGCACGGGGCTTGATGATCCCCCCAGCAAGAGCTGGGGTTTGGTGGGGAAGTGTCGTCAGCGTGGGGATCGTCACCCCGGCATCAAGCCCTGCCTGCTCCCCCTGCCTGCGCCCAAGATGCAGCTCTCCCTGCCTCTGCTGGGACTCTCCAGGACCTTCTGACCTGCAGGCCAATAGCCCCAGTCTGCGTACAGCCGTAAGAGTGGTTTTCCCAACAAATTCTTCTCTTAAAAGCTCCAGCCCCTCAATAAAACCTCCCTACAGATAAATTTAGTTTGGCTCTTTAGAAATTTGGGCAGCACTGAACAGTTCCCGTGGGACACGTGCATGCCTGGATAAGGGGCTTAGCCTCTGAGAGGGGACGTGATGTGCTCCTTCCCAGCGTCCCTCTGGCGTGATCCTGGCCCCACTGGAAAGCCAGGAGGGCACTGACCTTCTGTAGCTCCAGTTTCTCTTCTTGCAAAGCTGATGTTTTCCTTCTCCCCTTCTCCAGTCCCTCCCGGCAGTCCGCACAGGCTCTCTGCCCCTGCCGAGACTGGAAAATCCTCCTCTTTTCCACCTTTGCCTCTTCCAGGAGCCAGCTCTGGCCCTCGCATCGCCCACAGGAGCAGCACTGCTCTTCCCTCCCAAAGCAGAGCCGGTGGCCTGCTGTCCCCCAGCCCACCAAGGGCACCCCAGCACCACGAGCCTGAAGACCCCCCCCAGCCTGTCCTTGCCACCCATAGCTGTGTGAGATGGCCACTGTGGCCATCTCAGTGTCATCTCACCATCCTCTCTAGGTCCGTCGGGTCCCAGCGGCAGGCGTCCTGGGTGTGCGGCAGCAGCGCCAGGCCAGCCCTGTGGCAGGGACACCGTCACCCACGTCCCACCCGCTCCGCTCCCCAGCTCCGCAGGCTGAGACCCCATGGGATGCCCACCCAGCACCCAGGGGTCCAGCACCCTCTTGGGCTTCCAGTACCACCTTCTGCTCCCAGGGCACTGGCAGGCATCTGTGGGCATGCCTGAGCCTCCAGCCCCAGTGCAGGATCTGTCCCTGGAGCCCCCAGCATACCTGGCTCTGTCACCTTTGCTCCGAGTCCCCTTCACACCAGATCCCAGCTCTCGCGTCCCCTCCTGGCTCCTCTGCAGGGACCATCGCAGCGACACCGGCTGCCCCGCTGCACGCTGGCAGCCAGGAGCGGGGTTACAAACCCATTTGCTCCTTTCCCTGTGCCTCTCCATGGCCACCACGTGGGACCCAAGGACCGGGGCCAGGCTTGGTCTCCCGGCCACATCCCCTCTGCTCTCCACACCCCGGCAGAGAGCGGGAGCAGGAGCCATCCCCTTGCCCGTCACTGAGCACCCGGCGCCTCCTGCCACAGTGTCCCCTTGGCAGCAGAAACACCCACCCCACTGTGCCCCACGGCAGGGTGCGGCCAGCCCAGGGACGTACCCCGTGGGGTGGGGTGGCTTTCTGCTTCCCACGCTGCCAGCGGGACTCAGCCGCTCCCCCTCGGCGGGATGAGACATCTGCCCCGGTTCCGCATCGCCCAGGGGGTCCCGCTGCTGTGTCGGTACCTGCAGGGAAAAAAATGGCATTTTACGGGGGGGGGAGCCTGCACACCACAGACAAACCCCACGAGCAAATGGGGCTGGTCCTTGCCACCACGCCCTGCACGCAGCTCGTTGCTTCTGCCCAGAGAGAGGGTCCCTGGCCCAGCCATGCCCCTTCCCCCTGCTTGGTCCTGGTCCTCCATCTTCCTCCAGCATTGCCCCAGCATCCCGGGGCCAGCGCGGACTCACGGTGAGCCAGGCAGGGAGCTCTCCTCTGCCTGCTGCCTGCTCCTTCCTTCTCCACGTCATCCACAGCGAGGGTGACGTCCCCTCCACGCCGTCCCTGGAGAGCTGATGGCTCCTGTCTTCTCGGCCCCAGGGACTTGCTGGCGGGATGTCCCCTGGTCCCGGCACCACTGGCCCCTGGCAAACCACCATCGGGAGGGCTCCTCCTTGCCCTGGCCCTGCTCCTGCCGGCAGAGGTGCCCGGGGCTCTCCAGGGACACCCAGCAGCCGGGTCTTCACTGCGCAAGGCAATGGCCAACAGGTCTTCCCCAGAGCATGGACCCTGGTGGGGAGAGTCCTCCTGGCCCAGGACCGGCTGCATGGGGGGGCCTGGCCGGGGACCCCCCCAGGCCATCCCCAAAGCATCGCTCTGGCTCAGTCTGGTTATCCTCCCTCCCAGAGACTCCAGGCTCTCCCTCCTCATCAGAGGTGGAGACCTGCCCTGCAAGGGACGCCTGCCCGGCTCCACTGCCAACACTCGCTGGACACCCAGTCTTCTCCCTGCGGGGAGCAAGCACTCGTCCTGCCCAGGATCATCTCCCTGAGTAAGGACATCCCCAGCGGGCTCATCTTCTTCCTCCTCGGAGAACAGCAGGGGCTCCACCATGGCCTCCCAGAACCTGGCAGCAAAGTCCTCCGTGCAGATAGAGCTGGAGCTGCTCCGGTGCCCCGGGCTGGGAGCCGAGGAGCTGAGCCAGCCCCCAGCAGCGCTCCTCCCATGGGACAGGGCTGGCGTCACCCCGGGGACACCCGGCACGGTGTCCTTCCAGCTCTGCATGGGAGAGCAAAGAGCCATGAGCCTCCCCTGCGCCCGGGCAGGGGTGGGAAGGAGCCGTCCCACCTGCTGGATCTGAACCAGCTTGGAGGTGCCGGCAATGCCTGCTCTCACCAGGGAGCATTTGGCGCACGCCTACGCACAAACACTGAAGGCATCTCACCCCCTCCAGCAAGATCCTCAACCTCAACTGCTTCCAAAAGAAAAAGCCACAATATCATCCTTTTTTTTTTTTTTTTTCTAAACCAGGGTAAATTTTCACCCTGACGGACGCTCCCAGGCCCCACCACGGCAGCACAGCTCGGCGGTGGGTGCAATGCAAAGGCTTGCCGGGGCAGCAGGGCACAGGGGTGGGATGCTGTTAGCTCTTCTATCGCAAAAAATGAGAAGCCAGTGCCTGACGGGAGAGTCCTGGCCCCAAACTGCCCTTTGCATCTTTGCAAAAGCCCCTCCGACAGCATCGCGATGCAGCTCCAGCTTCCCAGGGCACAATTTTGCTCTCCTAGCACTTGCTATTTTGGTCTCTGTGGTGCGCTGTTGTTTTATTTAAATAGCTGCAAAATCCTCTGCCCGAGCACCAGCGCATCTGCTGGTCCCAGCGAGGCATCGCTCTGCAGGAGGGTTTGGGCCTGGCGTGCTGCGGGGGGGCAAAGCTGAGAAAGCACCAAAGTGCCCTGTCCCCCCACTCACCAGCCATCCAGCAGCCATCGAGGAAGGTGGCAGGAGAGATGTCACCGATCCTGCTGCTGCTGGTGCCCTGCGCACCCGCGTCGTGCCACTGCAGTGGGAGAGCAGGCATGGGGCACGGGCGAGCGGTGGTCATGCAACTTCAGTGCACCGGGGGGGGTGGGGACAGGGCAGGAGCACCGCGGTGTTGGTGCGGCATCGTCCCCGGGGTGGTCCCACTGCACCCCCACATCTCAGCCCCACACTGTGACCCCCCTCCCACGCCCCACACCTGGCTGAGCTGGGCATCAGTGGGGTCCAGCCCACGGTCCCAGCGTTCCCTTGCCCAGGATCCTGCAAACCCCGGCTGCTTCCCTGGGTCCAGGTCCACGGAGAGGAGGAGCGAGGCGCTGCTGGTCAGGACAGAGCAGCAGGTCTTAAAGCCCAGGGGGGGCAAAATCCCCCGTGTTGGGTGCGGGAACACTCCTGTGGGGACAGGCAGGGAAGGCAGCAGGCAGCAGCCCTGGCTTCTTGCACCCTGGGCTTGCAAACTGCTCCGCTATGGCGCGGCTGGGACAAGCCCGTCCCCCGCAGCACGGGAGCAAAGGTGCGTTGGTCCAGGACTCGGGGAGAGCCGGGCACCCCCGTGCCCCGGGTGCAGCGCCGGGCACCAGCGCGAGCCTTACTGCGTTTCTGGCCTTTGAAGCCAGCCTGCTCCAGCTCCACGTCAGTCGCCTGGGCCTGCAGCACAAGGCAAGGTGAGGGTAACACGCTCTAGAAGGCCCCCGTGAACTCATTAGGCTTCAGAGTGAACATGCCGAGAACCCACCTCCTGGAGCCGCCGTGCTGGGCGGAGGGCCACACCGCAGGGGTGACGGGGAGATTTGCAGGCGCTGCAGGGCGCGGAGGTTTTGCCTTTCGTTGAAGTCGAGACGCGGGCAGGCTTGTTGCAGGAGCTGCCGGGCCTTCGCCCCAGTGCCGTGTGCCCGGCGCCCCGCTGCCTGCGCCCGGAGCAGGCAGGGAGCTCCTCCCCACCGCCGGGCAGGTTGCCGGCACGGGCCGAGTGGGTCCCGGTGCTGGGGTCCCCCACCTCAGCCCCGGACCCGTGCTCATCTGGCCGAGCTGGGCTGGGGCGGGCAGGGCAGCGGGCAGGGCAGCAGGCAGGACGGTGGGCAGGGCAGCAGGCAGGGCAGGCAGTGCTGTGTGCGCCTGTCGCTGGGCAACGCCGCAGCGGCCGGCCAGCCTGGGCCTGCCCCGGGGCTTCCCCTGCCCGCCTCCACAGCCCCTGCCCGGAGCCTCCTCCACCTCCCCTTGGCCACCTGCTCTTGGCCACCTTCTGCCCTGGACAACATCCCCTGGGCCATCTCCTTCCCACCATCTCCAGAGAAACTCCTTCCCTGGGCACCTTCCCCTAGGCCACGTCTCCTGTCCCTCCTTCCCTGGGCCTCCTCCCCTGGGCAGCCATCTTCTCCCGTGGCGAATCTCCACTGGGACATCTCCCTGGATGAACTCCTTCCTCCCTGGTCTTCCTTCTTCTCTGAGCTATCTTTCCTGGAGAACCTCCTTCCATGGGTATCTACCCCTGAGCCACCTCTCATGTTCTTGCCTTCTGGGACCTCTTCCCCTGGTCAACCTTCCTTTGGACATCTCCTGCCTTGGAGAACCTCTGCTGGGCCACCTCCTCCCCGGGCCCTCCTCCCCCCCGAGCCACCTTCCCTCCACCATCTCCTCCTCTGGGGAACCTCCCCCCTGACCCTCCTCCTTCCCTGAACAACCCCTTCCCTGGATCTCCTTGTCCTCTGGGCCACTCCCCATAGTCTTCCTCCCCTGGGCAACCTCCTCCTTTGGACAACCTTCCCTAGGCCATCTCCCCATCTCCTCTCCTAGGTCTCCTTCTCCTGTGGGCCACCTCCTGTGGTCCCTTCCCTGGCCACCTCACCTGCCATCCCACCACATGCCCAGGCCCCCAGGCATGCCCAGAGCTCACCCACCTTGGGGTTTCTCCGGGAACCCCACCTGCAGCCTTGAGGAGCGAGTGACAACCTCAGCACTGCAGCTTTTAAAACTCCCGAATCCAAGTTTTATTACTGCGTAGAAGAGGGATCACTCACAACGTATTGTTCAGAAAGAAATACATTCGACAGCATTTACAGTGGAATGACATTAAAATCCTCTGCAGGGTGGAACAGAAAGACCAGGAGATGGTGCTCTGATTAAGCGTTGCCGCTAGGTGATCTCTGGAAGATACAGCAATTTTTAAAATTAGCCTAAAAAATGGGGGATTTCTGTTTTGGGGGGTGCTCCTCACACTCCCCTGAGCTCCGCTAAGCTGTGCAGGTGACGGTGGTTTCTAGACAGATGCAGCGATGGGGGGTACATCAGAGAGGACCTCTCGGGGTCCCAGAGCCCAGCAGGACCTTGGTGCCAGCACTTACTGAGCAACATCTCACTCCCCGCTCTCCGCTGCGGGAACACTCGGAGCCTGGTTTGGGGTCAGCCTGTGCAGGACCTTCACCTCTCCAAGCTCTCGGGTAACACTTGCACTGACAAAGCAAACAAGGAAAATAAGGCATTTTGAGGAGCTCAATTTCTAGTTCATTCTACAAAACCAATTCAGGCCTCGAGTGGAACAGAACTCCCCTGGGCGACTTTGGTTGCCGTCACAAACCAAGCCAGCGGCAATGACAGTTCAGCGCAGAGCACCCTCGCTCTCCCAGGCAGGTGAAAGCCCGAAGGAGATCTGCAAGCCCTGGGGCCGGGACACCCAGCAGTTCTCCGCAGGCTGCATCCCACAGCCAATGCAGAAGTTTGGATCATGTAAGAGCTGCACCGGCCTTACCGAGCCACGGGCAAACCTCCGGGAAGGCTCTGGAAGGAGCGAAGAAGCCAGACCAGCTGCTGCAACACCCGGAGAGCCAGGTTTGGAGCATCACGCTCCCGAATGCGGGGGATACCGAGCACCACCTTTCAAACCCCACATGCATCGTTTCTAGAAGGGAGTATCTTTGTAACACCTTTTGAATGCGATCGCATCCGGCTTTGGAGCAAAATGTTGCTTCTCTACTTTGGGAATTACTCAGTCACCATCACCCCTACACCCTACCTCCGGGACAAGCCCGGGGACATCGTACTCGTGCTACAAAAATTCAGACAGACGCTTCTGTCTTCATTATTTTTCATCTATTGTGTACCATAGAAATTTAAGCAAAATAACTTTTTATGTATTTATATATATATAAATTAGAAGCAAATAAATAAGATTAAAGGGTACGTTGAAATCAGTGGGTGTTGCCACTCCAATAGCCACTCACTACTGTTACGCCGTACAAGGTCTATATATACTGTACACGTAGGTTTGCTGTAGGTAACAGGTATGGAGGTGCTGGAAGAGAAGCCGACCAGGAGGAGACTGATGGTTGAGGACCCTGATTGCGTAAGTGTCCCATGTGCAGCCTGGGTATTCCAGTTACCATTGCCTCGAAGTTCATTATTGCTAATTATCTTCCAATGTGGATGTGACAGTCTGGCTAGGGGTGGCCTCTGAGCCCTGGGAGGCAGCACTCCGTACGGTATGATGAAGACCCAGAGAAGAAGACATCAAAAATGAAATCCGAGGGGGCAAACGCGGGTGTCCAGGTCGCCCTGATACTCTCTGGCCCAGCAGACCCCATCTTCGGGGTCCTGCCACCCCCATCCTCCCCTTGGGCGCTACCTGCCTGCGTGGCCGGTGCCCGAGCACCGCTCGCTCCTGGTCCTCGCCCATCATCGGCAGGGCTGGCTCCACTCCTCCCGGCGGGTCCAGGGCCGCAGCAAGGCGATGGCACGCAGGAGGGGCGAGCCGGGGACGTGGGGCTCCCCCGGCCCCGTGCTCAGGCTGCTTTACTGGTGACCTGAAACTGCTCCTGGGAGAGACCGGCCACGAGGGAGGAGAAGGAACGGAGCTGGGCACTGGGCTGCGGGTGCCCTCCAGGCTCAGCCTGTGACGCCCTGTGCCGGGGGACTGCGGACCAGACCCGTCTGGCTTAATGGGGAAGACGCAGTGATGGGAGACCCAGGACCAAGGCTGCATCCCAGGGAGGCTCCAGCTTCATCCCAGTGGCACCACGGCATCGCTTCCCTCCCCTGCCGCCCGGCCTCGGGCAGAGCTCAGCAGGGAGACGCTGCCGGCAAACCTGCTACCGAGGTCCAGGCTCCTGCCAGACCCTGCGCTGCAGCGAGTCGGAGTGGGAAAGAGCCGGTACATGGACCCCGGACCATCGCTGGTCTACAGACCTCTCTGCTCTGGGCCTGGTGGGCATTCCCGACCGCAGCGAGGCCGTTTCCCCCTTTGGATGTGGTTGCAGGAAAACCAAACCTCACCTCACTCAAATCACTCTCACAAAGCATCATGTTAAAGACAGCCCTAAGCCTTGACTAAACACAGCAGACTGCCGGGAATTTGCTCAAACACTTCTTTTAAAAAAAAAAGAAAAGGTCAAAAAAAAAAAAGTCACCAGCTGAAATATCCTAATTGGTGTTACTGGGATCACTGGGCACTGCAGGAATCACCAAGAGCCTCCAGGATCAAGCACCACGGCCCCTGGAGACAGTTTTCTGAGCAGGACGTAGAGTTGTTCGTGTCCGTCTTTGAAGGAACCTGAACCAGGAGCAGATTTTTTTTTAAAAAAATAATTCCATAAAGTCCACACACAAATGGGGAAAAAAAAATAATGTCAAAGAAAAGAACTCACACAAATGCACGGCATCCCCACAATGCGAGCATCTTTGGAAGTCAACGTCTCAGCCAATAAAGCCAAGGCGTTGAAAGATATAGGCAGCAACTCCTGATAGCAATAAATACGCTAGGCTAAAAACGAACCAGATTCACGTGTCCTCATTCCTAATTAGTCGCTGAAAAAGCCATCATTAAAAAAAAAAAGGATGCTATTTATTAGTGTGTAAAAAAATAGGTTTGGAATCCCTGTTTAGATTTGCTTTTCAAATTTCTGCATGTATCGACTCTGTCTGTATTTGCACTGTTAACTGCTGGCGGGACGCTGCCAGCGTGTCCTCACTGTCCCTCTGTCTGTCCCGCTGAATTTGAGGCGCGGGGCCGGCCACCCCGGCGCGAGTGGGGCGGCTCAGAAGATGTCGGGGCACGTACTCCAGTCCTGCTTGTCCTTGGCCTCCCAGTAGCCGCCCTTATAGACGCAGATCAGCTCCCCCGTCACGGCATCCACCTTGCGCTCAAACCACAGCGGGATATAGCCTTCGTAGTCCTTGCCTGTCCGGGGAGAAACGGGGGGTAAGGGCTGCTTTTCCCTGCCAGTCCCGCACTTCCCCCCGCCGCCCGAATGGACACAGGGTCCTTCCTTCATCCCCCAAACCCAGGGGGGTTTCTCCACCGCATCCCCCTCCCGCAGCGAGGGGTGGCCAGTCCCCGTCCACCGGCATCCCGAAGCATCTCACCTTCCTCCAGGGCTTCCACGGCCTCGGCCTCCCGCCTCCGGCGCACGGCTCGCTGCTTCTCCTCCAGCCGCTGCTTCTCCACGTTGGCCTCGTCCCAGCGGCCGCTCTCCATCAGCCGCTGGTCGGGTCTCAGCCGGCTGTCCGTGGGGGCCACTCGCTCCTCGGGCTCGTTCAGGGTGAGGGCCAGGTCAGAGAAGAAATACATGTTCTCGGCGTTCTCCCTGCGGCCAGAGAGCCCGGATCAGGATGGCGGAGGTGGTGCCTACCCTGGGCAGAGCTCCCCAGCCCTTCGCGTCCTTGTGTCTCACCCCAGCCCCACTGATGCTGCTCCTGCTACCCCAAACCAGACGTGTAGAGGTCCTTTGGGGAGCCCTGCCTCCCACCCTCTAAGTGGAGATGCTGATGATGCCTTGATGGGTGTCTCAGAGGGGAACAGACCCCTCCTCCGTTGGCTCCACATGGGGAAGCTAAAAGCTGTATTGCACAGCCAAGACACGAAACAGCTTCACCCAAGAGCTGCTGGATCCCCAACTACAGAACTGGTGGCACCAAGCGGAGGACGCTTTCCACCGGGGACCATTCCAACAGAGCATCTCCAAAGCAGGGACCAGCCATTGGTGCTACCAAAGGTTGGAGACTGGTTTGGTGCCTGAGAGCAGCCCTGCTATGGGTGAGAGTGTTGAGAGAGGGTTGGTCCCTGGCGGGCTAACGTGACCGGTGGGACAGGATGGCCAGCGACTCACCAGCATCGCAAAGCAGCCAACACATCTCCCTGCCGTGGCCAGCAGCCCGAAAGACCTAACCAGTAACCCCGGCTGCCTAAAACCTACCTGCAAGTGTTCCCCAAAGCCACCCTCCCCTTGCAGGGACCTGCTCTCCCCTCCTGCTGTGTGCTTACATCCCAGAAAAAGCCACACAGCCACCCAAATCCTGGTCCCCTTCCCGTGTCCTCAGGGCTGGGCACATGAGACCCCTCCATCTCGTGGGGCTCAAGGTGACACCATTAATCCCCGTCCGGCTATTGCACCCCCAAGCACAGCACCCCGCGCCGAGGAGGGGACTCACGGGAGGGGGTACTTCTTCCACAGGACCTTTGGAGACAACGTCTGGTAGACGGTTTTCTGCTTGCCCTCCGTGCTGGTGCTGCCGTGGCTGCTCTGCACTATCTTGGAGCACTCCATCTTCTCATCCCACGTGCCGGACATGACGTAGTGGGCTTTACCATCAGCGTCGCTCACCACCCCCGTCACCTGGCAGAAGGAGATGGCTCTGGTGGCGTTTGGAAGTACCAAGAGGATAGGGAGAGGCGCAGGGGGCAGAACACCCTCCAGGTGCCCCAACCGGAGCAGCTGGACCTGGCACTATGTGTCCTCGGACATCAGCTGTGCCCAGCACAGGGGGAGTGTGGGCCCATCCTGACCACGCAGGTGGGTCTGCAGCCCATCAAATCCTTTCCAGTCTCAGTGCTCCAGCTCTGGCACAGGGAGAGCCCAAGCACAGGCTCTGCTTGGACACGGCTGGTCCCCCCAGCCCTCCCTGGTGGGCCACATCAGAGGTGCCCACGCAGCCCCTTGGCCCCGGCTGCAGTACTGGGACCCCGCGAGCCCAGCTCGGAGGGAAGAGCCAGGTCTCACCCCGCACGCGGCTGCCAGAAGGAGCAGGGGGATACCCGGATACGTACCTTTCGGGGGACGTCTCTGGAGAAGTAGCTGTAGGGGGTAAATTTCAGCTGGCATTTATCTTTTGACTTATGGTTAACAATCTCTATCTCACCAGACTAGATGAAAGACACAGAACCACAGCGAGTGAGAGACTTTGCAAGGAGACAAATCAGGCGTTAGTTGTAGTGCAGGTACAAATCGACACCAGCTGCAGCATCACTTCTGCCTGCAGCCACCGCACCGGCCACCCCCGCCAGCCCCACGGCTCGCCAGCAGCAGGGTAAAACCCATCACGGGCGTGACCACCGTGCCCCACGGAGCTGCTGGCCTTGGGAAGAGCCATCAGGAGCTCCAAGAAGCCTCCCCCCCATCCCTGCCAGGCAAACACACCTTCCTATCGCGGTAGGAGTACGGTGCGGACACCAGGCAGCGCTGGCATACACCCCAGGATGGCAATGACCTTCCAGCCCCCCTGCCCTTCCCCGGAGCCAGGCGAGGCCAGGCAGGACCCATCACCTCGGACCCGTAGCCACCGACCTGGTCAATCCAGAGCTTGCCCACGATGATGTTATGAACAGTGGAGGTGACTTTCCTCCAGACATAGTGATTCCCGCTGGAGTGAAACTCGAGGTGGATGGTGCCTGCGGAGAGAGGAGCAGCCTCGAGCTCAGCGAGGGCAGGCAGCCGGGCAGGGCTGCGGGCACGCTCCCCTGGAGCATGACACCCCAGCACCATGCTCGTCCCCAGAGCCGACCTGGCCCCTCCACCTGTATCTCCCATCATCAGCCCCCAACCGGGGCTGGGTCTGGACTCATCGCTCCCCTTGCTGCACGCTCTGTGGTCTGCTGCAGGAAGGGAGCTGCAATACCTGCAAGGCCCTCTGCCCTCCTCCTGCCCCCTCCAAAAAGCACTAATTTTAACAGCAGGTCAGAAATGTGCTGCCTGGTTGACTCGCAGGGTCATGAGACCGGCTGGGCACCAGCACAGCTCTGGGACCAGCCCCGGGCGTGCTGCCCAGCCCAGGGGTAGGCAAAAGACAAATAAAACCTTGGAAGGAGGCAGCTTATTGCATCTGGTTGCCAGGGAGAGGCAGCAAGCTAACCTTTAAATATCCTTTAAGGAAAAATCAATGCATGGGCAAGCAGGATATTTCCAACACGCATCCGCTATGGTGCTGCCAGCGAGCAAAGCAGTCTCCCTTTGCAGGTGCCGTAATTGCCATTTCCAGGGCAGAGGAGTTATCGTAGGGTTGTCTGTGATCGGGAGCACAGATTTGTGCTCCTGCGTCGCTCGGGATGGAATTCACTGACCCTACGTGAGCCCAAGGGACCGGCAGGGGTTGCTTTAACCTCTGGGGTATTGCATGAGCAGCGCAGGAAAAAAAAGCAAGCCCCGATCCTCTCGGCATAAGTCACCTACCCAGCGGCATGATGGAGAGGTATTTGCCCCTGAACTTGCTGGCGATTGTGATTTCCTGCCACAACGTCCACCCTCGCTTCGAGTAGACGTGATGGGCGGCTGCCGGGGGGTGGTGGCTCACCTGGGGGAGAGCAGAAACGGCCCGTAAGGTCATAGCCACCAGCACCGGAGAGCTCTGGCGAGTGCTCGGCCACTGCAGCGTGACTCCTAGGAGAGGTAACAGCTCCACACCACCTTGGCCTTAAGGATGCTCCATGTGCTGACCTGAACCGCCCAATCTTCTCCTTGGCATTGGGGTGACCTCCCGTGTGGTACCCCGGCAGCACGGGGAGGTGCACTGAGCTCCTGCCAGGATTTTCTAAGGCTCATTAGCAAAGCATCAGCTGTAAAAAACTTAACTTGAGCAATTATCTCTGTGAGATGATGCTGTACTGTGACCCGAGGACACGACTCCGCTCTCCAGGGATCCTGGTTGAGAAACAGGGATGTGCCAAACCCCAGCCCAGATCCCCAGTAATCCCAGCATAACAGCACCTCTCCTACCAGCAGCGGCTCCCATTGCTCTGCCTGGGAACTCCTGGGACACAGGTCCCCAGGTTGTCCAAGACACATGGACCTGCCCAGCCAAGACTTCAGCTTTGCCCTTATAGACACACTGGGCTGGAAAAGCAGACAGGACATCCTCCATCCCTGGGGATGGCTTGTAAAAGGCCAGTGCTCACGTTCCCCTGCACTGGAAAAGTTGTCCAAAACCAAGGTGGGAGCAGGACACCCCAGCCAGAGGGCTCTGCCCTCACGCGGGGTCTCTCCCAGCCGACCCGCGGCGCTCCGGCACAGCACACGCCGCCCGTTACCGGGAACCCGCCAACCACCGGGCCCCGACAGCCACGCCACCGAGTTCAGAGATTATTTGCACCGATGTAATTACAGGCTGAGCGCCCCGAGCTACTGGATTACAAATGTGAGCAGAGCAAAAACCTCTCCATTAAATCCCACTGTCACCAGCAGCAGAAAATCCTATTTGGATAACTGGATTTCAAGCACAAGATTATCAACGCTTTGCTAAGCGCATCGGTGGGCTGAGCAGCACACGCAGCATCCAAGGAAAGTTCAGAGCAGTGGGAACAGCATCCGTCTGTCCATCCCACGCTGCCCGCACCAACCGCAGCACTGCTAATGCTGCGCCGGTGCAAAGCTGTGCTGTCACCTTTAAGATGGCTCCAGGAGGGGGATTTAGAGGCTCTGCTCATGGACCGAAGGCTCCAAAGTGCGGCAACGGAGCATTGTAACTCCAAGTTACAATAAACCTAATTTTGGATGAATCTCACATGCCGTGCCAGCGAGGCAGGGAGTCAAGGACCAGGCAGGAGGGCCGTACCCAGGGGTTCAGCCCGGCTTGTGGCTCAGCTAACGTGGAGGTGTCAGAAATACCAAATTTGGGTACAGGTCTAGGAAAACCGGGACCAACTGGAAAACGTAATTCAGGGCAGGATATTTATTTGGGAGGGGACAGTGATGGTGGAAGGAGGGTGGTGAAAAGGAAGGTGAAGGAATGAGGAAAGGGGTGGCAAGGCGTGGGAGTGATGTGGTTGGGGATGTCCGGCGGTACCCAACAGGCAGCGCTGGGCTTCATCAGCACAGCCCGAATGAGGGTAATAAACCCAACCTGCTGTTCTGACCGTACCCCAGGAGGACGAGGGGTGTTGCTGGCTAAGGGATGGATCAAGCATCCTGGTAAGGAATCATCCACTTCCTGTAACACCGGGCTGAGCAGGGTGACAGCCCAGGGAGACGGGGCACCAGGGAGGTGTTGGAGAACAGGACCCCTAATTTCTCTCTGCTGTGCATGAAGCCAGCTGGGGAATTTGGCTGTGCGGCAGGACGGGGGAATCGCTGCCAGGCGAGGGGAGGCGAAGGTGTGATGCTGCTGAGGTGAAGGGGTGATGCTGTGATGAACCTGAGCTCTGCGATGTTCACAGCAAAGAGCCAGGGGATGCCTGGAGGGATGCTGCCACCTCTGATCTGCCTCCCAGGAGCAGGAAAGGCGCTGGGCAGAGCAGGAAGGGGAGGCACGTTCGCAGCTGTAGGTCTTTACACTCTGGTCAGCAGTGTCCTGGCTCGCTGCAGCCCAGAGCACGAGCTCCCAAGGCTGGGACAGACTATCTGGGCACCGCTGGGGACAATCAAAGGTGGCTGACACCAGGCACGCAGCTTTGGATGGCACAGAGACACAGCAGAGACACAAATCCTGGAGATCATCTACTAAAGCACCTTTCCTTTTGTCACAGGCAAAGGGCCACATTTCCAGGAGATCCCACAGAGCCCGTTCAACATCCCTGCCCGGAGCAGCACAGCCGAGAGAGACAGGGTGTGACGGGAGGTGCCGTCCTGCCTCGGGCCAGACCTTTGCAAGAGTCTGCCAAGCTTGGGCACCCATTACCATGGAGGGGTTTTGTCCACACCTACGTGTCCTGCGAGGAGCTGATGGCAGACCATGGCACCTGCTCCAAACCTGGGTCTGAAAGGCCATGACTTGGAGAAGATGATGATGAGGGAAAAGACAAGCTAAACCACGTCAAGGGAACACAGGGATGCTGGTGCAAGCCTGAGCCTCCTCACTGCGTATTCCCAGCACGCCCTGTCCGCATGTCCGACAACTGCTGTGAGCATCACGTACCACAGCATGGCATGCCCAGATTAGCAGCAAGAGCTTTTTCCCATGCAATGCCCCCCCAAAAAGACCACAGGGCTCGAGGGCACAGTCAGCTGAAAGGTTCTGCAGATCTTGGACCTGCATCGGCCTCTGCAGAGTGACAGAGGTTTGTGATTTTGTTTGATGCTTCTGAACACTGAAAGACATGACAGTCGCTCTGCCCCTGAGATGGCGCAGCCACCCCCTGGGGAACACAGAGCCCCCACCACAGAATCATAGAATCATTAAGGTTGGAAAAGACCTCTAAGATCATCGATTCCAACCATCAACCCAACACCACCACCATGTCCACTAAACCATGTCCCTAAGCGCCTCATCTACACGTCTTTTAAATACTTCCAGGGATGGTGACTCAACCACTTCCCTGGGCAGCCTGTTCCACGGCCTGACCACTCTTTCAGTAAAGAAATTCAGTAAAGAATGTGATGTCCTGCCTTCAAGGGGTGATAATTGGCCCCATCCATCCCCAGGAATCCAGGACAGACCAGCCAAGTGTGCTAAATATTGAACAGTTGGTTTTCTTTATAGGTCGCAACTCATTAAGTGCTCCAGGTTTTTAATTAAGACCTGCTGTGTGACCAGTGTGTGCCAGATGCGCTCTGTGGTTAGAGTATGGGGCTGTCAGAGGTTCTTGGGTTGCCCCCAGGCTCTGATACTACAAATTTTCAGTCCAACAAGAAAGAAACAAGACCACGAGGCACCCTCTGGCCCAAAGACACCCTGAAACAGGGAGGAACCACATCAGAGCTCGCAGGCATCACTGACAGGCTAGGAGGGAGCTCGGGTGAGGAGAGCTTCTCCCTTTCTGCTCAAGTCTTGAGACGTGACAGCAACCCCAGCCCCGTGTAGGCTGCCAGGAGACCCGGCAGGGTGATGGACACCTTTCTCCTCCCCTTCTTCCCTGCCTCCTGCTCTGCAACGCTGGGACTGGCACACTGTCCTCGGGCTTCTGAAAAATGGCTTGGGCTGTGCCCGCTGCTGCTTCTGCCAATGCCAACAGGAATTTGCTGGCTGTCTCGGCCAGGAGGAAGGCTCAGTGTGAGGAGATGCTGGGTCTCCTTCAGGGAAGGGCTGCTTTGGCCAGACACAAGCAGCGGGGCAGACACGCAGAGCCGCTCCGCGGACCCCGGCTCACCTGCTCGCACAGGGAACGGAAGCCGAACTCCTCCAGCCGGTCGAGCTCATAGGTTTCCCCCAGCAGCGGGTTGAATGGCTTTGCAGTGCGGTGGACAGTCGTCGAGTAGGAAGACACCGAAAACGCAGCGACGAAGCACATCTGCTCCGTGGAACTCTCGCACTTGACTGCTTTGTCCAGTAGCTCGTGGTACTCCAGGTCCTCCGTCAGCCTCTGCAGCATGGAGAGCGGCTCGTTGAAGTTTACCTGGAGGGGAACAAGTAAGGGTTAGCAAAGCAAGAGAGATGCCAAGCCAGGAACTTCACCCTTTGCCTTTTTCCCCCCAGCCCGGTGTCCTGCTAGCCACCGGCATCCCACACGTTTGGCTCTCCAAGCACAGTGCGATGCACCCCAAGAGTCAGGGATGCAGAGCGGATGGAAACTGCCGAACCAAAGCAGCAGCCCTGCAGGGCAGCTCACAGCACAGGGCTGGATGTGCCAAGGCACAGCTGCCTGCACACTGCCTCTGCGGCATCAGGCAAACGTTAAATAAAGGCAAGAAATGCGTGCTCCGCCAAGCTCCCTGAACTGTACCACAAGAGCATGAAGGCTTTGAAGTTCCCAGCTGCAAAGAGGTGTACAGGGAGCCGGCAGCCCCGCAAGCTAACCAGATACCATCCCAGGCATCACCTTGCTCTGGCGATGGAGCACCAATGACCCCCAAAATAAGCCTCAGCAGCAAGACCAGCTCCCTCCTGCCTCCCGGCCAGAATCCCACCGGCCACGAGCAAGAGGCGACGCAGGGCAGAGATGCGCTGCTTCCCGGGCTGCCCTCCATCGCCTCCTGGCAAAGCCATCCCCACGCCGGGCTGCAGCTCAGTTGCTCAGAAAACCTCAAAAAGCCTCATTTCGGGGTGTCCCTGCTCCTGGGACTGCAGTCCCACAACAGCACCCGAACTGCTGAGAGCTACAGGCAGCGGCGGCAGCAATGCCCTGTGGGGCAGAGAGCGGAGGGGAAGCTCTGTCCTGGGAGAGCCCGAGGGGGTCGTATTTCCAGCCCCAAGTCACTGCTTTGTCTATTGGAAAACTTTGCCGTACGTTGCCAGGTTGGACAGGCTGCAAACATCTCTGGGAAAAAAAAAAACGGTTGATTTTAGCAGCATTTTTTGTTCTGAAAAGAACTGAAATATGAAAATAATTGAAAGGAAGGCGGAGATATTTTGTCTCAGAAGGTCTTCTGCCTCAAAACCATGTGAAATTCACTTTTTAATTTCAGTTCAGAACAAAGAAATACATTTTGGAAGGGGCAGATGGTTGAAGGATGGGAGAACCACTTCTATAAGCCAAGTTATATATTTCACACTAAAGAAAACAAACCCCAGACCGTTCCACTCGGGGATTTAAGTAGCAGGGATCTTACAGCATCCGAGAAAGAAAGAGCCGTAAAAAGGGCAGCACCACATCCACAAAAAAAAGCAAATCACAGGTGGCTTGAGATAACTCTTGGGAGGGATGCAGGCGGCATGAGACGGCAGCTGCGTCCTCTCCACTGGCACCGCCTGGGCAACGGCAAAGCAAAACCTTTCCACGGAGAAAGGAAGATGAACCCATCCAAAATGCAAAATCCCTAAAGCTGTTTTCTTCCTTTTCAGTGCTGCAGGTTTGTTCATTCAGAGGAAAAATTAAGGAGCGTTTTTTCAGTCCATCACATCACCCAGGAAGGGGATGGGGTCTCGGAAATGCTCCTAATTTGCCAAGAATCGGGTGAAGTGCACGGAAGGAGAAACTCCCATCGCTCGGTGCGCACAACAGGCTCACCGACAGTTTGTACTGTATTTAACCACGTTTCCGAACGGCCCTCCCCGAGCTGGCTGCTCTGCTTCCTTCTCCTCCTCCTTCGCTCCGTTTACTGCAACGTCAGCTTGAAAGCCCTCATTCAGCAGCTCCGTCTCAATTCACAGAGCTGCCAGTTTTTGCTGCGCTCCAAGCACACGTACTACGGAGACAGAATTTAAATGGCTGTTTAAAGGAGATTAAATTACCCCCTGGTGCCTTACCACGGGCTGCTTGTTCTTGGGGTGAATCTCCCAAAGAAATGCTGCATGCGGCTGAGCTCGTGGGGTGCAAAGAATCTCCCTGCCTCTATCTGTACAGACATCAAGAGAGAGGAGCTGACAGCAAGCGGCTGACGCCACGCTTCTTTACAACCCATAGCTCTGTTGAACAGTTCACAGAGACAGCAGTGCTGGGAAACCAGATCCACTCCCCCCAGGGAGGGATGAAGTAATTACATCCCCCGAGTCGGCACAGGGGCTGCTGTGCGAGCAGAACGTATTGCTCTCAGGTTTGGACTCAGCTTTAGCAGCTCCCGGAATGATTTGATTGATAGGGAAGGTATAAATTTACTTTCTCCAGGCACCGGCAGCTGCTGGTATTTCACGTCCTGAGCTTATTTCTGTACGCATCACGCCTTTATCTGATATTGATGCTGCTGCAGAAATGCTAACGGACGGCACTGGGCTGTAAATCTCGGCTGGAAATAGCACAAGGAAGAGACAAACTCATCGCTCTCACTCAGAGAGTGTCAGGCATTGCTTTAAGAAGAGACGAAATACAATCAATTCAGCATCCAAGCCTCTGTAACACCTTTACCCAGGAAAGGAAGGACCCTGAATACAGCTCCAAAGCTACGGATCACACTTTGCTGGGCTACTTCCACTCCAGTCAGCACCACAATAGACCCCAGTCAGCCCCAGTTGTTCTACAACTCTCCCAAGCTTGCCAGGACTTCATGGTTTTTGAGGAAACGCATTCCTTACGATGGCACCCAGTCCCTCCATGCCGCTCACTGGGCTGGTGAAGACCTGCTAAAGAACCGGCAGCGTGGAAAGGGCTGGTTTGCTCAGAAAAAAAGGGCTGCGGTTTTGAAGGAGCTTTGGCTTGGGCAGCGTTTTGTCTGGGAATATGAGGCACAGGGTTACCTGTCTGCAAGAATTAAATGCACACCCCACTTACCCTCTGTGGCAGCCCACGCGAGGAGGGTTCCTCCAGACGGGCTCCTGCCAGCAAGGCAGCAGGACAGACCTCTGACCACCCGCCCGAAGCCTTCGCCCCACGGAGCAAACCCACCAGCACCAGCAGTCCCCACAGCACCTCCTTCTCTAAAAGGCTGCTCTTTGCAAGAAAAATAAAGGCACTCTGGGTCCCTGGGGTGAAACACAGCCCTGCCGTGCTGTCGGTGCAAGTGGGGCTGCTCTCCGAGCATCGTGTCCCCAGGATGCACACTGGGGAAAGTGGGATCAACAACAAGGTCTCTTCTTCTAGCCCCTGGGTGAGACACTTGAATCCTCAAGGATTCGAGGTGTCCTGGTTCTCTCCTTGCCTCGGCACTGGCTGGATTTGCAGAGGACACTTGGGCAATGTCCCCTCTGCTCCAGCTCACCCTGGCACTCGTGCGAGCAAGCTGCCAGGGGCATGGGCACTCCAGGGCTCTCCACAGCCAGCACAGGAGAAGGGATCAGTCCCAAAGAAAGAGCGGACCCAATTCAAATAGTCCCTAATGTAACAGCCATTTACCACAAAGCAATGAGCACTACAGCTCCACGCCTCCTCCTGCCTGGCTGGTTCAGCTTTCCGGCTGTGCTGGCCCTCTGGCAGCAGGCGGGTGATTTCAAGGGGCAAATAAATTGCAAGGAAAAACGCAGGGTTTAGAGTCAGCAGAGCTGAGCAGCAAGGACGCATCAGTGCTGCATCACAGGGCTGGGGAGAAGAGTGAGGTGGTTTCAGAGGGCGCTGCCAGTGCAGAAGCCGGTCCCCCAGGACGGGGTTGGCAGCTGGTGACACGTTCCTGTCCGCTCGGGGCTGCTGTGCTACCACAGCACCGGGCAGGACCACCCGCAGCCGTAATCCAAATCCTTTGCACAGCCAAGAGCTGTGACCAAACTAAACCCTCAACACCAGCAGCACCCTCTCCGCGGGCCCTCGGGGCCCGGGATACGCTCGCTTACGGGCATGGGGATCTTGGAGAGCTCTTTGCCGATGCAGTTCTTCATGATGCTCCAGAGGTTAAGGCTGTAGTTGGGTTTATCAGGGATGCGAGTCCGCCTCCTTTTCTTCGGCAGGAGATCTTTGCAAGTGGACTCATTGTAGCTGCTTTGATTTGAGCCTTCAAAGACCTGTGGAAGCAACAGAAGAAACATTGGTCTAAGCTGGACTCACCCAGCATCACCCAATGCTCCTGGGAGCAGCAACCACAGCTCAGGAGACACTGCGCGCTTGTGCTGGGGAGCATCACTAGAAGCCTATTCTCCAGGGCATGGCGGAAATAACAGTGCAGTTGCCCCCCGACACTTCCCCCCTTCCCTTAGGAGGGTGTTTGGGGTGCTGCTGTAAGACCGCTGACATCTGTCCCCCCGCCATGGCTCACAGAGCAACCAACCCTGCTCCATCCTGGAGGCGCAGGAAGCACCCGATGGAGAGTCCCTCCAACCACCTCCTCCTCTCCTGCTCCTCTCTCCTGGTTTCATCCCGCCGGGACTGTCCCTCCCGCTCTGCCCGGCCAACTCACACTGTCCTCCAGGTTCCAGTCCTCGGGGTGGCCCTCGCTGGCCCCACTCAGGTTACTGCCCGAACGCCTGCGGGGAAGAAAGTACCAACTGGAAAACACAAGCAAGGGCAGAGAAGAGGAAAGAAGAGCCAGGGTCGGTGCAACACAGTCACCATCACCCGGAGCATCTCCCTGCACCACCCCAGGACGCTGCCAGGGAGGCAACAGGGTGACAGAGGCCGCATGCCGGCGTTGGGAGGGGATGCTCAGCGCGGGGCATCCCAGCCTGGGGGCCAAGAGCCTCTGCGTTTGCCAGCGAGCCCAGCCGTGCCACCACGGTTTGGACCACAGGTGCCTCCAGGCCAGACAGACGCCCAGCGGGGTATAAGAGCAGGTGAAGGCAGACGAAGGCAAGGTACTCCCCACTGTCGCTCCAAGGGATCCAAGGGATCTCCCTCCAAGTCCCTGTCCAGGCTCCCCTCGAGCCCACATCAGCTGCTGGGGAAGAGGACTCAGCTTTACCGCAGCACTGGCTTGACGCCTGCCCTTCCTCACCTGCTTTGCTATAACTGGGGCCATCCTCAGCCTCGTTTGCTCCAGGAATGCAAGAGCAGACTGGCGCAGTACAGAGCCCTGGGCAGAGGCAGCTGTTTGCTAGGGGACGTGCACACAGAATAACCCTCCGCAGGAGATGACACTGCCCTCAAGCCCAAGCACAACGCTGGGCAAACTGTCTCTCCCCTGCTCTTCCCGCATTCGCAGCAGGTTTCACCAGATTGCACCACGCAATGCGTGGCCCTGGGGCGGGGGCTCATACCTGTGGTGCTTGGGGTCTGCAGTTACAGTGATAAAAGCTGGTGCATCCTCCATGGCATCAAAATACTCTGTCTCTTCATCTTCATCACTGGCCTCTCCTTTGGCAGACTGCACGCTCCCTGTTGGCGCAAAGGGTTTGAGATGCTCGGGTGCTGCCAGTCCCCTTTTTGAACCATCAAGTGCAAGTCTGTCCCCAGAGCCCACCCTCCTCCCACCGTGTCCCCTCCAACGCTGGCTCCCTTTACAGCTTGTCCCGCTCCTCTCCATCCCACTCCACAACGAGAGGATGCCGTAGCTCCTAAAAGCAAAGATGTGCCCTGTGCGTCCTGCTCCCCAAACCAGGCACGCAAGGCTTCCCTGCCGTGCTCAGGAGCACCTCCAAAAATGCCACCAGGCTGCCTGAGCCAGACACACACGTGTGACTCGCACGCCCAACCATGTCTAACACGGCTGCCACTCCAGCACTGCCCCATCTGCCGGGAAATCTGGTTTGGATTAAAATGGGAAAAAAAAGTCACATGTTTCAGGTGATGCTTAAACAGACTTCCCGGCTGCCAGGTTTCCAGCCCCGCACTTACAAACATTTCTCTTCCCTGCTGCAGTGGGAGAGATCGATACGAAGCTGGGAGCAGACATTAATTGCGGTGACTTTTGAGACCTGGTGCAGCTCCCCTGCTCCTGCCCTTGCTGCGCTGCTCCCCGAGTACAGCCTCACCGCGGGCTTCACCGCTCGGCCACAAAACCACTGCTCGAGCAGCCGCGCCAAGCAGTCACGCAGCCACGATGGTGCAGGGCACACGGCAGAGCTGACCCAGCTCTCCTGGGGGCTCTGGGTGGTACTGGTACTGCTGCTGCGGCCAGGGAGACGCCGCAGGTGTCCAACACAGGGCTGCAGAGGCCACGTGGAGGGACCAGAACAGCCACCCCGGCTCCAGCCACCTTGCCGCAGCGGCACGTCTGGCTCAGCAGCTGGCTCGGCTTCCTGGCAGGGTTTGGCAACCTCCTTCCCCGCATCGTTCCCACGCTCCTCCAAAGGAGCAGGGTCACCCCTTGTGATGGGTCGGGCTGGATTTGTGCCTGTCCCTACGGCGATTTCCCCCCTGCCCTCCCCAGCTGCACAGAATCACAGAATCATTGAGGTTGCAAAAGATCCTTAAGATCATCGAGTCCCACCATTAACCTAACACTGCCAAGCCCACCACTAAACCATGTCCCTGAGCGCCACGTCTACATGTCTTTTAAATACCTCCAGGGGTGGTGACAACCACTTCCCTGGGCAGCCTGTTCCAGTGCTCAACAACCCTTTTAGTGAAGAAATTTTTCCTAATATCCAATCTAAACCTCCCGTGGTGCAACTTGAGGCCCTTTCCTTGAGGCCATACAGCACCTGGCACTGCCACCCCCCCAACAGCCGCTATTCTCTCCCTTGAGTCTATACATCCTTTAAAAACGAGACAAGGCATTATTTGCAGTTTTCGGCTACCAGGCTGTAACTAATGCCTCCCGCAGGGAAGGAGATTTGGCACGAATATGCAAAGCTGCTGGATTTTATTGCCCAGTAACTCTTGCGACCAGCAAATGAGCCCCAGCTGTGCCACTGCCACCCTGCACAGCTGGGAACTTGGCAGCACCAGGGGACCCTGGGCTTCCTGCGAGCCCCGCGGCTGCCCTCCAGCAGGCAGGGGTGTGCCTGCCGGTGAGGCTTAAAGCTACTGAAATATTCTGAAACAGCACAAGCAAGCTGGGACACAGCCCCCTCCTGCATCCATATCTTGGGGACATCCAAGTCTCCAGGCAAGGAGCAGCAGGACAATCATGGCATAACGGGATCCATTAAAAAAAATCACGGGCGTACAGGGCGTTGCCTTATACATCCTTCCCATTCCTGCCGACTTGCTGGGAGCAACGGAACAAAAAGCCCCCGTCCATCCCAGGGCTTCCCGCAGGGCTCTGCCCCGTCACGGCACCCAGCCCCGGCCCCGCGGCCCGGCCTGCCGGTGCTCACCCTTGGCGGCACTGGTGATGCCGGTGCTGCTGGAGGACAGGCCGGGGGCTCCGCGGCAGGCTCGCTCCAAACTGTTGTGCTGCTTGGCTAACTGCTCGATGGTCTCCTCCAGCCGGATCCTCTGCTCCCGCTCATACTGCAGCGCCCGCTGCCATTTTCGGCTGTGAGTTTCAGCTAAGTCCAGGAAATCGCGGCAAGCCTGGAAGGGAGGAAGGGACACGTCAGCACCCAGCAGAGCCCTCACAGCCCAGGAGCTCGTCACAGAGCCAGCGCTGGCACATGGTGGCTCCAGAGCCGATTCCCCACCACTCCCCCTCCTCCTCTCCCGGGACCTTGGTTTTACGAAATGCAATCTCAGAGCTTTGCGCAATCCCCCATACCCATGGGGCTAAAGACAGTTCAACTCTGACCATCCAAACCAGAATCATCTTGAGGAGATGGCTGCAACACGGACAACTGCCACGAAGCCTTCGTGACGTCCCACCTCCCGCAGCAGCCCGGCTCGCCGTGCCCCAGCCCCGCAGCCTGCTCCTGTCCCCAGCCCCATTGCTGGTCCCCGGGCGCCCCGGCTGGGCTCACACCACTCAGCCAAGCCCAGCCTTTTAAGGATGCCCTGAGATCCCCAGCAGCCACCTCCATCCCCGATCCTGCAGATGTGGAGAAGCTGGACAGGACGATGGGAGCCATCCCCACAGAGGCTGGGAGCCGGAGAGCCCTTTGCTCCAAGGAGGTAGAGAGGGAGGATGCCCAGCTCCTCCCTGGAGCCGCACAGCCCAGCAGAGAGCAACAGGCCTGGCCTGGCCCCCACAACACTTTCACCATGGCCAAAAGCCCTCTCCTCTCCACGATGGGCCCTTTTCCGGGGAAGAGGACCCGCCAGCCGCGGGGACACGAGCAGACACGCCCAGCCCAAGCCCACTGCGTCCTCTCAGGACGCATTAAGCGATGCCTTGCAGGATGCACAGCGTCCCTGTCCTGTGCCACCAGGTAGGCGACAGCAGGGACACCGCGACCTAGGCTGATAGAAGAACCCCTTGGTGGCATTAACCACTGCCGCAGCCCCCCGAGCCCTCCTCGGCATCGCCGCGATTGCAAGCATCGCCCATCCCTGGGCCTGCCGGGCGCCCAGCAGAAGATTTCCCGGTGCAGGATGTCCGCTCGGGGACGGGACGCTGCCAGCTCCCGCGAGCTGCCTTTCTGTTGTCTGACCAGAGAGACTGCCAGCTCTCAGAGCTCTATTTTTAGGTTATTTTTTATATTACACTGAAACACCGAATCCCCTCTGCTTCGTCGCTTCCTTTGCAATCAACTCCACGTGAAGCTGAGCGCAAGGCAGGGCTGTACCTCCTCCCTCCCCTCAATTTCCGCAAGCTGAGACAGACTAATCTTCTTCTTACGTTTAGAAGTCAGAAAATATGATTTTTATGGAAATTCTACAGGAATTTGGAGGCAGGCTGGCAACTTGCAGGCAAATTAACTATGCTTGTGCTTCAGCTAGCTCCAGCTCATTGCCACACCAAGGGAGGTCCTCTTCAGATAAACACTGGCCTGAAAAACTCAAAACTATTCAAAATTACTAAAACCAGAGAGTTTTGAATGTCTAACATTCTTCTAACCATGCCAGGGACTCGGTTATTTCCTATGTTTCCATCTACTTGGCTTTCACATGTGATTCATTCAGCTCTTGGCAGGTTACTTTAAATTTGGGCTGCAGGTGGCACCTGAATATCGAGGTATCTCCTGGTCAAGCAACAGGTTCAGGGCTTCAGCTTCTATGACCTGGCCTGATTTTACCAGGATTTGTCCAAGAAAAGCCCCGATTCATCAGTTCTTCATCAAACCTCTCCTATGGATAGGAGCAGGATTTGAGTCTCATCCAGGGAAAGAAGTTTTTCCTTTAATAACATCAGAAATGAATCACCAGGAAAGTGACACAAAGCATCAGGTTTTCATATTTCAGGTGAAGAAGCACGAAGAAGAGGGAACAAATATCCCAGGATAATAAAGAAAAATGGGCGTATATGCTTCCAGTGACATCCTGAACACCAGCACGTCCCTGGGAGCTCAGGACCATGCCCAGCCTCACCCCGAGGAGCCCCCCAGTCGCGGGAAGAGGCAGGAACCAAACTTGGATCAGATAAACAAAGGACAAACATGAGTTTGCACCTGTCCGTTGGGGAAAAAAAGAAAAAAATCAGTGTAACCCATCATATTTGAAAAGATGTTTTGCTTTGTATTCACCTCTGCTCTCTCCTGCTTCCTAATACCTGCAGCATGGAAGGACTTGACCCTACATTTGTGTTATCTCCATCCCCGATTGCTCCCACCTGCTCCCACTGCGCAGAGCTCAGTCCACAGGCAGGATCAGTCCCAGCATCAAACTGGCCGGGGTGAATTTAAACCCATAGACCATGCTCTTGCAAACCTGCTATTTTTGCCAATGTGGACGGGTACGTGCAAGCGTCCCAACGGTGAGCTCCAACATACATCAGTCTTCATCATCATGAAGGCTCTCTAATGAGACACAGTCACATCTGGTTTTGCCAGGCAGAAATAATTCAGCCAAAAAGCGTTCACAAGCTCTGAATGCAGGTTTTTCCTACGGCGTCAGCTTCTCAGCCTCTATTTCCAGTTGTGGCCATCAGCGACTCTAGGAAGCAACTCCGCAGTGCTGTCACAGCGATGGAGATTCCCACCTGCCCGAGCTCCGTAAATATTCCCCTGCAAGCACCACGCTGCGATGGCATTAAGGCTCTATCATTCGCCAGGAGAGCGGGTGGAAATGCCCCGGGGAAAGGAGAGGGGCAGAGCCCTTTGCACATCCTCAGCGCCACGATGGGCCACGTGGCTCCTGCAAGCTTGGAGCAACGCAGCTTTGCTGTTCCTCTGATTGCAGGCAGGGAGGTGCCAGGGTCCTGTCTCCACTAAATTCCTTGCTGTGCTCCCATCCTACACCCCCCCAGCTCCTCCTCACGTGAGCCGCAGACCCCGCGGGGTTGCGTGGACGGGCATGGGGAGATGCGAGACAAGACCGGACCGCAGATTTTCAGGGCGCTTCGCACCGCATTTTCACCTCGTTCTCTGGAAACGATCCAGCTCCTCTCCCAACCCCAAAAAGTCCCGTTGGCAGCCACCCACGGCCACAAAGCCCATGGGCCAACCCTGCCCTGATGCCTTCATACCCAGCTTCAAGCTGAAGCCTCCTGCCAGTTAAAACTAACCCATGCCCCGAGCTGGCACGCTGGCTTCTTTTATTACGCTGATGTATTGCAATAAGAGGATGAAACCACAAGGGCAAGTAATGAGATAGCGGCCGTGACCTTCCCAGCCCGGCAAAGCTCATTATCTGCTCCGAAGGTCCCTCTCCACAGGCAGCGGGAACAGAAATACCCATTTTGGCACAGCTCGCTGGCACCGAGGATGGAAACTGCCAGCCGGCCCTGGCTCAGGAGGTTGAGCGTTTTAAAACGATGTGCTAGAAGATCACCTGTAATTATCCTGCTGCAATTAAATGCAGTTTGTAAGGTATAATGGTCAGTTAGGGGAAAAGGAGGTAATTACAGAGGAGCCACACGAAGGCAGCCCTCCAGCACATCACCAGGGAGCTGGGAGCCATGGGATGCAGAGGAGAAATCACTCGATCAGTCAACGGAAATCAACGTCCTGAATAAAAATCACAGCAGATAAAACCTCGGGTCCTCCCGTCCCAAGGCTGCCGACCTTTGCAGAGGATCCGTGCTGTATCCCAAACCGAAATCCGCACCGACAGGCTTCGTTTACAGCCATAAAAAAAAAAAAAAAAATCCACGTGATGGAGAAGTGCTATCAGCATTGCAGACTTTCTCCACTGAGCGTGAGGAGGTTTGGGGAAGATGACTGGGACGGTCTTCACGCTGCCCCAGACCCCGCCGGAGGCAGCGGTACCTCCACGCAGCAGGTCAGGACCATGCTTGCTCCTGCCAGCGTCCCACAACTTGTGCCCATGTGGGTTTAGGGGCCAGCTAGGGTAGTTACAGGGTTTATTCCCTGTTTTCGAAAGACTGGCAGGCCACCTTTCTGCAGCCTCCTCCTGTGTAGTTCAGACGCTGGCACGAGCGCCCTGCCCATGGTCTGATCCAAACCACTGCAGCTCCCTGAGCATCCGGACCAACCCGGGCAAGCACCACGTTTTCTCGTTGGAAGAGAAGTGATGCCGAGGGTGGTTAACAGGTTCTGCAAGAAAGATTCCCCGAGCCCAGCTCCCCAGCTGCCAGCAGCAGCCAAGCAAATTAAAGTTATTAATTTGGTTTTATACCTTGTACAGCCAGACAGTGCAGACATTCAAAGGGTTGCTCGCTGGAGGCGAGAGTGGCACTGAACAGGGCTCAGGGTGTATTTTTCCACCACCGTCTCTATCAACAGAGCTCATTCCTGAGCCAAAACGCGGCTCAGACCCGCAGGGCAGGGGCAGCACCAGCCCATGGGCTCCCCGGGGCTGCGGGGAGCCAGGGGCGAGTAGCTCAGACACGGGCATCTCCCCCAGGGAGGTCGGTATCAAAGGGAAATGAATCCCAGCCCTCACCTCGGGCTCGGATGTCTGGTCTTCCTCAACCCCCGCGGCTGCTTGTGTGGTCCACGAGGAGCCAGGTCTCAGCCTGAGATGCCTCAGCAATGTCTCGGCTCCATCCTGGCTCAGCACCCAGGGAACCTCAGCCCCTTCGGCGGCTCAAACAAAACCCCACCTTGGCCAGGGCTGTTTTGGCAGTCCCCACCTTTGCCAACGAAAAACCAGGACTGGCAGCCGTTGCGTTACGGTGTTTGCTTGCACAGCACTGGCTCGAGCGAGGAGACGCGTTGACCTTTCCCCAAGACAAAGAAACATCAAACACAGCCGCAATCCAGTGTCCTCCGAGGCCGTGTCCTCCCCAGCCGTCAGCAGCGGTAATTAAAACGCCGCTGGCTGCTGCCTTCCACCGAAGGACGTGATGCGACTTACTTCTGGTTACAGCTGCACCAGAGAGCTGCACCTTCCCCTCGGACACACCTTCCTCTTCCAGCGAAACCCCTCGGGGGACGCTGTCCCTGGCCCCCCGAGACGCAGGAAGGAGCCCACGGACGCGCCGCACCGGAGCCGGCACGCCAGCGCAGCACTGCTGCTTGGCACGGGGGGCACACCAGTGAGGTCAGCCCACCGCTCCCGGGGGAAACAAATCCGGAAGGAAACCGTTCACGAGGCTCCTCCGGGACTGGTCAGCCCAGTTCCCTGCTCTGGGCTGGGATGGCTTCGCCACCGCTCTCGGTGACATCCACCACCGAGATGGTTTTTCCAGCTGGCTGAGCACCAGCAGCTCCCAGGGCTGTTTGGTGCCGCTGTGGAGCAAGAAAATGTGGCCAGCAAAATGGTCCTGGAGGAGAGGGGAGTGAAGGTCAAGTGGGAGACAGGGCTGGAAAGGGGGGATGTCCTGCAAGGTGTGGGTTTGGGGGATGATGGTGAGATCCTGAGCAGCAAGTGGTCATGCGGGGAAGGGAGAGCGACGTTCACCAAGAGCAACAGCCGGAGCAGGAGGCGGCGCGCTCTCCGCATGCCTTCCCCCACGCAGAGCCGCAGCAGAAGCTGGGATGGGCGGCAGGAGAAGCCCCAGAGCCGCTGCTTCAAAGCCCAGATCCTCCCACCAGCCACGCCAGCGCAGGATTTGCAACACCCCACACCTGGATCAGGCCCGCAGGTGACACCAGCCTGCTCCCAGCAGCACAAGAGGCACACGAAATACCTGCTCTAGCATTTTCTGAAACCGGTCAGGCTCTGCGGTCCCTGGGACGGGGCTGTTGCAGGCGCAGCACCCAGCACCCTGATTTCTGATCGCTTCTCTGCAAATGGGTAAAACAAGCCAGGCCGTCACCCATTGTTGCTCGCCCCCCATCGGCAGCACCCAGCTTGCACCAGCTACAGGCTGGGGGGTAGCTGGGGATCCTGGGGTGCTCTGCAAAGCTCCCATTAACACGGGGGGGCTGGCAGACATCCGTGCACAGCCCAGGGCAGGATTTAACCCTTGGGCTCTTTAGTCACGCTGTCATGCACCGTTAGCAGGTGTTTGCTCAGCACCACGGGCACCCCGGCAAGGGAGAGCTAGTAATTGCAAAGAGGGATCTCCCCACAGCCGTCAGACTGGTTTTCTTGGATGTTTGCAAGCAAGGATTGCAAATCCGCTCTCTGCAGAGCGGCACAGGAGGCTCAGGCATTGCTGCTGCTGCAGGGACCCAGCAGCCACCAGATTTCCAACGGCCACCGTGCTGCTTTGGTGCAGGATGCAAGCAAAATGGGGAGCAGTTTCCCATCTCTGCTCAAATCACCCTAAATCTCAGCTGCTGCGACTGCAAAAGCTTTCTGAAATGCAGCCGCCGGGATGCCCTGACATAGCATCAGCACTGCGGGGGTCCGTCCTCGCTGACGGGGACCCTGTGGAGGGCCCCAAGAGCTGGGAGACTCCCAGGGGACCCCAATCCCAAGGGTTTGTCTCTTCGCAGGGAAGGATCCAGCCCAGACAGAAGAGGTGAGGTGCAGCTCAATGTGTTCCTTCCTCGCAGGAGATGAAGGGTGGGAGATGCTTTCCCTGCTGTCACTGCCCCAGCCACACCAGCGGTGCCCTGGGACCCCCGTCCATGCTCCAGCCGTGCCCAAAGCAGCACCAAGAGCGATGCTGCAGCACCTGGACCCGCTGGGGCAGCCACGGAGGACCGGCTGCAGCAGGAGATGGCGTGACAAGGTCCCAGGACAAGCTCTGACCCAGGGAAGAAGAAAAACCCCTTTGTGTCCCCAACTCTGCTGAGTCCTGACCTCGGATGGGTTTGGCTCGCTGCTCCGCACCACGCTGGGATGAATCCAGGCTCCGCTCCCCTCCTGTGCCACTGACCCTGCCGCAACGGCTCATCCGGCACTCAGGACTTGGGCTGAAAGCACCCACAAGCTGCTTACCTTCATCGTCCCCCTGCCTTCTCCTGTTTCGGGAGAAGCCGGGGCCGAAGGGCCTGGGACCCACCCACCTCCCCACGAGCTCCCACCTTACCTCAGAGAGGGGCTGGGAGCACCTGGGGGGAGCCCGGACCTTCTGGTTCACCGCTCATGTGCGTCACCGCTTCCCACCTCCATCGGTGGGTTGCATCGCATCGCCCCCAACAGCGACAGATCTTGCAAACCGCCCGGGATAGAGGTAGGCAGCCGTGTTCAGCGGCAGCAATCCTCCCTCCGCGGGCGGCTGAGGAGCCAAGGGATGGCCCCCGCCAGTGACCTCCCACCGGTGACACTGAAGGGACGCAAGCGGCTGCCTCGGGCCAGTCCTGGCGCAGATTAAGGTGAGGGCAGGGGACACGAACCCAGCTGAAACTCCAGCATCCCAGGTCATCACTCATTCATTTCTTTAATCCCCCCATTCAAAGGTGCAAACAATTGCAGTCGCCGAGCAGGAGCAACGCCTCGAAATCCAGCTTATAAAACCCTTACGGAGCAGCGGCTAAATTTAGTTACAGCTGAACCTGATCTGGGTTGCAAGCAAGACACAGCCGCAAATCCACGTTACGCTGGCGCAGGGACACAGCCACCCTCGCAAAGGTCAGTGGGCAAGAGGCTCCTGGATGAACGTACTGCAAAGCAGAGCACAGCCGCCGGTTTGCAGGATGAAAGCAAAAGAAAAGCAATTCCCCAGTGAGCTATATGGCCAGAGTGTAAAGGCTAGGCACACCTAAGAATACAGCCTTCATATAGATATCCCCATCATCATCTGCAGAGCTTACCCACCCCACAGCTTCCTTGCAGCACGGGGTGAGACCACGTCACACCCCATATGCCCAGATCCCTCCGAGCCATCGCCGCCGCGACGCAGCTGCTGCGTTTTAGCAGCGCCTGGATGCACACAGGGTTCGGGCAGCACCGTTTGCTCCGGTCCCGCACAATGGGGCTGCTCCTACGCCCAGCCCAGCCAGGCAGGGACGGGGCACAGCGGCGCTGTGCATGCAGGGTTTCAGGGAGCCACCCACTAACAACCCCGGAGCGGGGTCCACCACGAGGGCAGTCGGCTGCTTTCACTGTCTCCTGGAGAAAAAGGTGATTTCTCTCTCCCATCCTACCCTGCCTGCACAAACTGTCTGTGCCGCCCTCCTCAAAGGTCTCCCCGTGACCAACCCTCCAGCAAGCAGGAGGAGAGGGACCAGCAGAGGATGCTGCGCCCGTCCGACACCCCACCAGGAGATTGGTTTTAATCCTCTGACACCCCAGCTGCTGCCTTCCTGCGTACAGAGGAGACGGCGGGTATCGGAGATGGTACAACGTGGCTCTTTGCCACGGAGCCGGAGCTGGACGGAGTCCCAAAGTCCAGCTGCCAGCATTGTACCCCAGAGACCACACCATTTCTCAGCATCGTCGCAGCAGGGAGTCAGGGACGGAGAGCAGTGGCCAAGGTGCTCTCCCGCTCCGCAAGCGAGCTTGTTTGAAAATAATTAAGGCGGCGGCGACGACACTAAGAGGCAGGGCTGCTTCATCACCCCTGAAGGTCCCAGCCAGTGCTTACCCCCTGTCGTCTTGCAATTCTGGCAGATCACCAGCAACTAAAGCTAAAAGCAAGCTCCATCCACCTGCAGTAGAGGCGCAAGGTCCCGGGGAAGCCCAGCGTTTACTTGCAACCGGGTGGCAGGAGGGACGGAGGTGGCTTCTCCTCCTCTCCATGGCTGGAGCAAGTTGTTATAGCAGCTCCTAATCCAGTCTTGGATGGAGGGGCTGTAAATCAGCGTAAAGACGAGGCACAGCCAAAGTGGCCAAAAGAGTGTGATTTTGTAGATAAGCGACACTGAGGCTCCTGCAAAATTCCATGGAGGAAGAGGCAAGGTGCCATCAAGACCCTGCCGGGGAGCAGGAGGCGAGACATGGTGCCGCCAGCTCCGAGGTCTGCAGCCACCGCCGTGATGCGCAAATTTAGCACCTTTCACGGCAAATATACCAGATTTCACAGCTTGTTGCAGGCTAATGGAACATCGTTAACAGCCTACAGATCATTTATGCAGCTGAAAACGACCACCCGAGGTCACCCGCGTCCTGCTAAGGTGGTGGTGTCACACGCCCATGGGCATCTTTGTGGAGCAGCAGCGCTCCTCGTTCCTCAACGGGAGCAAACAGTCAAAATTAGATACGAGGAACAAAGAGATGAGGTTAATTAGTTTGAAAGTGTAAACGATCACATCAAGGTATGCCAGATTTCTGCCCAGGGATCTGAACCACAGGGGATGACAACCTCTCGAGAAGTCCTAGCAAGGCTGAGCATTTCACCAGCTCCAACGCAATGCTAATGGATGCCAAGGGAACGCACTCAAACCTACAGTCCCACCTGCCCCAAGCATCCCAGAGGAACAGCCCTGCAAATCTAACTTTTGGGGAGGAAAAAACCTACCAGGAAAGCGCCCACTGTTCTGGGAGCATCATCTCCTGCTCCTCAACCAGACCCTTCCTTTGCCCGCATGGGACAAGGACCACTTCATTGCCCAGGAGTGACAAGAGAGAAGACAACCGCCAGATGCATTCAATCATCTCTTTTTCAATGGTGAATTATACAGCAAGAGCTGTCGCTCCATTCATCAGGGGAAAGAACGCCTTGCCGTTTTGCATGCGTCTAGTGCCTCAGAGATAAGTGCTCCCTTCCTTCCTGGAGTCATCAAAACCCTGGGACACATCTGTGCTGCTGCTTACTGCAAAACAGCCCCCAAGGGAAGGGCAATTTCTGATCCTCTTTTTAGCTCTGAACACATTCACACCGTGTCAGCGCTCCAGGCGCAGGGCACGGCATAAAAATGAGCCGTTTGGATTCAGAGCGGTGAGATACGCAGAGCGTTGGCACCACGAGAGGGTTAATTTGTCCTTCCCCCCCACCAAAATACTCCGAGCAGAAAGCAAAAGGGAAAATACAAGGATGGAGCTGGCCTGAATCCCAAATCATCTCACACAAACATTCGGATCGCAGCGAGACGTGGTTTTGAGTGTAGTCATCTGCCGTGACAGCGATGTACCCACAGCCTTGCCGGTGGCCCGAGACCAGCCTGGCTGGACACCACCAGAAGCAGCAGCGCAGGGAAACATCCAGATCAACAGACTGCTTAAATAACGGCAAATCTGTCCCAAATCCTTGGAGTGACCCTCAGCCGGCTCACGAGCATCCCGGCCCTCTGAAGCAGGAGAATGCAGGCACGCTGAGAGCTGCTTCTCCCTGAGGCAGGGCCGGTGGCAAGAGGAAAGCCTGAAAGAAGGTGCTGGGCTGAGCCTCGCCAGGTCACGACACCACAAAAAAATAAGGTGCCATTGCATAAAAACCTGTGAAGACAATAGGTGTGAGTTCGACGCCAAAAATTATCCCGCTCCCTATTGCTCTTCTTTCCATACTTCTAAGTTACGTTGGAAAGAGCTTTACATCCAGGCAAAATGGGTGCTACAGAAATGCACGGACATGGAAAAGCTCAATAGTGCCCCAATCGGGAGTGGGAAGACACCAGAGCACAGCAGGCTCCAGCCCACCTCTTGGTGACCTGCAACATGCGCTGCACACTGCCAGTGTCAGCATCTCAGCAAGGCCCCTCAACGCTCACCCAAGGTGCTCCCAAAACCGCTGACGGTCCCGTTCCAGGTGGCACCTTATGCCCCAGCAGTGCCTGTTTCTCTCTGGGGACTGTGGATTCCCTGAGAGTCAAACGGAGACGTCCAAGAGGGAGACGTCCAAGAGGGAGACGTCCAAGAGGGAGACGTCCAAGAGGGAGACGTCCAAGAGGGAGACGTCTACACTTGGGTGGAAGTTGGATCTGGTCTCATGGTTTTGTCTCTGGGAGTTTCATTACCTTATCATGTTATTTTGGGCCACCTGCCTAAATGCCACGAAGACAGCAGTGTTCCCCGCCACGAGGCAGGTTCAGCACTGCTTAACCAACCAAACACACCTTGCCCAGGGCGTAGCTCCTCAAAGAGGACCTCACCCCGCGTCCAAAGCAGCAGAGGCGGTCCAGAGCCGGCGCTGGCATGACCGCCAGACTCTGCCTGCAGCAAGCGCCATTACGGACGTGTAATCCACCCCACGCAATAAAGAGAGGATTAGTGCGAAACAGTGGCAAATCCGCCAGCCCGGCTGTGTTAACAGGCTCTAATCCCATACCCACGTAGCCTTTACGTAGGCTACCAAGTCTGTAATCATTGTGTACTTGGCACAATAAAACGAAATTTTCATCGTGGCCCTGAGAAGCAGAATAAGCCAACGCTGCCACATTGCTGGACCAAAGCGATGCCAGCCAGGAGCTGCGGCGCGGTAAAGACGCAGGGTCTGGTTTCCAAAGCACTGCTCCCTGGTGGAAAAACAACTCGGGCATTTGCTGGATGCTTCGGCGTGCCAGCAGTACTGCCCCCTTCCACCCCAAACCTCGCCGGGCAGCGCACGGCAGCCTCCACTAGCCATGCCGGAGGGTTTGTCGGGGCACCGCAGCGTGCCAAGGACGCGCCAGGACCAGTACAGAAGATGCATGGGGAGCCGAGACTTCATGCTGGGACCCCCTGCTGCAGAATGGCCCACCCAGAATCGTGCCCTTACAGGGTTTCGCTGCTCTCCTTCGGCAATGCTTATTTCTTCGGCTTTTCCTTTTGATGCTTTTACCCACCCGGGCAGCAGCAGGGCCTCTCCACTGCCACGTGTGCCAAAAATCACCTCCCTGGGAAGCTCCCAGCATCGGCTCTTCCTCCACAGGGAGGTACCTCCAGGCAGCTGCTGCAGTTTCTTCCTTCCTCTTCGCTTGCCCAAACCACCAAAAACCACCGCAGCAGCGTGGGGACCCTCACAGGAGTCTGCAAAGCAGAAAAGCCAACACCACGAGAGCGGCCGGTCTCCACTTCTAGCCTGATCCTGGCTCTGGCGTGCTCAGAGAGCTCTGTCCTGCAAACGGCTCTCACAAAGACAGATTTAATGAGGCTCTCGCTAGCTGCTGCTTTGCTCGTCTGTCCAATAGAGCGAACTCCAGGCTGGAAGAGCATCTGTCCCCAACCGCATGGCGGGCAGCTGCGGTGGCAGGGAGCAGCTGGCGCTGCCCGCGGGCAGCTCCGACCCTGGGATCTGGAGGAAGCTGCTTCAGTTTGTACCTTGGTTTCAGCCTCGTGCGATGCCTTCGCAATCCGCTCTGCTGTAGGAGAGGTGCTGCAGGAGCAGTGGCTGCTGTTTGCGGCTCATCTGGCGGCAGCACCCCTCCATCCCACTTGTCTCCCAGTGCCATAACTTCTTCCTGGGTAAATCCAAGGGAGAGCAGTGCTGCCATTTCAGTGCCTTCTCCTTCGACAGATGCTGGAGGAAGGAGCCGGAGAGAAGCATCCGGGTGCATCAGCACGGGCAAGAGGTGAACACAACCCTTGTGATACCAGGGGCAGAACACCAGAAGGGATTAACGCAGCGACACATTGCTATTTGCCCTCCCCATGTCCCCATCCTGCCCCAAGGTGCCCATGACCAGCAGGCACAGACACGTGGCAGCTGCCAGAGGATCACAGGAGGTATGGGCAGGGCTCACCTCGTTACAGCGCTGTGTTTAACGGCAGAGGCAATGCCTGGCTGGGCTGTCTCACGGTTCAGCAGAACTGCTAATTAACATCGGGCATTGCTGACAGTGCAATCCCCGTCTCCCACGTGCTAAGCCCACCGACGTGCAGCCCTGCTGATCCGGCAGCCGCCCGGGCAGAAATGCTCAAAACTTTCCTCTGAAGCTGCAACAGAAAGTTATTGCTCTCAGCCAAAAAAACAGGAGGGCAGAGCTGCGAGAGGCATCCTCGGGTGCTGGTGACAGATGTGTGCCCCATCTTCTCGCACGAGGCTCCAAGGGGAGCCCCAGGACAGAGTCTGAAGCCTCCTGGGGGTCAGATGAACACAGAGAGGAGGAGGAAGAGGAGGAGAAGAAGAGGCGAGAAGCCCCAAGGCACAGTGAGGATAAAGCAAGTTGTCTGTAGGAGCACCAGCCGAAAGCCTCAGCCGGCACGGAGGCCCCATGGACACGTGAGAGGTCTGAGCACCCCCACATGTTTGATATAATCTGGCTGGAAGGACTCGGCAACCATGGGGAATGATGATGATGATGATGATGAGGGGAGCCAGAGGAAGCCTGTCTGGACAGATCTGATCAGAGATACCCTCACACCTCTAAATTAAAAAAAGCAATAAAGGATGCTCCAGAGAAAGTTGCAGCAGCTCCGAGCGCAGGGGCCGGGCTCCGCACCTCCGCTCCCCTGGACCCCAGCCCCACTCTGGCAGCCGTGCAGGCAGGGCCGGACCCCAGGGTGACACCCACCACCCGCCACCAGCTCCCCCAGCTAACAGCAAAGCACCCACCAGTTACTCATTCATCAGCACGGCACATCCACAGCAAAAACGCCCAGGACACGCGGACCTCTCACCACAGCTTTCTCGTCCGACGAGGATTAGGGTTGGGTTAAAGATTTAATCCCAAAGCCGGGGCTTTTCTGGGTCAGTGACATGGTTTTCAATGCGCCGATTAGTGCGCGTGTCGTTAGCGCAGCACAGATAATTAACACAGGCCGTGTTACAGCGCAGGCATGCAAAAACGGGCTCCTCCTGCGCGATTACCATTGCAATAGTCACAGGGAAGAGAAACCCTGCCCCGCTGCAGGGTTTGCTCTGATTTTAGGCAGCAGAGCATCTGCTTGGGGCCACTGAGGGCAGCTGGGGGCAATCCCTGCCGCTAATGAAGCAAATCCAGGGGTTGAAGCCAGCACTTGCTTGCTGCAGTGCCTGAATTAACCCCTGTGGTATAAGGATGCACAGGGTGGAGGGCTCCTCCAGCTCCACTGGGCTGTACTGGGGTGAAGTGGGAGCAGCCCAGCAGGCTGCTATTCCCCCTCTGCTCAGCATCTCTGCCCCGGCTGCCGGGAGCGCTGTGCAGGCAGAGAGGAGGTTGGGTCCGTCTGCCTGTGTCACGATGGGTTCGGGGACCCCGAGGGATGGCGTCGCACACCCACCCATGCCCGCAGCCAGCTCTCCGCCGGGACCCGGCCAGGTTTGCACCGGCAGCATGACCCCGACCATGCGGTCACCCCAGCACCTGAGTCCCGGGGAGGAGATCCCAGGGACTCTGTTTCCTACCAGCTTTAAGCAGTTTTGCAAGCAAACACAGACACATATGGTGGTTAAAATTCATTAAAATAAACCATTAGAAATTGCACAGCAGACCAGAGGCTGCTCTGGTGAACCTGACGCCGCTCAGAGCACGCGCTCAACATCAGTATGGTTTAATATAGAAACCATTTTAGGAGTACGGATTAATCACAGCAGCATCCCCACGGGGGCAGGGGAGGCTCAGCGCGTCATGAAAAAAGCGATGAAATCGGGACATGGGAAGGCAGAGGAGCGGCTCTGGCGAAGCGCGACTTTTGCCCAGGCAGCTTGCTCCAGCACAGGTACCCAGGAGGTCTCCAAATGAACCGACTGAGCAGCTGTAACCCCCCAGCTCCAGCGCTCAGACCCTCTGCAAACCCACCCACAGTGCCCACCGGCAGACACCTCCACCGGGCAGATGCCACTCAAAGTCTCCAGGAGCCAAGCGTGGCCGCAGGGAGAGGTCGGCTGCTCCTCGAGCCACCAGCGCGTTTCACGGCTGCTGAGCCAGGGCACAGCTCTGGAGGGCTCCGCAGACAGAAATGCTGCCGGGACTGGAGGATGCAGCCTCTAGGATGCTGTTGGGCATCCTGAAGAAGCTTAAACGAACAGCCCGCGGCCACCTTCCCCGGGAGAGAAGCAGCACATACTGTTATCGATCTCACTTCTCGTTCAAGCACTGTGTTTCACGTACTTAAAAACCCTCCCTGCAGGCTCAGAGGGTTGAAGGATGTTCTTTGCTGATGTCTTGGGGTGCCGGTGCTCCAGACGGGTCTGTTCCCGTGGGAAAGGAAAACCCGGGTGGGGAAGTCAGTCTGCCTCGAAGTGGGTGCCAGCACCCTCCGCATGATGGGCTTGGGCAGCCACCGGTGTGGTGGCCTCTCATAAGGGCAGGCACGGAGTCCTTCGGGTCCCTGGGACCGCCTGCTCCATCCCTGCTCGCGCAGGGCTCCCTCCTCACGAAATCTTGCCCACTCAGCACCTCCCACCAAGCACCACACCCCTGCCTCTCTCACCCCTCCTTGCCCAGGCTGCACCGGCCTGGCAGAGCCTTCCTCCACCTCTGCTCCTCATAAACCTCAAGGGAAAAGGCAAACTAACCCAGGAGCGACACACACAGCCAAGCCCAAGCCCTGCTGCTCTCCATGCTCACATCCCTTAAGGAAGCACAAAACAAGCCAAAAGAAGAGCGCAGCTATTGCACGCTCGCAAGCAGTTTGGCCGCCTCCAAGCTTCACCGCAGCAAACCCCATTCCCATAAAAAACCTATTTCTAGCACCACCCACAGCCCTGTAAGCTCTTCCTGACACCCAAACTGGCTTCCTCAGCGTGTCCACACAGCCCTCCTGCCTGCTGTCTGCTGCCAAAGTATGAGACAGGAGCTTCCCCTGCTCCTTGGACGAGTCTACGCCATTCAGCACAGCACTCTTCATCTCTGTTCCTCTAATTATCTCTTTAATTTGTTGCTTCTTATTTTTACGTACCTCCCACTCCTCCCCCGTGGCAGATTGCAACTTGCTTTTCTGCGTCTCCTCCTCGTCGCTCCTCAGAGCCCCGCTGACACGGGGTGTCTTGGTCCCAGCGAGGCTGAACTCTGCTGTGAGTCGCACCCGGCGTGGTGTTATGTGAGATTTCCAAATTCAGATGGGAGCAGAGCCAACGGGTGGCTCGTAGAGGTCTGGGCTTAAATTTAAGCCCTGCAACAGTCAGTCCCTCCGTGTTTCAGATCCTCACCTGTAACGCAAAGGTCCAGCACGTCCCACTCTGCCTCTGCCCAAATCTTCCTCCCTCATCCCAAGCACCACTCGCGCAGGGGCAGCCCGAGCCGTTTTCTCCTCCCGATCTCCAGAGAAGCACCCGGAGTCAGCCGAGGCAGGCACCCAGAGCGCGCAGCGAGGAGGTTACCTTTGCAGCGAAGCTCTTTCATTTACATATGTATGTATTTATTTCTACTTGCTCGCTGCCGCTCCCTGCAGCTCCGGGGACATTTACATAATCGGATCACAGGCAGCTGGACGGAAACCACAAGCGCCGGCCCTGGAGCATCCATCCCTTCCCGCTGCAGGCACCAAAGCCTGCCCTGTCCCCTGCCCACCGGCCGGGGCCCGCTGGCCACACAGGTCCCAGCCAGGAGCAGGACCCAAGTGCAGAGCCCGGGGCTGCTCCCACGAGCCCAGGGCTGCTCAGGAAGAGGGCAGGGGCAGAGGCGGCTCCCAAGGGTTTGTCGTAGCCGATGGCTCATGGGTCCGAACCCCCCTAATCCGCTTGGGGGTGCAACCGAAAAAGAAGCAAACGTAGCGCAATCTCGGCAATGAACGGACAGTGCTGCTTGTCAGCATCTCCTGCAAAAAGCAAATCTCTGCTGCATGGGCAGAGGCAATGCCCTGGGAGGCAGGATTCGGCCACGCCGGGTGGGAGCGGATCAGCGAGGTTTGGTGCTGGGGCCTGGGCAGAGTGTGGATGCGGAGCATCCACATGCCAGCACCAGCCCACCGCTGCTGGCTGGGACCAACCTGGGCAAAAGCCGGCAGGTGAGGGATGTTTAATTTCTTCTGCGAGGAATTACCGGCCTATCGAAAAGCACCCTGTGCTCCCATGGGATGCGTGGCCCTGAGAAGCCCACAGGGATTGAGGTGGGCAGGAAGAAGGCGTATTTTCACCTACTGCCAGGAGATGGCTTGACTCCATGTGCTACCCCCTCTAGCAATGTTTCATGTTTCATTACAGAAGATTTCGGGACCTTTGCATTGCACAGAGCCCCCCCCCCCCCGGGCAGGGTCCGCGCAGCAGCTCGCAGAAGGCATCACCCCATGCTAAAAGGATAAATCAAGCGCAAAAAGGGACCCATTCAGGAAAAGGTGAGTGTAGCTGGGAGCACCAGCCCACCATGGTGGTGTGGTCAGGCTGTCGATCCCCGTCCCTCCTGGCCCCCACACCCTGCCCTGCTTGCCCTCCTCCTGCCTTTTTAATCCAACCCCCCTGCTTCGTGGGGACCAGCATCCCCCTGCCCACAGCTCCGTCACCTCCCCCCGAAACGACGGGCACATCAGCAAACTGAGAGAGCCGCAGCTACCACCCCATCTTGCTTCTTCCACGTTACAGCCTTTCCCCCTCGGACATCTCCTCGAGACGCTCAGCCACGAACTGAAGTACAAAAGGGTGCTATTAAAAACGGATCTCTGACATCCATCTGCAAACACCTGCCTCACTTTCTCCTGGCCCCTCTCACCTGCTCGGTGTTTTGGACAAACCACGTTTCTACTGTTTTTTCCCTGCACAACAGTTTTTGTGCTATTTCCCACCGTCCAGACAGCCTCACTCAAGGTTTTATCACGCCACAATCTCCTCCTCTCTAGGCTGGACACAGCAAATACTGCTCTGTTCATCCCTTCCTAAAAGGCTGCTGGAGAAATCCTCTCCCCAGCAACTCCCTGCCCGCATCCCACCGCCAGTCTGCCTCATAACAGCAAACCCCCGCTGCTCCCGGCAGCACCGAGGGTTCCGCCGTTACCTCACGACACGCTGCCGCCCCCGCTCCAAAAACTTCGACAAACTCTCCACGGGGAAAGCGCTGCACAGACACCCCCAAAGCCGCTCCAAAATGCAAGACACACCGTCTCAGGAAGCCCCTTCTCCCTACGTTTACAAAATCCTGCGAGCGGGCATGGGGAGGATGCTGCGACCACAGGGCTCCCGAGTGCCCTCCGGCTCCCACTGTGGATTATTACTATTTTTTAAAAGTTCACATCAAACACCACACAACCTCCTTTTGCTCAGGGCTGGGATAGCACGGTGACAGCGCTGCTCCATTCATAATTCCCCGAGCTCTGCCTTCACATATTATTCCAGATCTGCTACGCTTTTGCATTGGTTTGGTGTTTTTTTTTTTTTGCTTTAAATATTTTATTTAGTTTTACTCTCTCTCTTGTCCTCCCAGGGAAAACCAGGCTCCCCAGGAAGGGCTGTCTCACTGCGATGGAGGCAGATCCACATCCCAAACAGAAGCTGTCCAAAAAATTATCAGAAAGCGCTGTCACGCTGCTCAAGGCAGGGAGCAGCGCCGGTGCCGGCACACGCTTCACGACCTCCAACCGACCGGTGGGAGAGCACAGCCAGCACGAGACAGCTCTCGGACCCCGCGGGGGTTAAATCCCCAGTCATGTAAAACAAGGGCAGCTTCGTGGAAGTCAATGAGGATGCGAGTGATGTGGGGATGTGGGTCTGAACCTGCAGCAGGCAACGGGCTCCGAATTGCTGTGCCAGCCAGAAAGGCACCCCCAGGAACAGCTGAAAACCCCCTTTGCACCCCAAGCCTCCGCTTTACCCAGCTTTACATCCAAAATGTCCTATTTTGGAGCAGCCTCCCCAGAAAGCACGCGGTAAGGATGCAGCAGACCTGTGTCTCAGGGGGTTACACGCACCCGTGCCCGCTCCCCAGGCTGCACCTTCCCGACTCCCACCCCCTCGCCTCGGCGCTGAGCCAGCACCGAGCTCCCGGCCGTGCCAAGCCCCGCGTCCACGCTCCTGCAGAAAGCCGGTGCGCGGGGAGAACAGAGCCATGCCAGAGGGAAGAAGAGGAGGAGGAAAACACTTCTCCCTCTGCCTCCTCACAAACGCGGCGGCTCAGCCGGCAGCACTTACGTTGATCATAGCATTGGAGGTGATGCGGAAGAGCGTGGCTCGTTCATTCACCGCCTTGATCTTCTCGCCGCTCTCGGCCGGCAGCTTCAGGTTCTCCAGCTCGCTGAGCGAGCGCTGCAGGGCCGCCCCGTGCTTCGCGATCAGGTCATTGCAAGTGCTCAGATCCTCCAGCTTACTCGAAAGGGTTTTCAACGTGCCGTGCAGCTCGCTCTTGTCTGACTGCGAGGCGGGCTCCTCATCGCCCGAGTCATCTGCAAAGGGAGGGATGGAGAAAAAACAGTTTCCATGGTTACCCCCGGACCGTACTAACCCGCCAGCGCCGAGGGCAGGGGGACCTCCTGCCTCCTCCCGCGCGCAGGCAGCTCTGCCGGGGCTGGGGGTCATGGCCACCGTGTCCCCCGGGAGCAGAGCGCGGGGCGGAGGAGCAATGCGGGATGTCACCCAGAGCCCCGCGGAGGTGTCCGAAGGGCTCCTGTGGCTGTCACCAGGGTTTGGTTCAGGGCTGCCAAGGCTGAGCAATGGGGGGTGGCACGGGGAGCGGTGCGCTGGTGCCACCAGGGAAGGGCCAAACCTCCCCTTTCCATGCACATGGCTATGGGAGCCAGGCACAGCGTCAATGCACCCTGCACTGGGAAGGAACCTTGCGGGAGCTCTGCAAGGTCTGCTTTGGGCCGGACAAACTATTTCACCCGAGGGAAAGGTCGCAAAGACACAGGGGAGAGTAACAGCCTCTACCCAAAACTCCAGGGCAGAAAACACCACGATCAGCATCTCGGGTAGAGCAGAAGTGGTTATTCCTACAACTCCAGAACACTTGAGTGACTTAAAACCAGACAAACAACCCAAAACCGAGCAGTGAGTATAATGAGTATAACGCAGTATTTCTCCAGATCATCCCACCGCTCCCCCGGGGAAGGCGGAGGAGGCAAGCAGCTCCGAGAGGCGGCATTGCCCGAAGCAAATACAAAAAGCGAGAGCAGAGCAGGTCCTGCGCAGGGTCTGCGCCCCATCCTTATGTTCAAAGTTTAGCCAAGGTTTCTCCGGGTGTACCTAAAAACTACTAAGACGGCACAGCACAGAGCAGCCCCTCCATTTCTCCTCCCTCAATTATCCGTTTCTGGATTAAAAAGAGATTGGGACTGGCAAAACGTGCCTGCAGCTTCTCTGCCACGGCTGGGGGAGCCAGGAGGGATGAGGATGTCCTCCAAGCCAGCCAGGCTGAGATTCGCTGCGGTGCTGTGAAGCACGGACCTCGCGGATGCCTTGGTTAAAGCGGGGGTGGCAGCACATCATCTTTCGGGGTTGCAAGGAAAAGGAGAAAAGCCCGTACTTCACTGATAGGTAGGCGTTTGGTTTTTATTCCTGGCTCATTTATAAGACCTTTCGAAGTGCTGTAGATATTGAGAATGATGTTCAGCCATTGCTCATATCGATTCCGCTGCTCTTGGGCCAGCTAAGGAAAACGAGAGGAAGAGCACTCTTGATTTAACAGTACCAAGGCGGTGTTTCTAAGGCAAGAGCCAGAGCAATCTGGGTAATATAAAAGGACCATCAACCCGGAGCTGAAGCAGCAGCGGAGCACAACGCAGTGCTGCACCAAGCCTCGTGGCTATGAAGCCACCCAAAAAGGATGTGATGGGACAAGGAAGCATAGCCCAGGGACAAGGCTTATCCTACCCAGCGGGATTTACCCCAGCTGCCCAAGGACGACGGGAGAAGAAAATTAAAGCCCTGCTGGGAAGCAGGGCACAGAGCAAAATGCAAGCAGCCCATGAAGCACCAGGGCAGCATCTCCCAATGCAACCATTTGGTCTGTCTGCAACCCAGCCCCGAGCATCCACACGCACAAACCTCCGATTTAAAAGCCAAGAGGTGAAGTGTGGCTTGTGGCCACCAAGGGTGCTCAAGGAATAAATAATCCATCAGTGTCAGCATTCACAGCACCCACGGGAAGCCAACCGAGATCTTCCCAAGGAAGGCGAGCAGCCAGCCAAGGTGCTGGGAGCAGAGCCAGCTCCCACCAAAAGGCTGGGGAGCTACTGAGCTGCACAGCAGGGTGGGAACAGCCCCATTCTCGGAGACAGGACCAGCATTTTGGAAACACAGGCGGCACCAGGGAAGTCTCCAGCACAGGTGGAGGAGACGGGCAGGGGCAGAACAGGAATGAGAACATGCAGGATTTGAAGGCTCCATCTCCAGGAGGGTGCACAGAGGTACCATGGCGATGGGCATGAGCTTACGCTGCAGGCATCTTGTACGTGCCAACTGCAAAAGATCTAGCAGGGAAATTTAAGCCACTTTTCTACCAGTAAGGAAAGTAACCAAAGCCTCCCTAAGGTCCACTTCCTGTTTCAAGTTATTTCCACGGTGCCTTTCATCCTGGGGACACAAAGGCACTGCGGGTCACTGCCAGTGTATGCACATCCCCCTGAGCTTTGAATACTGTCTTTGTACCTGTCCTCAGCCGAAGGACAGGGCACACTGTACCGTGCAGCGGATGCTCTCCAGGAGAGGTACACCGTGCTGTTACTGCTGCTCACAGCCGTCTCCCCGAGGCTTTCCAGGGCAGTCTCCGGCAGAGGCTTGAATCCATCTCCTTTCATCTCCCATGCATCTCTCCTTCGCCATCAAATACAGCAGGAGCTTTCACCAGAGGTACTGCCCAGCAACACAGCCTCCATCCTCGTCCCACGACACCGCACACGCCGGCAGCACACGCACCCGCGGGCACCCATCCAAACAGATCTCGGGCGTGCAATCTGCACAGAGGGTGGACATGGGATGGTGGCGGCATTTATACAGCTCAACCCGGCCAGAGCCACCTATTCCCAGTTCAGGACCGCTGGCTCTCTCCAGGCGCGCATCTGCGCCCTCCCCACGAGCACCCCGGCAGCCTCTCCTGGGCCGGGCGAGCTGCCTGCGCTCCAGCACACGGATGGGAACCATCTCTCCACAGCAACTGGCGATCTGATCACTAATGAGTCCAGTCTTTAGTGGCCAATTTATAATATATTATAGTGTTCTATAAAACTACCAGAAGCAGAAGTCAACCACACTAGCTCGGTTTTCATCACAGACACCAGCCAGGCAACTATCACCGCTAACAAAAAACACTATTACCTCTGTGGGACTCAAGGGGACGAACCAAATTTGGGATTTTTCTGTTTGTAGACATCGGTAATACTTCCCAAAGATAATTTTATCTGTTTACAAAGACTGCAAAAATTGTGCCAAGCAGGAGGAACCTCTCTGCTTGTCCCCAGGCAGCATTTAACCCCCAAAATCCCTCCTCCTCCCAGATCACAGCCTGGGGATTTTGCCCATCATTAAAATGCTCCGACACAGGGACGGCACCGCATGGCGACGGACGGGCTCCGTCCTTTGCCAGGTCATTATTTCCTGCCCGTCGCTGCCCGTTTATCAAGGCTGCGGTAACGACCCCCGCCTGCATGCTCAGCTTGAGATACGAGGCACGAACGCAGCATGGCCCATTTTTTGATCACTGTGCAGAATTACATAAACGCCTCAAAGCCCAGGAAAAAGGGGAAAGGCACCTGGGTCAGACCATGCCAGTCGTGATGCTGCTGGTTCAAGGCTAAGTTAGCTGAGCTGAACATCCCCCTCCAGCTCCCCGCCTGCCCCAAAGCTGCCTCCTTTGCCACGCCGGCGGGGCGGGCAGCAGGATCCCACCTTCCTCCTCCTGCCCGTGCACATGGAGGAACGGGGTGTCGGACCCTCTGCTAAGGCTGCAGACTTCAAATGAGACCTTAAGGCTAGATTGTCATGATGCACCCACGGGGGAGCGATGTGCAACGCTGTCTCAGGAGTGAAAGCACACCCCATGCAGAGAACAGGAAACTCATTACACCTCCCGTCCCTGCATCCCTGGTAAGCACATCCCAGTTACCAGCACTGCCTCCGCACCCGCAGCCCCAGTGCCTGGGATGCACAGAGACCTGGACCAATTCATGCTTCTGTGATTCACAGTAAAATAAAAATATCTCAAGCGACATAATTTGCTGTAATTATTTCCAGTCAAAGCACGGGAAGACGGAAACACAGCTACAATCAAATCAGAGCAAGTTAAAGCAGAAACGATCACGCAAAGCACCCAAACAACCTCACTGCCATCCCACCGGGGCGAAACACTGGCACCAGCTCTGAAGATTGGGGGTTTCCAACCCCCAATAAAACGCCAAACCACCTCCCAGCGCTGAAACACTCCGCTCCTTACCGCCCCGCAGCACCAGCACGGGCCAAGCAGGATCGACTGAGTCCCTGGAAACTCCTCGTCCCTCACTTCGCTCCCTGGAGGTTTTTTGACTGTAAAGATGGTTATTTGTAAAATCCTGGTTCTGGGAAGACCAGGAGGTTGAATGAGGTCTTGGCTTCACCTACAGGCACAGCACTGGGAAAAGCATCCTAAAAGGGCCAGGAAGAAGCAAACCGCAGCCCCACAGGGACTACCATCATGAACAGAAGAGCAGTGCATGCTCTTCTTATTATTTTTTAAATTATCCTCATGTTTCCTCCACCCTGTCCTTCTGCACTTGCTCCACACACAGCACTCACCGGAGACTTCGGCATCCTCCAGTGCGGGGCTGCCAGCAGCAGGCTCCTCTCCAGCCCAGGGAAGGGAGGCTGAGGACCAGCGTTGCCTTCCCCCTTTCTCCCGGGAGCCTGAGGGAAAGCTGACCAAAGCCAAAATCAGCAGAGACACAAATCCATCTCTTTCCTCAAGCAACCACCAGCCTTTCAGATCTGCACCAGCTTCAGTCCAACGACGTGTGGGTAAGAGCAGCCCCAGATCCGAGCGGAGGAGCCCTGCTTCCACACCATGGTCACCCAGTTTTCCAGCCAGTTTCTTGGCACCACCAGGACACCCACAGCAATGGGAACGCTCCTGCTTGTCCCTGTGGTGGGGACAGGGTTGCCCGGGGTCTGAACAACCCCTCGTTTGCCCATCTGGGGGAGGATGCTCCCAGGGAAGCCGCTTTGCTGCGGCAGCACGAGACCCACCAACTCCTACGGTTACAGCTGAAAGTTGAAGTGCTGCAGGAGAGAGGAGCAGCAAAATTTATTCTTATTGCTGAGGATAAAGGACTCACTCATCCAGAAAGGTGAAACAGCCACAAGCCATCACCTGGAGGTCTTCGCTTGGAGCATGGCCAAATGCCAGGGCACTGGGGATCCTTCCCTCATTCGAGCCTTTGTAGCAACTCAGCCAGGAAAAAAAAACAGATTTTGCTTTGCTAAGGCTGGTAAAACACCCCGAAGATCAGGAAATACCGACAGAGAGAGAGACTCTGCCCAGGGCTCCTCATTCGAGGACAAAAACTGCAGACGATTTGCAGAACCAAATCTGCAACTGGCCCAGCAGACTGGCACCACTCGGGACTTCAGCAGCCGCCCGAATGGGGGGGGCGGTTCCTAATCGCAATGATTCAAGATCACAAAACCTCCTGGAAGCTGGAGAAACTTATATTCCTAAATGCTTGGGAGCTAGGGAGGGGGAAAACACAACTCCCAATTATTTTTTCCATCCCTGGCGATGGCTGGTAAGTCCAACTCGGAAGAGACCTGTCGAGGACAAAGTTGTTTCTCACCAAGACCCAGCACGGCCACAGCACACCAGGGACATCTGCGATGAAAAATCAAGGCAGGGCAGCGCAGGACCCCTCGCTGGGCCACCACAGCCCCACGGCGATGGGAGAGCTGGCAGAGCGCGAGGCGATGGCGAGGAACACCCAGACACCCGGCGCTGCCCGGCAGACTCCTGCTGCAAAGTTTTCCAGCGCAGCGAGTGCGTCCCAACCCAAAATGAGTTTTCACGATGGCTTTGAAGGGGGGTTTCCAACACAAGCAGGGGATGAGGAGGAACCAGAACTGGGGCAGTGAGGACTTGCTGAGGTGGAGGATGCTCTGTGCTTGTTGCCTCTGGGTGCCGCACTTACACCTTTCACCAGTTTGGCCCTTTTGGATCCTCAGCTCCAAGCCCAAGCTGCCTCCCAGCAGCTTCTAAATCACATTAAACCTCAAACCAACGTCCGCTAGCTGGGCAGGGCCAGCGCAGACTGGGGCCTGGTGTCTGGAACCAGCAAAAAGCTGGGAGGCTCTGCAGGAGCCAGGAAGGTATCCCTGCTCCCTGCACATGGGGAAGATCCTTCAAGGACACAAATACTGTTTTATTACATGGTTTCCAGCCATGCCGCCCTCCAACGCAGCCCCCAGCACACCCTGCCCCTGCAGAGGGAAGGGGCTCTGTGATGGATCCCCCTCCTTCTGTGAGGGAGGAGAGCAACCTGACCCTCATCCCTCTCTGCCGGCAGCAGCTCTGCCATCTGCTCTCCACAGAAGAAAGATCCTCCCTAAAGCAGCAAACCTTCAGTGGGTTGGCAGGGGGGCTGCCCAGCCCGGGACCCCCCACCCATGCTGGGATGCGGGTGCCCCTGGACCACCTTGGGGAGCAGCACGTCCCCGGCTCATGAGCTTCACCTCGGCTCACCCTGCTCCTCAATACAAGACAGGTTCATAATGACAGACAGACATTTAGCAAGAATTCATGTCACTCTTCTACAGCGAACAAAAGCTACCCAAGAAGATAAACATGAAAGGCTGGCAGCAAATATTTGACAACAAATTGCAAGGTTCCTCTCACTCCTGTGCCTTGGATGAGTCAGCCCAGCTTCCACAGCATCCTCCCAAGGTTTCCTGCCCTCTCCACCCTCAGTGTCCCCTGGAGACCCCCCTGTGCCCATCAGGTGGCACATGGGGACCACCAACAATCTGAATCCCTCCTGCAGCCAAGCTCTGCACCGACCGCGTGCTGCTCGGGCCAGGGCTCGCTGCTCGGTACCGGCATCTCCAGAGGCGATGCCTGCCGGGACCCTGGGCTAGAGGTGGCAGGTTCGGGCTGAGCCTGCGTGCAAGGTGGCATCAGCTGTGTAGGAGCACGACCCAAGCCCAAAACCGCCGCTTTTGCCCTCTGCCCGCGGTACCGGGCAGGGCTGCCGCGACACGCAAGCGTAGCAGAGCAGGCCTGGCCCCCAGGCACCACAGTAACCCACATAGCAGCTCCCAAGATTTGCAAAATCCTCCTCTCTCTCCTGCAGAGGTTTTACAAATGCAGTTGCTGTTTTATGATCCACATTTCTTGTCGCTTACGACGCACACGGGAAAACACGCAACCAAGGGCTCAAATACGAGATGCGCATCGCCATTAACAGCAGCTTTTAATAAATCTCCTCTCCGGGAACACGCACAGCTTATATTTTGCAGAATGCACTTAGTTCCCACACACTACGCACTCTAAAAACACTGGCCCCTGCAAGCCGAGTCCTTTCATTCCCCATCTCATACTTTGTTTTGACTTGTGAATAAACTTAAAAGCAATGTGTTGTGATTTTTATTTGTAGGGCACTGGCATGAAGCAGTTGCTATAGGAACAGCCAGCCTCACGGTAAGCTGGGAAGATTATTTTTGGAGCTGTGATGCTATTTAATCTACGTAAAATGGATCAGCAGCTATCAGCCGTGAGCTTCTTCGGGCTTGTTTCTCAGCCCAGAGAGCAACACGAAACCTCAGCGCCCAGAGCAGCATCTCACGAGGAGGCCATTAAGGCAGAAGTTCCCTTTACGCTCCCTTTTTCTGCCTCTAAAACTTCCCTCAGCTAAATACTTCCCATTGATTACAATTTCTCCGGAGCTGGTGGAAAAGCTGCTGGCTGGAGGCGCTAGGCAGGCACTTCCCCACGCTGGCGACAAGCTGGGGCTTTGCATTGCAGCTTGCGGGGAAACCCAGCGACACGGTGCCCGCCGGAGGCACCGTCACGCGGAGCGGTCACCCCGAAATCATCGGGGAGATCTGGAGCAACCCCAGGGTGCTGCTGCTCACGGCTGGGCTGTTTCGGTGCTGCCCCTGGAGGAGCAAAGCTGGGAAGAGCCTTTTCAGGGGAAAGGGGACAGAGCAGGGGGAGGCAAAGAGATTGAAGGGTTCAGCAATTGACCTTTTATTCTAAAACTCCCAAACTGCACCCAGAGCCCGGCTGCGACGTCTCCAGCCCGAAGCACCACAGCTATGTGGCACCGCACCATGGCTAGGGCGGGCAATTAATCCACGCTTACCTTCCTCTCCGGGTCCAGCACAGATGCTCTCCTCTTCCTACATCCCGCACCTTCCTTCTCCACCCTGTGAGTGGAAAACTTTCCTTTCCTGGGTATCCTTGCTTTAAGAAAAAGTCCTCATCCTTCCCACATCACTTTGAATTTCTCCCTGCGCCTCCTGCAACCCCGAGCCGCTTTGCCAAGGCCTCTGGAGCCTCTCAAAGGCAGAGCTGGCCCCGCTCAAGATATTAAATCTGGCTTTCTGCTGGTAAGAAAGGGGAACGAGCAGACGAGGGGGGTGAAAGCGTAGGATCGATATTGCAGAGCGAAGCCGAGCCAGACTGGCTCCCGCACCGCAGGGGTGCTGAGCTCTGCAATGCTCAGCACCCACCGAGGAGCCACACACAACCCGAAAGCAAACCACGTGCTGCAGGCTGTCCTCTGCATCCAAACGGTTTCATTTACCTCCAGGGAAAAGAGATCATTTACCGCTGTCCACAGGTAAAAAACGTAATGGAATAGAAGCAGCAGTCCGATGATTTTAATGGAAACAATATTCCCAGCTTCCCCCAAAGACGCCAACAACCATGGCAGTGAAGATGGGGCATCTCGGCAGCTGCCTTTTTGCTTATTAGCGGCAAGAACTGCGTATCTGCCAGCAGGGAGCTGAGTTTTGAAGCATCCAAGTCACCCGCCCCGCAGCGCCTGCCCTTAGCAGCCCCACACCACCGAGGTTGTTCTCAACGTCCCTAGAAAAAGCTGTCTTAGGGTTGTTTTGCAGCTGCGGAGCAATACCAGGCTACTCAGAAGACCGCACCACCAGAAGCCAGGCACGGCTTGCTCCTCCATCAGCTCACTCAGGAGGTAGAAGCGGCCGGGCCACCCGTGGGTGAATTCAGCATCTACCTCTGGAAGAGGAAGGGGAAACAATGGAAACCAGAAACAGGCCCAGAGTCACTGGCTGCTACAGACCCCTGTCTGAATGCAAAGCTGGTTGCGCTGAAAAAGGAACTCAACTGACCTACTGGTCCTAAAAGAGCCCCGTGGCGTGGCAGAGGCCACACAGGGTGAGGATAACGGGCCCGGAGCAGGATGCAGGTGATGCTCGGTGACGTCGGGCTGTCCAGAGTACTGCTGGCTTGTGTCTGCAGCTCATCTCACCCACTCCTGGAGACCATCTCCCCAACACACGATACGCGTTAACGTCGCCAAGCCCCACTTCCAGAGCACTTTGGCTCTGGACATGCGACAGCACCTGCACAGCATCCCCCCCCAGCCAACCACCGCATCCAGTGTCGAGCTCAGGGACACGGGCACTGCAGGAGCTGCAAGCCGGCAGGTATCAGAGCCACAACAAAGTGGCCATCTCAAGTTTGCTCTTCTCGGACACGAGAAGGAAGGTGCTGTCCAAGGCCGCAAGCAGCACTGGAGGCCATCCACGGCACAGCGCTGCACCCGAGCATCTCCGCCGGCGATGCATCGTGCCGGGGTGGTACTGCAGGCATCACCGAGAACCGAGGCTGCGGTGCCATGCTGCAAACACACGGGGCAAGTCTCTCGTGTGCATGAGAAATGACAGGGCAATAAAAGACTCCATCATTTCTTCCAAATCAAACCTGAATCAGCTCATCAACGTGCTGCCTGCACGGCATGGTAAAGCCACAAAGTCCTGCTGCTTAAGATGATACCAGCCATCCACCAAGAGTGCGTTTTGGCTGCAAGAAATCCCGCGATTCTTCTCACTGTATCGGCAAGGAGCTAAGCCGGATCAGCTTGCCACAGAAAAGCACTTTTCCCAGACGGACAACAACCCGCCCAGCAGACGCACGGCTGCAAGCAGCCCCAGCCCAACAGAGTCACCACCAAAACCCCAGCTCTGCTGACGCAGTGAAAGCTGCCGTCAAGTTCCAAGGAAACCTCACTGCTGCCCATTTCCACAATCCACTGCCCAAACCGCTCACTTTTCCACAGCAGCACAGCCCGCAGCTGGTCTCCATCAAAACAACCTCATCCTCCTCATCAGAGGATGCTGAAGGAGTAAATCAGCAATTCCTGACACCATTTGGAGACGGGCTTCAGCACGGCCAGCTGATGCTGATGCTCCTGAAACACTGGAGTGCTGCTGAAGCAAGTGGTGGAGCAGCACCAGTGCTTTTAACAAACCCCACAGCGCTAACGAGCTTCTCTCAAGGCGAGAACCAGGAGAGCCCAGACCCGTTGCTGCTGTGCTCTCCCAGGTCCGACGGGCAGCGTATTTAGGGGTCATTTTCCCCATCGCTATGGAAGTGCTGCAGCATGTGATGTCCTTCCTATCACACACTGCCGTGCAGTGACTCTGGCACACGATTTTGCCCATCTGGGGACAGCAGGCTGCCCGCAGCCAGCCCGGGCAGAGCACGCAGGCTACAATAGGCACCAGAGATTCAGGAGCTTCCCTGCCACTACAGTTTCCAAGGGGAAAGTCAGCACAGCCTATGCCCTGCCTCAGTCCAAGGTTTCTCTCCGTAGCTGTCACCAGAGGTCTGCTGGAAAGCCCAAAGGGCCCTTCATCATCTGAAGTGTGTCCCTGGGATAACTCCCCGGTCCATAGCTCAGAGGATTACAGAAACAGGTGACTCAAAGCTCTTCTTCCACCTCGCTGTCTTTAGGAGGTGATCCAGCCCAACTTGTTTCTGATGTTTCCAGGGCACCAGCATGTGATTGTTGTCACAGATAATAAGGCTTCCTACTAAAAAAGCAGAGCTTTATCTCTACCAAAAAAGAAGTCTAGGCTTGGTTCTCATGTTGGTGTTTATCATCACCTCGGGTCACTGCAAACGCTTAGCACCCAAATTTCTTTGCAACACTTAAAAAGGAGGATGCATTCAATGCCCACACGTTTCTCTCACCCATTTTGAGGGTCTGAACACCAGACCCATCACCCAGCCCTCACTGCCCACGGGGAGCTGCCAGGGCAGGAGCCCCCGGAGCCACTGCCCGCTCCTCTGACAACAGAGGCAGCCCCGCATGACTCACTCAGACGTCCCATTTCGGATGTCTGACGCAGGCCTAAATTAATCTCTGCTAAAGTCTTACCTCCTCCTTCCCTCTCCCAGGGAAATAAAAAAGCACTGGCCATCAAATCCCTGTCCTGCAGTGGGTGGTGCCTGACCCGGCTGCCTGGGGGAAACCCCGGCCGGGAGGACGGGGAAGGACCACGCGGGCCCGAGGATGCTCAGGGTGATGCAGGGTGACACGGCCCGCAGGGACAAGCCGGAGGAGTCGCTCCTGCAAACAGGAGCGGCCCCAGCACGGCCCCATCGTACCCATGTCAAAACTGTCCCCTGGCTGAGCCGCTTAAGGTGGGTCACAGACTCTGCCTTCCCCCTGCCTCAGTTTACCTCCCGCTGCCATCTGGAGCCAGTGCCCAGGAATCATGGCACATTGGCTGGATTTTGGGATGATGAAAAGAAACATGGGGTGAGACGGGGATGGGATGGACAGGACACAACACAACTGCAAAATACAATGTGAAAAGAGCAATTTTTCACCCTCAGCCTCCTTCTTCTCATTTCTACCTCTTGTGCACTTTCTCCTGCCTTTTCCCCTATCTGCCGAGGAGTTGTGTATCTAAACATACGAAAAATACCACACTTATTTGGTAAAAGCCTTTTTTCCTGCCCAGGGAGAGTGGAGGAGGTTCAAGAGGACAGGACATCAAAGCCAACCTCTGCTGCAGGAATCCCAGACAAAACTGCAAGCCCTTGCTCCTCACAGGTGTTTCCACAAGTAAATACCACGGAAACCAATCCCACCTCCTTAGGAGATTCCCTATTTATCCCATCGTCAACCAGTCTCCCTGCTGATACCACAGGTTTGATTCAGAAATGCCAGCCTTTACTCTGGGATTATCCGGATCTCTTGGAAACGATGATCACCCGCCATTTCTCAACCGGAGCAATTTCCACGTTGGCTCTAGAAGACGCATCTGCTTTCATCACTTTTAATAGCTATGAATATTAAATGGAAACGGGTATCTATATTTAATAGTCTAGCCTGGCTGCCAAAAGATAGATGGATTTTCACAGCATCTGCAGATGCAGGCACAGGCGGTACTTTTGTAGTTATAAAGAATTACTCTGGAAATTAATCATCAAAATAGTACAGCAAATAATCATTCATAAATCATTCCAAATTTGGGTGATCACTTAGCAATTATCACCAACCTGGCAAGGCTATTTCTTCTCCCTGCTAATGCAAATGGAAAGCTGTTCAAGCAAATGGAGGCCTAAAAATAGCCAACATAGGCTGCTTGTGACAAGCTGTGACACTTCCTGAAGTCACATTCAGTGGAAGCAGGTGGTGGGCACGAGCCGAGGAAGGAGGACCCCAACCCGGCAATGGGGCTCCACAGAAAAATCCAGAGCTCAAAGACCGTTGCTCCTCACAAAATATCCCATCAGATTCGCCTGAAATCCATAAGTACTGCGGAGAGAAGTGAAATGCGTAAGTTTTGCAGAAATTTAAGACTAAAGACTTGAGTGACATGATCTACGTTGGCCAAGGGGGTTGGACCAGAGACCTCCAGACCTAAGTCACTCCACGACTCTATGCTAAGTGCAACTTTGTCACTTGTAATAATTGCTTTTGGTTAACAAATCAGATGTAACGCTAAGTTGCAATAACAAGGGAAATTCAACATACATACCTGGTTAAAAATTAATAGGTAAAATAAGTAGGATACAAAAATGGGCTTAAAAATTTTTGGAGCCTTTCTTTGAATGATAGCTTGGACAACACAACATCCTTCTTCAACCAGGCCACGTTGAAATAAAGAAGGTAAGCAACTTCTGCCGTTTTGATTTAAAAAAATGTTACTACTATTTCTTGATTTCTGTGACTGTGGTTTCCTTAATACTTTGGTGCAGCTGCTTGGAACCAAACCTAAGGGGAGAAGTGATGCTTTAACGTGGCCCTATAGTGCCTGCTTTCTTGGTAAGCAACCACCACAGTGACACAAGGATTGAAAAGACCATGAACAAGAGACCAAAGGGATAAAAAGCAGCTGGGGTTAATCTCTCTGCCTCGCATCCAGAATAAACTGCAGCTTACAAGGAAAGCAACCAGGCAAATACACACCGTTACAGCAGGGAACGTGTCTAAGGGAGCCGGGACCCCAAAACAAAGGTACTGAGTCTGATCCTGTGAAGATGCCTCCTTGGAAGGAACGATGCTCCTGAGAGGAGGCTGCACAAGGAATTTCTTCCGAGACATCAGAAAGTTGATGCAATCAAGGAGGCTAAGCGAAACGATCGATAGGTCTTGATCTGCTCTGGCACCAGCCCTTCGCTGTTCTCCTTGCGACTGACCCTTCTGCGCTGATGAAGACCCGTTTCCAAACGAGGTGATCAGTCAGCTCCATCCTGCCCATCGCACGATAACCCGTCTGGGCCACCAGCCTGAAGCAAAATCCACTTTATAACTGGAGCTGCCTTGGGACCACAGCCTCAGCACCGGCACCTACCAGCCTCCGTGAAACAAACATTTGCTTTGGTGCGAGCAGACCCTACCCGAAACTTTTCTTACATGCTGCAGGAATACCAGAGGACATCATTTCCAGGGAAAACCCACACTAAGCTTCATTTTCAGGATTCAACTGGAAAGCAAAAAATATTTGCCCCATTATGGCACAGGACCATAGAGGAGACCTAAACTCACAAATTTCTTTTGGCACAAGCTACCCTTGCCATAAGGGTCTTGAAACCAGTGAAGCCACACCAGGGATGGATTTTGACCCACCTCATGTTATCTGCTTCCTTTCCTATGAAATACCTATTAAAATACAAGCCTGAATGGAGACTGGACGTACCAGTCCATCAATGCACAAAAAGGACTTCTTGTTTCTTGAAAGAAAAGCACTGGGAAAGCACAAAGTATTTTTATTATGATTACTGCAGCATTCCCGGTCCAGCTATTGAACATTTTATTGCTGCAATTAGAAAATGATGATGTTATCAGTCAATAAGCCTCAGCAGCAAATGCTGCCCTTTATCTGGATTGCAGTCATTCTCTCTTTCCCGCACATATGGGATTTTCCGATTACCCAATCACCTGAACAACTCCATTAAGCTGGTAAGTTAGGCTACAGAGACGTACAGATGGGTTTAAAACACACCGAAAGGCAGGGTTTAAACTCAAATCAAGATGGACACATTGGAGAAATGGAGACGGAAATACAGGACATGATAAATGCAAGATACCACGCTACGTCGGTAGAGAGAACCATCCCAACAAATAATGGGCAACTGCCTGGTTAGCAGAAAAGGAGCCAATAATCATGGCTTGTTATAAACCAAATATAAACTACAATGGAACTTTGAAAAGCGAGCTAAAAAAAGCAAATAAATTCAGGACTATAGGAACAGAAAAGTCTATCTGAGACATGCAATGTAATTTCTGGCAAGTCCCCAACAGCCTATGCCCGGTTTGGGGTACTGCACTCCTCAGACAGATGGGCACCATGAAAATTCACCCATAAGGATGACACTGGGGCTGGAAAAGACATCCAGGGAGAGACTGAATGAAAGGACAGTGTTTCGCAGAAATGGGAGAAAATCATCCGGAGACACGCCAACAGTCTACAAATAACAACTTTTATTAAGTATAGAAGGGACTGACCTGTTCTCCATGTCCACCACAGACAAGAGAAGAAGCCATGAGCTTAAACGGTTGCAATGACTCTGGATACCTGGGACAACTGCCTGAGCCCAGGGGCAGGGACCGGGGGACGCTGGCGTTGGAGATGTCTGGGGACAGAAGCAGTGACCATCTGCGAGCATCGCCTCGGGGGAACCGATCCTGCCTTTGGGCAGACGGGTGAATCCAACGGGCTTCTTCCAGCCTCCTTTTGCATGATTTTATCATTTGAAAGGAAGGCTAGAGACCACTCAGGGAGCAAATCTGCAAAAAGGAGCAACTACGAAGGTCAGCTATGTCATGAGCCAAACGCGAATCCTGCAGAGGTGGACAGGACTCTCCCCTTGCCTTCATATACACATATAAGTATATATACGGGATGAAACATGGGTAGGCATCGGTGCTGTTTCCACAAGTCTTTCAAGTGGATTTCTTCAAAAACTTTCCAAAACTCTTCTCAAGAGAAGCCAGGATGACTCTGCAAGGAGATTTTGGTTTGCTGGCTTTTGGAGGAGGTTTGGTTTTTTTGCTCTGTCCTTTGACTACAATATTCTGCTCTCCATTTCCATTGGAATAAAAAGTCTGGCAGCCACCAGAGGAACTACGGAGCCAGACCTCAAACCTGCTACACAGGGTCCGAAGAGCAAAGCTGGCAGGCAATGCAAGAGGAGATAAAAATTAGTCCAGCTGATGCTTTTGTTAAGACGCTGGAGAGCCAAAGTTAGCCCCGCTGGACACAGCCAAATGTCCCCTCCTGTCCCCTGCAGACAGTTCTGAATAGCAATGAAAAAAAATGGTGGTGAAGGTGTGATTATAGGGAAATAACCGCTCATTATCAGATAATTGGTGGCTCATGCTGCACATCTCATCACCAGAAAGGAAAATTTAAAAAAAAAAAAAAAAGGTGCGATAAAAATAGAAACTTTCATTATACAGCTTGGAACAGCAACGACAGGCAAAGTACCGACCTCCCAGTGAGAGCTCGGGGTGCAAAGCTCCGCTTCGCTGCCGGCAGCGTTAACACCCGCCTCCTGGTCTGCGAGCACAGCTCCGCAGGCCCCAGGGACAGCGACTTCGCTTTGCTTCGTACCTGCAGAACTGGCCAGGCTGCTTCCCCGTGAGGGGATCCTTGCGGAAAAGGCCCGGACTAGCCCCACCGGTCCCACGGCGGGAGGCAAGCGTACAACCCAGGTCCTGCAGGACCACCTTCCCGCTCCTCGTTTCCTTCCCAAGTCCAGTAAGGGTCCGGGGGGCCCCAGCACCTCCAGCCGGAGAGACTGGAGAGATCAGCGGGAGCCCAGCACGCCTCCACGGGGTGCCACATTTCAGTGAATCGAACCTTTATGGAGCAACTAACACCAGGGAAGGAAAAAAAACCTGTTTATGGCCACCCCACGCTGGGCAACAACCAGTCCTAGGAACCATGATGAAGAAGGTCTTTGCTAAGCGCCCATGCGGACATGTGCTGCGCTGCTACAGACCATCTAACGGACTGAGGCCGTCCATCAGGACCTCAATTTCCCAGAGTATCCCTGACAGCTCCGAAGCCGCTTGGTCCACCTGGGAGAAGCCTGAGGAACACTGTGGGGTTGGGCCTGACCAGCACACACGCAGGCAACAACCTGCCCGCTTCTCAGAGCAGGTATTCTGCAGTAGCAAAAGGGTTTCTGCCACCCAGACCCCCATCACACTCCTGCTTCCCCTTCCCCAGGGATTCAAACTGCAGAAGACAGCCCCTTTTATAATTATAGGATGGTTTGGGTTGGAAAGGAACATTAAAGGCCATCTAGTGCAACCCCCTGCCATAAGCAGGGACATCTTCAACTAGATCAGGTTGCTCAGAGCCCCGTCCAACCTGACCTTGAAAGTTTCCAGGGATGGGGCATCTGCCACCTCTCTGGGCAACTTGTGTCAGTGTTTCACCACCCTCAGCGTAAAACATTTCTTCCTTGTATCTAGTCTGAGGATGTCTTGTCTGCAGAGGGAACCCGCTCCCTCTTTGCGCCTTTAACAAGCACAGGTTTTCATGCTAGAATTTCATTCACGAATCACTTGAGGAGTTTGCCGAGCCCAGAGGAGACCTTCCAAGCTGTTAGAAGATCAAAACCACGTGCTACACGCTAGGATCGCTCTGTCGGCTCCCTGGGTACCGCTTTGTATTGTATTAAATTAAATTAAAGCAGACATTGTAGGACACTGCCCAGAGAGAGGCTCCGGGCGTGCTAAGGAAGCCAACCCCAAATCAGCCCACGTGTGCCACCCAACGAGTCTCAAAAGTCCAGCTGCTCCTCTTCTGCAGACTTCAAGAAGGAACGATGGTAATGCTGCAGAGCCGCAGCCCACGTCTGGTACCCAGTTCCCCTTTCAACTCCCTCCATGGGAGTTTGATGGTAACATTGAGATCCTCCCTTTGGGGTATTCTTGGGTCGTTAAATTACTCAGCAGATGGAACAGAGATCAACAAATCCATAATTCAGGCAGCTCTGATAATGCTTGCATTTAAAAATATCCCAAGTCAAATTCCTGCGGCAGGTATCAGGTTCAGCCCCAGAAACCTCTTTAGGTGGAGCAAATCCACCCCGGGGCTGCCAGCTCCACTGCAGACTCTGTATTCTTTCACATTCTACTTTTCCCTGGGGTCCGCAGTCCACCAGGCAGAAAGCACCGGGATAAGGAAGCGTCCAGGCAGCCAAACCCTGGGTGATGAGGGGCTTTGCCCTTCTGGGAGACAGTTGGGATGCTGAGCTTGCAGGAGGCCCCGTCTCCTCCCAGCATCACTCTGGAATTTTGCACAGGAAGGCCGAACATTTGGTTACTCACTCCACCAAACCCCACATAAAACTGCCTGCGAAAGCATTTATTTTCTTTGGATATATTCATATCAGCAATACAGAAGCAAAACCCTCTGTGACCCATTCTGAGTCTCCAGGGCCAAAAAGATCCACATCCCGATGAACATTAGAAATCTGCACCTTACTAAACCATCCCTCCTCCCATTTATACGTACACTCCGAATTCACAGCCAGCACGCAATCCAAGACAGCTCTGCAGGGAGGACTCACACCACCTACAGCTTCAGGACTATCTCCAAGTAGACCGGCAAGTATTTAGCCTCACAGACACAAGTGCCGTCATAAATAATTAAAAGTCATTTGCTCTTGTCTAACAGATGAACAAAGCACACGAAAAAATGTACAAACTTTGTTATTTAATTGTGCCTGTCCATTTACTCACTAAATCCTTTAATATCCAGCGATTACTATGAATTTGCACCGCTCCCCTGCGCTGAAATGGAGCAGCCAATATAGTCTGGTGGCACCACGAGCAAGGGAACAAGAAGTCCCTGCGCCTCTGCAAGGGCTGCAGGCAGGAGCAGGCGCTGAGGGGCGCAGGGCTGGGCACGGGCAGCTTGCTTAGCCTGAAACAAGCCAGGAGAAATGCAGAAGCGGCATGAAAGTCAAATGTCAAGATACTTTGGAGGAAATGAGCTTTCTTCAGAGCAGAAACTCACAGAAGAGATCACCATCGAGGAGGTGGGGTGATGCCCTCTTCCACAGACAACAGGAATGGCGCCCTGGCACGCAGCTATTGAAAACCATCGAAGGTCTTGGATGTCCTCCTATGTGCGTCACCAAACATGCATTTTTAATGACTCTTAAACATTTTCCAGCCTCAAGTCTATCTACGATCTCAGCAGTGCGAGGAGGGGAGCTCACATATGGGTTGGCCTCTCTTCCTGACATCCATCAGCGAAAGAAGGCAGCACTGCCAGCGGCACCGCCGGGACTCAGGAACCGGACGGGATGCAAGAGACACACCAGCTAACACGAGCTCCCGTCCTTCGCAGGGTAACGTCATCTTGGTGTAACCGGGACCACTCCCAGGGGGTTCACCATGGATGAACCTGGCCCGTGATTTTTTTATTTTGTTTTTTTTTACCAATAGTGTCTTTTTTTTCTGGAAGTCTCCCATCAGCAGGGAAAACACAACCTGCCCCAGGCTTCCTCATCCTCGCAGAAACCGGTGGGAGATGTACAAAGGACACTCCTACATTCCTGTCAGCTCTCTCCTTCCTCGCTAACCCTCAGTAACGAGAAGGAGATGACAAGTGACCTTGTTCCCAGGGAGGGGGGGCAGCGACACAGACGGAGGCAGGGAAGAGACTGCAGGGCTGCGATGGCACCGTCCCCGTCAAACCTGCAGCCGCCGCAGGATCACACGTACAACAGCAAAATTCATCCGTGCTGGGGGTGCAACAGCAGCGCAGGTCTGCTGGGACACAGGGGCTCAGCTCCGCGGGTTGGGCAGCCCGTCCCAAAATCTCCGCTGCTGCGATGCTGCCCAGAGCAGCTCAGGAGAGGGCACACGCAGCCTCCCTTCTCCCAAACCTACCAGCTAACGCACCCCTCGCCCTTGAGAGCCAGGGGTTACGCACAGCAACGTCCCTGCAGGCTCCTAAGCTCAGCTCACCCAAGGTTTTGGAGAAACAGCCATCCAGGCTGAGCTGCCAGACAGCACACCGTGGACACCCTCCCATTAATGCATGCCTTTATGTGCATTTAAATCCACCTGAGCCGCCTGTGCTCAGCTTACTCGCATGTAAGAGGATCGGGGCAGGTGTAGGTTACCTACCTTCCTCCAACTGCCCAAAGGTCAGGACACGCCGGCGGAAAAGGAGGGATGCTGCAGGACCTGGAAGTCTCCCAGCCCCTTTGCTCTGCTGTCCAGCGTGTAATTGAGAGCCCCAGGCATGGGGAGGGTGAAAGCAGGTCACAAGCAGCCCCGAAAAGGTGTCTGACTTACACCCCCTTCCCACTGCTTCTGCCTTTGGATTTAAATCCTGCTCCTTCCGTACTCATATGCAGGCAAAGCCCTGGAGAACGCACCTCCACTAACCTCCTCCTGACCACTGGCCATCGCGGGGCGACCAGGACAGGCTTGTTAAGGGTTTGACGTGGAAGGAAAGACAAAGCTTCCGTTAGTCCCTTTGTAGGGAAGGTTTTTACATTGTAGGGAAGATTTTTCCAAGAGAGAGCAAGGGAGAAGCTCCAGTGAAACACCGAATTTCACCTAAAAGTGAGAAACTTTAAGTGAGGGATATAGCAAACCTGCACAGGGACAAGCGAACACACCGAGGGCGCAGCGTCGGGGACATCACGGCAGGCTGGAGGGCTCGCAGATACACGTGGTGAGAGATCGAAATCCAAGTTAACTGGATGCACGCCTTTACAAACTAACAACTGCTAACAAGGCTTCAGTAATTACTGGTAATCTTCCCCCGGGTAAGGCAGGATGAATGCCTGCACAACAAAATGTGTATTTTACTTGACTACGTGTTCATTAATTAAAAGCCTTCTTAATTCACAACGAACAGCGAAGCGCAGATACTAATTAGTGGGCTGCACAGTATCGCATCCAGCTTGCTGCTGAGCTGACAGCGCTGGGCCCGGTCCGACGCTGGCTCAGCACAAGATGCCCAGGAGCAGAAGCACGAGGAGGAAGCACTATTTTCCTCGCTTCTGCCAAATACTATTGAGGCGCTTAAATGCTGCATGTTGGAGGATGCTACGGCACGGCACGGCACACAGGCACACCGGTGCTCGCACCAAGAGCGGCTGGCACCGTGGCACTGGTCACAGTTGCCTAAGGGGACACCTTTCCCTTCTCCTTTTTCCTCCTTCTTTACACTTGCTGGGCAGCAAGACTTTCCAAACACACCAGAGCACACAGGCAACAAAGCACTATTCTCCTCGAGCAGGGCAAAAGAGAAATCATTAACGGGCGAACAGCCCTAACAATCCATTTCCTACAAATGGAAAGGTAATTTAATCAAGTCCCACTCGGTGGCAGATTGGCCCATCATGGCCAGGGCTCCGTCAGACGTTCAAACGAAGTTAAAGCACTAAGTAGTTGCTCCAGCATTGCTGATGAGCGCCTGCGGTGGGAACCCTTCCGCCACACGAGTGATGGACCATCACACGCAGGCTCCGTGCCCAGCACCTGCCACCTTCACATCCCCATGGATCCCATCAGCAACAGCAAGTTCATGCTTCAAAAGCCTACAGGTATTAGGAAAATCATCATCATCATCATCATCATCATCTATTCTTTGGCTTACACTCCGTCTGTACAGCTCCCACACAATCCCACACAGCTTGGCGGGATCACCTCTCCTCAGGTGCTGCTCCAGCTGACGCACCATGGTCTTTGAATGAGGAGATTCCAGGAGATGCAGCAGCTCCCAACGTGCCTCTCGCACGTCTCCGTGCAGCCCTGTGCCAAAGCTGGGCTTTCACGGTGTGCACCGCCTGGTGTGACTGCAGGCTGACCTCAGAGGGGACAATACTGCTCTCTTTGCCCCTCTCTCCCACCCCACAACGCAAGTCCAGCCATGGGCCCAGTGGTGGTAGAGCTGCAACATCTCCTGGGTCAACAAGAGGGTGATGGGGTGACGGAGCAGGACTACGGAAGAAGAGAGAGGAGCAGGCACAACGCGAACTCAAGTTACTCAAGTTTCATCAAGTTATTGGAAATCTGAAATCTGCCTGGGAGAAGTTCTGTATTAATGAGAGAAACTGGAGGAGACAGAGGGATGGGAGTAAGAAGAGCCAGGAGACTGTCCAGCGATGTGAGGAGGTCTGCAGAGAAGGGCAGACTTTTGCTCCCTCCCTTCAAAAAGCAAAACAAAACAGAACAAAACCACCCAACCCACTCTCCCCCCCCGCCGTATCCTACAGCTTGGACAACTTTTTGCAAAGCCTTCCCAAATCCCTGGTCCTGTCAGAAAATAACAACACAGTAAAGAGGGCAGAAGTGGTCCTTGTGGGGGCTGTGTCCCCACCTGGGGCCTTTGGGAGCCAGACACACAGCATTATCTGGGGGGCAATCCTTCTTTCAGCTGGTATTTACTCCCAGCTATGTTCCACCTCCACCTCCTCCTGCCAGGTCTGTCCTCACAGCTCTGCTCCTTTCTATCTGTTCCACTGCAGGTCCTGTTTTTCGATCCCGAGTTATCCAACGCAGGAGTGCACCCACAGTCCCCCGCAGCGCTGCCTACACGGGAAATACCTGCGAATACCCAACCTGCCACGTCCGCTTCCAGCTTGAACACAGCACGAACAAGAACAGGCGTGAACAGGAACACATTCATGCCGCTCTTCGTGATGGAGGGACCTTCCCAGGCCGTGCTGCAGTGCTTTTCCTGGTTTTATTTAGAAGAGTTCAGCCCTAGAGCCGCTCGCTCCTTGGGGAGGGATGATGGCATTAATTGTAAGCTGTAGAGAGCAAAGCAAGCTGTCCCCTCCAGGCTGGTTCGGGGTGGGGTGCTGATCCCCCCAGGGAAGACACCTGGCCATCTCAACGGTTTCAGCAGTCCCTGCTGGCTTCCTCCTCCCTGCCCAAGGGATAACACCAGAGCGGCTCTGCCCGCCATGCTCCCCCACACCGGTCTCCCAGGGCACGTTGGCACAGCAGCCTGCGAGCCACAGCCACGCAGCCGGACAGACACTGCAAGGCACGAGCCTTCGGTGACCGTGTCCTGCAGCCGTTTTCCTTTTGGGAGCGGAGGAACACAGCACCTCCCTTGCCTGGTCGTTACACAACTGTTCCTCCTGTGTGCAAACGGAGCCAAATCCTCTCTGGCATCGAAATCCTGCCCCAAGGTGAACGAAGCGACATCCATCTCCAGCAACGTCACAGCCAGGCTGCACCGGGGCTCAGGAAAGATGAACTGCAAAGGGAAGCTCACCAGGGCTTGCACTATTTGGGGTACCTTTATATTCTCAAACACGATAGCTCCTTCCTGGAGACAGTACCATGCCTGTGTTTTACTTCACAAATTCAGGGATCACCTAGCCTGGTTTTTACTTCTGGAGATGATGGAGATGATGTAGATGACTGCCCTGGGCCGGGCAGGAGGTTTGAAGAACCAAGCTCCTATTCTTTCACCCTAATGGACAACAGGTTAAAGCCACCCCCTAAGCTGCCCAAGTCCATGCCAGGACTGGGGTGATCAGGGAGCCTCAAATGAGCACTTTGAGGCTCCATGGTGTTCATCCACCCCCGCAACGAGCCAGTACAACTCACCAAACCACACTGCACCATTCCCCCTTACAGCTAGGCTAGTTTCCTGCTGGATTAGCAAATGTAAAGCCGGTTTTGAACCCCCCAGGAGCTACAAGCACAGCAGCGATGACTGCAGAGACACATGCTTTGACAGCAGCTCTGCAGGACCACAAAACAGGCAGTGGCTTGCTGAGGCTGGGCCACACTCTGCTCTCTACACAGCAGTTACTATCAATGATTTATTGCAAAAAGATCCTCTAAACCAGCAGTTTACCCCTGGAATCGCTCCCCCATCAGCAGCCCCCAGTCCAGGTTTGGCCAGGGAACAGCACAGACAGGGAGAAGGGCAGTCACCCTGATGCGGCATCTTTTCCCCTAAAGTGCAGCGCTGGCTGCCAGTGCTACCTAGTCAGTAAAAAAGGAAAAAAATAAATCCATTTCTGCTGTATGTAGGGCCTCTATTTGCAGACCCATTCGGATGGAGCTGGAGTTTATCTCCGTTCTTTCCAATTCTATAAATGCATTTCTGGTCTCTAATTATACCATCAGGCTGTCAAGATGGCCACTTCCTCCCTAATTACTCCGCTTTGTATTTAAGACACAGCTAATAAGCCCACATTGTTAGTGATTGCTGCCGATTAGCTCCAAGGACGAGAGCATCTCCTGCCTTGTGCTGAGCTGCTCTGGCACCAATCCTGCACCACGAGCGCCTGGGCAGCAGATCCATTTCCACCAGCACTTGCGCATCCTCGGGCTGCATGCTCTTCCACCCGAGCCACACGTGCACGTGGGCAGGAACCCACCTCCACGATTGCTAGAAATGAATGGCAAAGGGGCAGAAAGGGAATAATTCAGAAAAAAAATGAACGGTCCCTGCCCTTGGCGCACGCTTCTGCTACCTCGCTGAACTTTGAGGGCTCCTTGCTGCGGAGGAGGCGGCTTGGCCAGCTCAGGAGGCAATGCAATACTCCGTGTTTTCAAAACAGGACTCCTATCGGACGCTCACTGCCCTACAAGATCGCCCTAGCAAGCCCCGTGGGGCTGCAGAGGCTGCCCAAACCGCTGCGGTGCCATGTCGTGTGCACGCAGACACCCGCACGTCCGTCCCCACCGGTCGTGAGGGTCGAGGGCAGCTGGAGGGGTGGCTCCTTCCTCGCTTCTGCGAGCGAACGTCCCAGCCGCTCCTGCCTTTGCTCACACTGGTTAAAATAAGAGAGGATTTCCACAACATGAAACATCTCTAAACATCCCCATGGACACCCCCACATCGCTATTTCACCGCTGCGACTGGTAAAACCATCTAGACTGAAGGAACCCAGGTAGGGCACTACGTAAATACACCCTATGTAATACATCTGATAGATGTAGAGCATTCAGGCTTTATTTTAGAAAAGATGAATCCAACAGCCCTGATTACAGACTTTAAGAGCTTTCACAACGGGAAAACAGCAGCCACAAAAGGCTGTTCAACTGGTAAAGTCATAACTAAACATCTACAGCTCTTCAGCAGCTCAAGCCAGGCACATCCCCAGTGCAAACTACAGACATCTAACCCTGAGAGCAGCTAACGCAGGCACGAAACGACCAAGGAGCCAGTGGATCTCTTCATGCTTTTACATCTCAGCGAGATGCTTTTCTACCTGCCTTGCTTTCCAGAGGGACTACATCACATAGGAGAAACAGTACGGGACGTGCCTGTAGGTTTCATGGGACAGGTATTAGATATTACTTTCTATTTTGGGCTTCCTCTGCTCGCGGATGGCCATGCCAAGGAAGGTGGTGTCAAAACTCTCAGGCAAGAGCCCCCCTGGGAGATTTCTAAATAAATCTGGAAAAAGGCTGAATCAACATTTCTGCTTGTGGAAGCAGGCTGCAGCATTGCCCATCATCAGCGCTGCAGCAGCCACACGTGCCCACTCCCTCCTTGAAATTTAATCCAACATCCATTATATAGCAGGCTTGATCTGTACATCAACTTTAAACATTCATTTAAATGATTTCTAGCTGGGCCGTGAAATAAATACACACTGCTGTGTATGTAGCTATAGAAATGTATTTCTTCACCTATTTATTTCATGGCCCAGGTAGAAACTACTCCCACATGTGTGCACCTTGGTGCAGGTGCTCATCACCCACGAGCCCAACACGCTGACGACCCAACCCAGGGAGCCCTGGTCACTGCCCGGTGGCAGCCCGGGATTTGACTTTCATTAGATGATTATCATCCATGTTGCCATCAAATATTAATGACAGATTACTTTTGCTGAGCAGGGGGCGTGGTAAGAAACCCAGGCCCCAGCACCGAACGCACCAAGTGGACCTGGCAAAGGATATTTCTGTTGCAAATTTCCTCTGCAAGCAGGATCGTTGTATTTAGTCATTTCTGCTGGAAAGAGCTTTGAGATCCTCAAAATTAACCAAAGATAAGCTAATTACCTTTATCTGTCAGCTGCCTACCAACCTTTTTGTGCACAGTGTGATCTTTATATTCCTGCTAGCTCGTACTCCCATGGCATAAGACGGACAGCTGTAACCTGTTATCGCAACGCAAAATAAAACCCATTATCGTAATGCAGAATAAAACACTTCACTCTTTAGAGACAGATTTCAACACCTCAGTCCTTCTTCCTTAATTTGGCCGATGTTTTTGAAGCCAACAGATGGGACCCATCAGCTCTAGTCGAACCAGATCAGGCCTTTAATACACAAATTCAGAAGAGTACAAAACATCTCCTTAATTCCATGTTCACCTTTTTTTGTCACTGTCTGACTACAAGGTCTGCATTGGGTTCATCTTACAAGCACAAAAGAAACTGTTAAAAGCAACCCAAAGCCTCCAGGCTGAGCGCTTTTGTTTGCAAGGAATCTCCTGCCAAGCAAAAAGCCGGGGCCAGCTTTTCCCTGGGCTGCTCATTAAAAGTCATCAGCATTTTAAACATACCTCAAACAGCTCCTTTTTGGTGAGATAAGTGGATTTAAGGCCAAAATTTTTTGTAGAAAACAACTATTACGGCATGAGGATTTCTAAATGAAAAGCAAAGCATCCCTGGGAAATATTTTCACTTCCAGAAAAAGTATTGTTTTCAATGGCAACACGCTTACCAGAGAGACTTTTACTGCACAGTTTGCACATCACATTTTTTACAGTAAATTAATTTTAAAAGCCAACATTCTCCCAACTTTGAGGTTCAGTTTGTTGCTAAAACGTGAAAAATATTTGCTTGTCATGTCCCAAGGCCAGGACCCCCCGGGTTTGCTAAATATGCTCCACGTGCAATACGGACATGCTCCCTGTCATACAGGGAAAGCTTTGTACATGTCAATGCAAAGCTTCCCCACAAAAGCATCATTTTCCCAGCGGAAAATGGGGGAAAGATGCTTTTGGGGCAGAAAAACTCCAGCCCAGCCAGGAAAACAACCCCCACCTCATCCTGCCGGCACAAAGCACCATCACCGAGCCGCTGGAAGCTCCAGCATCAGGAGGTGCCAGAGATGTGTCAAAGGGACCCTGATAAACCCCATATTCACTAAAATGGAGGAAAAAATCAGGCTGTGATCTGGGGTGCCCACTCCAAGAGGGCTGCGTGTTGCCTTCAGCCCTGCCATGAGTCTCTCCCTTTGCCCAGGGAAAGACTCCATAGGGACATCAGGTGGGGCATCTTCGTTCATAGGACAGGCTAATGAAGGACATCTGAAACTATTAAAATCAGATATCTATTTTGCTCATATAATACAATACGGATTACATTTTACACATGCAGTCCCACGATGAATACATTCGACATCCCAGGAAAAGCAGTGCACGCGTCCGTGGTGGCTGCAAGCAGCCACAATCATTTTGCCTGCACCAGGCGGAACGAGGGTGGACACACTTCAACAGCTGGGTGCGAGCACGGGGAGCCGGCACAGGCGGAACTATGGAAAACCCTGAGGATATTTGAATTTGAAAGTTGCTAAATTGAAAAAAAAACTTGCTAAATGGAAGAAAAAAAAAAAGCGCTTTGTGCTTTTTATCGCTCCCTGTTGCAAAGATGACAAGGCCACCTAACGCCTTCCCAGTCCCAAACCAGAAATAATCTGACCGCAGACACCCGTGGAAGACATCTCCCTGCGTTCGTTCCTCCTGGTTACCACGGTCTCCCTGAAGCCCCACTTGCCGTTTCTCCTGTGCTCACCACTCACCACCGTCCCCTCGATTTTCAAGCAACAGGAATCAGGTTGGTTTCAGCTTTTTGTGAGAATAATTCTGGTTTGGGGTATTTTATTCTCCACTGAAGCCCAGTTACATAAACTGCTGTGCATGCGTGTGCAGATCTCCTGTTACACGCGTGTCCTTACGTCACCCAACTAGAAAAACAGCTCGAAAAGAAAACCCAAGGAAAGAGGACAATCTGGATTTGATAAAAAAGCTTTTTTTTTTTTGTCATCTGAAGCCTGTTGTAAATTCTCAAGTGCTTGAATTTTTATTTGACCTACTTGCATTTCTCCTTCCCGTGCCTCTTCCTGGCAGAAGGAAATTACATTTAGATAAACTAACTTATTGTGAAGTGATGCTTGAGAGTAGGACAGAGACGCGTGTCCACGTGGACTGCGCGGGGACCCGATCAAGCGGAGGCTGATGCTCATGCACCGCTCCGCAGAGACAGCTTCACACCACACTAATGAAAATAAAACGGCACCAGCGTTTGGAAGTGGCGACTTTAAACACTTGTACCTAACGAGGATGGGATGACTCAGCTCACCTACCTTTGACAGCCAGAAATGGAAAGTCCAAATCGGAGTAGATCCCCCCCAGGCTTCCCTTAGGGTTGGAGACGACCTATTTTGGGAAGAAGCAAACAGCTCTCGGAGGTGCCCGGTTCTCTACGGACGACAAAGACAACTCTGGGTCAACAGATCAGGCTTCAGCTTTTAAATTGGACATAACATGATCTCACCTAGAGTGAGAGGAGATGAATCCCACACAGGAGATAGTGACATGATTCCTAACACATTTTTGCAGGAGGAGATAGTGACTTGATTCCTAATGAATTTTTGTAAGATTTGTGCCTTTTCCTTCCTTAAACCTATTAATTATGCCAAACTACATCAGAAGAGCAACAATTGGATTTGACCACCAAGGATTCCACCAAGGAATCACCCAGTGCCACCAGTTCCCAGCAGACACAGACCCTCTGGGCACTGCAGCAATACAAATAAAGCACAGTAAGCAATGAGTTTGTTAGTGCCCAGGACCAGAGGAGCCCTCGGTGGTCTGGAAGGAAGGTTTGAGCAACCTAGAAATCCTCATTTCTCACCATCATCCCTTTTCTTTGCTGTGTGAGAAGCACGGTTTCGCTTGGCCCCTCCACTGGTGAAGCCACAGAAAATTTGTCTGAATTGAAAGGCGGGACCCCCCCTCACAGACCTGTTCTGCTTCGTCGCAGGATCTGACCCAGAAAAAACACACCAAAATTGTTCGGTAGTGCTTGCAAAACAGGGATTTCTGCCCCAAACCAGCACGGATTTGGGCAGAGCATCGCTTGCCCCGTAAAGGACAGTGCTCCTGCGTGCCCAGCGCTGCGCTCTCCTGGGACTGGCAATGGAATAACCTAGGGAGCAGTAACAGATGAGAGATTATAGTGCACAGCCTTAAATTATAGCTCACCGCCACTCAGGTGTTCCTGGAGAACATCTCTGCCTCTCACGATATGTCAGACTAAAGCATGGGCAGGTGGATTACAGCACAAACACAGAAACGCTCTCATTTAGTCTCAACTGCAAAGTAATTTGGCTTATAACTAAAAAAACATCTCTAATTTACTGAAACCAAGTAACAGGTCCAAACTGTAGCAGGAACTAATTTACCCATTACAAACAAACCAATTCCTCTTTGTGATATTAAAGGCGCACAAAAAGAACAAACTATCGTAAAATTTAACCTTCTTAGCAGTACAACTTAGTAAATCTGAACCATGGGTGATTTACTGTATTTTTTTAAACACCTGGTAAAGCAGAAAGAGCAAGTGCCACGCACTTTATAAATCTCAAACCAAACCACGAAAGGACGCAGCACGCGATGCCCAAGCGCCCCGTCTGTAGGCAAGATGCCGTGCTGCCACGCAAATGCCACCCACGGACCCGCACAGACTATTTTCTGTATTTCTCTGTCTTCCAGAGCTCCTGCGTGGGGTTAAACACCCCCCCATCCCAGGAAGGCAGCCCCTCAATCGCTCCCCAGTGCATCTGCATGGCAGGGGAAGGCACCACGCCGGATGCCGAGGGAGAGCACGCCGGGCTGGATCCGTCCGGCAGCGACGGCAGGAGGACGCCGGGAAGGCCACTAACCCTTGTGAAATTTATTCAGACAGCCAGCGTTGCAGAAGGAACGGATGGATCCCGTCTCCCAGCAGCCCCTACCCTTCATCCCCACAGCGGGATCGCTCTCGCAGAGGCTACGCGCTGCATGGCTGTTAGCTTTAGGATGGGGGGAAGAAAAAAAAAAAGAAAAAAAAAAGAAAGAAAAAAGAAAATGTCCTTATTCAGCTGTCAGCCAGATGGCTGCATCGCTGCACTTACAGTTCCACATTTCACCTAATGAATTCTCACCACATGCTGTTAGCAGAGCACTACGGCACCCAGCTCTCAGCAACCATCAAACCACCCTCTTACCAGCATGCACCACGGAGCAACCCTTAACTCCATCTCTGCCAGAAACAGGCATCATCCTGCCAAAAAAAGGGGGAAAAAAAAAAGACAACAGCGGGTCCCACCAAGGGGAGGCTTCGCTGGGGCTGTCTCCAGAATGATGCTGAACAGGCTGTCAGATACTCAGTCCAAAAACCAAAGGGATGCTGTTCTGGGGAGGGAGGATGATATTTGGAAGCTTGTCCCTTTAAATGCTGCTGGAGGTTATTTTTAGGACACTTGCTTAAAATATATATCAGAATTTCTTTATTTTTATCAGAAACTTCACTATACATTTTACTCGCGCAGCTACGTTTCACATCCCCCCAACAGCTCAGTAACAAAACGCCTGAGGTTTCACAAGCGCAGGCCCTCCTGATGTCGACTTTCTCGCCCCTCCGCTGTGGGACGATTGGATTTTCCCGGTCTTTAATATTTCACCAGTCTCAGGGGAACGAGTCCAGAGGAAAAATGCGGCACAAATCACAATTCAATGTAAGACGAGCAGCTGCAGCCAAGGTGCTCCTGCGTGATGTGCAGCTAAATACACAACCACGGCTTGGGGAATTGGAGATGCGACTGCTGTCAAGTATTTACAAGTATTAATAGTTTATACTTGAGAGTTTTCTCCCACTTTAGCTGGATTGCAAGGCTTTTATAGCAACGAAGGAAAGGTTTATATTCCATCTTTCAAATTGCAACCACTCTCTGTGTATACATATTTAAAAAAAGAGGCAAGGACTTTGCAAGCATTCTGGGTGGAAAAAGGACAAATTCTGGAAAATCAAGCTATCGCCACACTACGCATTCGAGGCAGGGAAAACTAATGCTGGCAATACACATGCACATAAAAATTCTATTAACTTGTTTGCATATTTACTCATGCTTTGGATAAGAACCAGCAGTTTTTCAAGGGGAAAAAATGCGAACAACACAAGAACAGCAATTTTTAATCGGAGGGGAAGGCCTTGATGGGATTTAGCTCAAAACGAGCACTTCCATTTCTCTTATCAGATCCAAGAACCAGATGGAGCCAGGATCTGTGTTTTGACACCAATATCACAGCCAATACGTATATACGTCTATCTATCAGTGTATGTATATATACATACCGAGGGAGACAGACATACATGCACGCACACACATATATATACATCTCTCTCTCTCATCTACTTGTCTTTCGCATACAAATACCCAACCCTTGTGTACGTCTACGATCAGCAGAGCTGTGATTTCCCACAATCGCTCCATTTCCCTGAAAATCGGACCGTTTATGATCAGTTCGGGCGCAGCCTCCAGTCCAGGCCCCCGGATGACCCCAGACCAACACAATCAATGCCTTTGTCTTCTTAGGGCCAGCTTTGCACCCCAGGCTTCAAGCACAGCCCGCAGCCTGCTAAGGACAGAGAGCAAGCGGGGGTTTAACGGCAAGTTGAAAGAACCTTCCACTTGGGTTTGGAAGGTAGGACAGCAAGAGGAGTCGGGCATGGAGACGACCACCTGAGCCTCGCAGAAGTTTGCTCTGGCAGGGAGCGAAAGACGTGAAGCTCAACTAGGCAGGGCTGAGCTAATAACCTGTTGGGTATTAACACATTGATACAGGGTCCCGGTGAAATATGGAATCATAGAATATCTCAAGCTGGAAGGGACCCATAAGGATCATCGAGTTCAACTCCCTGCATCGACCCTGGTGAGGTTTCCCTGCCCACCAGACAAACCCATGGCATGCAACTCAGTTATCTCCCCCAGTTTACTACAGGAAAATGCACTGGATGACTGTCTAAATCGCTAGGGAAAAGCTTTTTCCACCACGATACTCTTTGCTTTGCTCTTCTACGCAACTTCCTTACTCTAGTGGTGGCTTGAACACAATTTAGCCATACTCCTACTGCAGTAACTGCAAGGAAGGATCATAGAAAGCAAAGCCAAGATCCTCTCGATCAGTCTAACGTTCACAAACCATTATAACTAGCTCTGCATCTCTTCAGCCAGCTGCCATGGACCTTCTCCTGCCAATATCTTAAGTCACACCCACAGTTACTTATCTAAATGCTTGAAGTTCCCTGTTTAAAATCAGATTGCAGATCTATCCCTGAATTTAATTCACTCCACTCAAAAACAAGAGTTACCTTGGTCCCAAGATCAGCAAAAGGTACCTGGAAAATGCTCCCTGCCGTGTCACTCTACGTCAAGATGAAATTTCTTCTTGCTTGCTTTCTATGAGAAATACTCAAATGGTGACGTTACTTCTTGCTGAGCAACAGAAAATGAGTGGGGGAGTGAGTGGTGGGACGTGTGGGTCACCCAGGGCTGCCCGAGGGGGGCCAGAAGGCAAAGACCAGGATGAAATGATGAACGAGGGGAGCCAGAAGGAGAAAACTGATCCTCCTGTGGCACAGCCAGCGTCCCCACGGACACACACGCCTCCCGGATCAGCAGCTCTACCCTCAGGCTCTACTGGCAGTATCAAACCATGCCATTGCCAGAAAACTGTATCAGATTTTAAAAATACAACCTCCCTTGCAACTTCTACCTTCCAATTACTTCATGTGGAAGAAAACTAGGCAGGAAGGTTAGGAGGATGATTGTAGTTTGGCTTTAGTCTGACTTCTTTGTCCAGTTTGATGAAATTCTAAAACAAAGTGGAGAAACTTCAAGTATTTTCTGTTTCCCCCTTCCCTGACCACTAACACACATATCCACCAGAAGTCCGAGGGCTACACTTTAGCATGACATTTCCTTTTCTCATCATTATTCTTCAACTAATCTTTTAAGCATCCATAGTCCTTAATTTTCTAGCATCTTTATAGCTGTGCCACATCCATCTCCAAAACCAACCGATAAAAACATTAGATGAATTTAAAAATCCGGAGTTCTAATAGGATTAGTGGTACTAAAACAACTCAAACTCCAGCTCATCCATTAAAAAACAATCAGAAACGCTTTATTTGTAGCAGTCAAAATAACTTCTCCCTGGTTTAGCTGCAGAAAGCAGCACTGCGTACAGTCGGGAGGAAGGGCTGCCCCATGCAAGGACCCGCTGTGTCTCTGCAAGCTCTGAAGACCACTCACAAGTCCATCGCTTTATGGGCTTATACATCAGTTTAAGCGTCTAACCAACTTCAAGGTCTTCCTCAAACACTTTCATCCCCATTACGCACCCCAAAAGGAGCACAACTCTACAGGCTGCAAAACCCAGCACTCAGAAAGCGCCAAAATTTCGGTGGATCACACGTGCTGAACTAAGCCCATCTCCTGCTATGTTACAGTCTATATGTATAAAATTACATACTGCGTTTTCCACAGCACCTCTTCCTCATTCAGAGCTCAGGAGGGGCTCAGCTCTGTGAAGTGGGGATGTGTGGTGGGAGATCACAGCCGTAAGGCTCCGACCGCAGGTGACCATTCCCCCGGGACGCTCTCCGCAGGCTCCAGACCTTCATTTCTTCCCTTCCCTTTCCCTCTCCTCTCCGCAGCTCTCATCCCCCCGCGCTCGGAGCCAGGAGATGCCTCCTCCTCCTCCTCCTCCTCCTCCTCCTCCTCCTCTCCCTGCATCCACCACATGCAGGAGCTGCCTGCCCTGCCCCAGCACATGGGTGGCATGAAACAGGCTCGGAGAAAACAGAAACTTCTGAAATTTCAGCTGCTTGGCTTTTAAAAGTTTCTAACCATATGGGAGGCATGACAAAACCACCTTAAAATAATTCTGAGGACTTCTGTTTGCATTGAAATACTGTATAATATACTAAGTATAATATGCTAATTACAATAACTATAATAATAGACTGTATAATATAATACTGCATTGAAACACCCTTTCCAGAAATGCCCAAATATTACAAAACAAAGCAAAAAAAAAAACCAAACCCACAACAAAACCCAGCCATATGAATACAGCCAGGACCTAAAGAAACAGAACAAACAGGTAAAGTTTAATACAACTACAAGGAAATGGAGAATCCTATAACGAAAAGCATTTTACAGAGATAACAGCGAAAGGCATCTATAATATTTACAGCAGCGATGTAGGAAGGGATATTGAGAAACACCAAGGCAACATCCAGAGCACCCATACCACCTCTGACACCGACTTGTCAAACTTTCTCTTGAAAATGCTGCTTCCCGACGTTCGTGCTCTAGGACTCGCGTATTTTATAAGCAGAGAGTTATTCTCAACACCCGTTATTTTCCTGCTCCAAACTGAAGGGGTTGCCTCTGCCCCCTGCAGACACAAGGAAGAAACGGCCACCTTTCTTCTATGCAAGAACCTTCAGTCTACTGGAAAACACCTGCCACATCTTCATAATTTGCTGCTTTTTTTTTTTTAAGTAAAATTTGATTCTTTCATGCTTCCTAGATTGCTGGGTATTCCTCACAGCTCTCCAAATGCCTTCTGTCTTTTTAAAGTATGATGCTCCAAAAAACCACATATTCACCTACACAAGTGTGAAGTAAAATGTGTCTTGAATACAATACCTGCCTTAAAACAGCCAAAAACAGTCTTTTTTGTTTTCCCCACAGTACTTTGCGCCCAGCTTTACTAAATTTCATCTTATTGATATCAGACGACTCACCAATTTCCAAACCTTTTCTGTTCCTCTCCTCCCTTCCAGGAAAAGCCATTCACACCGTGCCTACACAGCAAAAGAACTCTCAAGACTTTCAGAAGGAAAACACATTTAGCGTTTTAAGCCTTCTCCTGCCAACTAGGTAACACCGTACCTTCTCTCTTGTTCTGTGTATCAAAGGAAGAATTATTTAAGGGGTAAAAAGTAAAGCAAAAAAAAGTGAAACATAACGGCACCTTTGCTTCTCTGGGTTTCAGACTTTCTCATTCCTCTTCTCTCTGCAAGGAATTAATTTTGCTATAAGCTTATTCTTAAAAACCAGTTCCTCACCTCTGCGACCTGTTTTTGCAGGTATCTGGCCCATCTCTGCACCAACACAGGACACACTCACAGTAGTTTTGTATCAGCCCTGCACCAACCCGACCAACACAGAGAATATTGCAGCAGCGCCCAGCCGGGGGGTGCTCCTCGCTCCCCTCTCCCTGCCGCAGGGATGTATCACCCACCGTGGGTAGCCGTGGGGAGCCTGCCCGCTGCCTGCTCCCCTTCCTACGGTTCATCTGCAGAGGACTGGGCTCCATCTGCCGGAGCCTGAACATCCAGCCTTGAAATCCCAGGAGCTGAGCGCAACGGGATACAGATGCAACGTCTCTGCATCCAGCGACTTTCTGCTTCTCTTTCCATCCCCTCAGGTTCTTCTGCTGCCCTTGTTCCCTCCGGGTTCGAATGTCTGCCGGCATGGCACGGGGCAGCTCACAGTCAGCACCACAACCATTTCAGGAAAGGTCATTTTTGCTAATAATTTGGTTCTAGAAAAGCAAAGGAGCATTTAAGTAGCAGGCTCACGCCACGCCACACAAAGTGCATTTCTACCCACACCACACTGGCCCCGACGCCACGAGCTGGAAGGAACAGGCACGCAGGTACCTTCACTGGTGACAGGGATGCAGGGAGGACCGAAGCATCGCACACCAATAATCGACTCAAATCCTCTCTCCACATTCCCTTCTGCTGCATTTAGTTTTCCATCGTTGCATTCAGACCTTGGCAGTAAGTCAGCCCCAGCCTGGCAGCGCGCAGCTCAGCAGACATGTCCATGGAGCGAAACCCCTCAGCCCCATCGCGTCCCCACATACCATGGTTTTTTACGGTCAATCAGTTCACGAGCAGAGTCGGGAAATCCAGAGCTGAAACTCTCCCCCGCAGACAAAATGCCATTCGGGGAAAGACACGCTCACCGCTCCGTCTGACCTCCCAGTCCCACCGTGCGTGCGCACCGTGCAGAAAAAGACAGCAAAATTGCAGCCAATTATTACTGGGGGTATTTTCTTTCTCGATTGAGAAGAATTTCAACCTCTGATATCACCAGGAAAACATCATCTGCAGGGCCAGAGCAGTTTAAGACCCATCTCACCAACCCCAGGCTGCAAATCTCAAACCAGGGATGCCCAGAAGCAAAAATGTGTAACTCGTCCAAGGTCACGCAGAAAGGTTGTCTCCAGAGAAAGAGATCCCTGAAGGCTTTTCATTAGCTTTGCTCAATGATCAGCTTTTTCTTTACATTTTGCGCCTGCCTTCATTTATCTTACTCCACTCAAAAAGCGCTACTGGAGTGAGAGAAAACACCCATGGGCTCTACCTTGTTTACACTGAATCCCACAGTGGGTTTGCATGCTACGAAAATCTTACATTAATGAAGAATATGCAATTCATCCTCAAGATGGAAATAAATGGAATAATCAAAATAACCTTCTTCTAGTGTAAACAGACAGTTGAAAGAGTTCACACATTGATCTTTCATTAATGCACTGATGGTTCTGCTCACGGACGGCTCGACCAAGGCTGCTCTTTAGCACATCAGTCACTGCAGGTCACAGCATCCCTCGCTAGGTACCAAAAACTGTTAAAAAAAAAAAATAATGCATTTTATACATGACTTGCTCCTATCAAGGGATGCAGGAACAACTCGAACAGAAAGAGAGCTCAGAGGGAATTCAATGTGCAAGGAACAGCTACCAAAAAATCCACAGAAATGACAAAAATAGGATGCCAAATTTGAGCTATTACATTGCTATTTGTCCTTCACAATGTGAAAAACTAACAAAAATTTGTCTCGTTGAAGTATTTTGGCTTGATACGATACGTTCCAAAATCTGCAGGACTTCGGATCACGTGTTGCTACGCTGCCCCACGTACATCAGCACCCATCAACAGCACACAAGATTAATTGCTAGCTTTTAGGAATATGTCAGAACTTTTTTTTTTTCCATGGTAATTTTAAATTTGACATCAAAAGCAAGCCACTCCGGGAACGCAGCAGCCAGCCCCACCTTTCGCTACAGCATCAAACTACCACCCACTCACCAAGAAACAAACACAACAAAAAAATCACAACTTGTATTCAAACCATAGTTTTGCTTTTAAACAAACTGTCCCACGCATGACAGTGCAAACAAGAAAATCCAGGTTTAATATAACTCTGAATGTTTGATTTATTGTTCTTTGGTCTTAAATATCAGTACCAGGAAAACACACCTTGCTATAAGCCAGATAAACACCGAATAAAACCCTTGTAATCAACTTTTTTTTTTCCCCAGAAATCTGGCCCCTCATCAATACAGACCTACACATGTCCCGTAGGTCTGCACAGGACATAGCAACGCAGTGTCTCTTTTTACCTCATTTGCAATTATTTACTGAAGCAGTGCATCGCCAAGCCTCAGAATACTAAAATTAAGTATCAAACAATGCTTGGAAGAAAATCAAGACTAAGGGACAAGGCCAAGCAGGAAGATTTCTGCAGCCAGCAGCTCCGCAGTTGTTCCAGCCAGTTCTTTGAAGCCAGAGCAGCCACGCAGCCAAAACCAACCTGAAAAGCAAATCGCAGCAGCCTGAGCCCACCCTGTAAACTGCTGCCGCCTCCGGCGGGTTTTGTTGGCTGGGGCAAACACCAGATTCCTGTGGGAATCCCTCAGGAGCCAACATGTCTGGGCGCCTGCCGGGTCGGGTTGGTGGCCCTTCCTTCCTGGAAAGCTGCCCAGAGGAAAAGGACCTGGGGGTGCTGGTCGACAGCCGGCTGAACATGAGCCGGCAGTGTGCCCAGGTGGCCAAGAAGGCCAACGGCATCCTGGCCTGTATCAGAACTGGTGTGGCCAGCAGGAGCAGGGAGGTGATCGTGCCCCTGTACTCAGCACTGGTGAGGCCGCACCTCGAATCCTGTGTTCAGTTCTGGGCCCCTCACTACAAGAAGGACATGGAGGTGCTGGAGCGTGTCCAGAGGAGGGCAACGAAGCTGGTGAAGGGCCTGGAGCACAAGTCTGATGGGGAGCGGCTGAGGGAACTGGGGGTGTTCAGCCTGGAGAAGAGGAGGGTGAGGGGAGACCTCATCGCGCTCTACAACTACCTGAAAGGAGGTTGTAGCGAGGTGGGTGTTGGTCTCTTCTGCCAAGTAACTAGCGATAGGACGAGAGGAAATGGCCTCAAGTTGCGCCAGGGGAGGTTTAGATTGGACATTAGGAGAAATTTCTTTACTGAAAGAGTGGTCAAGCCTTGGAACAGGCTGCCCAGGGAAGTGGCTGAGTCACCATCCCTGGAGGTATTTAAAAGACATAGATGAGGCGCTTAGGGACATGGTGTAGCGGGTATGGGTGTTGGGTTGATGGTTGGACTCGATGATCTTAGAGGTCTTTTCCAACCTGAATGATTCTATGATTCTATGACCCCCCCGGCCACCCCCTCGGCACCTCGGGGTCACTTGGCCCCACAGCAATGGTGGGACCCCGGGGCCTCACGGGGGGGTCTGAAGTGACACACGCAGCCTATCAGCCCTCCGACCCTTCTGGTTTGGGGCTGCTCCAGGTAAAATTCTGGGGTTTTCCAAAGGTTTCCACTGAACTGATTCCCCAACTCTGCTGCTCGAGTGAGAGTGGAAACCTAAATTAATATACTCACGTCAAGAATGGCACTGAGCTCACCGAGGTCCCTGGTCCCCCCACACCGGGCTCAGCATCGCTACAATCAGTCCCCCGCTGTGTTTGTTTTCACAGTCTGCAAAGCAACAACCCCCGAGCTCCCTCGGCCAGAGACCTCCGAGCGGCAGGACGGGCGCGTGCTCAGCCGGGACTGCAGCGTCCCAGGGACCACGCGAGCTGCAGAGAACTGGGGCAACCCCCAGCCGACCACGGCATTAAAGACAATCGCTTTCAACCTTTGGCAACCTGACTTCATTATTTAATGATTCCGTATACATCTTCAATAGCTACGCATGTTTGTATGCGCTGCATCGCTGTAGGCGTGCAAAGTGTCGGGGGGAAACGATGCCAAAGGGAAGGCGCGAACCTGGCAAAGCAAAGGCAAAGTGAAAGCCACCGAAGCTCTGGAAAGCGGGTCCCCAACGCCTCGGATTTACACACCCTCCTGCTCCAGGCTAAGCTGCTTCGCGAGAACAAAAAAATTGCCTCTCAGATGCCACATAGTTCATTGCACTTCAGAATTACAACATGGAGATGCTTTGTGGAGACCCGCCGCGGCAGTCAGGAGCAGCACAAGCACGACACACGACAGGGCAGTCCCGTGCCAAGGCCCCACCATGCCGAGGCCCCACCGCCACGCCGTGCCAAGGTGCCACCACCACCGCCACGCCGTGCCACGCTGCTCACTCAGCAGAGCAGCGTCTTTGCTCTTTGTCTCCTCTGTCACACAGCCCATCCCCATGCTTGGCATGACTCGTCAAGCAGGAATCAGACGTTATCAAGCTTTAGTAACACCCAGAGCTTCTCATTTTCCCCATTTTTCAGACTAGTTCAGTCTCCATTGCCCACAGCAGCAGCTAACACAACATATCCAACCATTTGGGCATTTTAGGATCTAGAAAGCCTGAAGGGGCTTAGGCAGGAGCTCAAAGTTACGGTCCACTGCCACAGCTCCTTTTTTTCAGTATTATTCACAAAGAAAAAGAAAATACATTATATATCTATGTTAAAAACAGTGCTGAACATTTGCAGTGGCTTCCGTGCCATTAGGAAGTGGGAAAAAACCACATTAAATGAACTGATTTAAATAACCCCTCTCTGACGTGCTCTAAAGAGAGTAACTTCTCATCCCCACACCCTAAAAGACGTGCAAACAGCAGCCCAGGGAGGACAATGTGGTAGCCTCCAGTCCACGCCAGGTAAGACAATCCACACGCAGATTTTGCACAGTGCTGGCCATGATCTTCTCAGCCAAAGTCCTTCATGCAAACGCTGGCATTCACCTCGTGCAGGAAGATTCAGTCTGATTGTTCCCTTTCCATTCACAGGTTTAGAAAGAAGTAGACGGAATAAGGCATACTGAGATAAGCATCTTTATACTGACAAGCTGAAGCACATAAATAAATACACAGGATAAAAATGACATGATGAACATCAGCACCAACTTTGGCTGGTGGCCAAGACTGGCTGGAAAACCCTCTCAGCCACCTGAATTGCCATCTCGGGTCTCCTGTGAGCACTTCTGATCGATAACCTTGTGGCTGATGCTATTATTCCACTACATTTCCAATCCCAGACCTTTGAGGGGACCCAAATTTGTAGCAGTGGAAAAGACGACCTTTTTCAAAATGAAAGGTTCAATAGGAAGGACTTTCTCAACATATGGCGACACAAGAAGGTACACCTCTATTTTTTCCTCTTGCAGTTTGATAATTTATTTTAATCACTTCCTTGACATAGTTATTCTGCAGGTTTCTCAACAGCCTGTCAAAAACCATCAGTAGGTCCTTTCTAGCTCTGCTGCCAGGTCTGACCATGCCATCTACTCAACTGGAGACTTCAGTTCTCCACCTTCTCTGCCTCCACGTCCATCAGAAACAGCTGCTGTACCACAACAAGAATTTTATTACTCAGCTCTACAAAACAGAGCTGACCTTACCTGTGACTCCAACAAAACACAAACTATTGGCTAAACTCAATTTTAGCTGTCAGGCTGCTCAATCCAGCACTGCCACAAAAATGAAGTAGGACAACATCCTCCATGGAAGCTACGAGCCTTCTGGCTTAAACAACACTTCTCACAAACCCCAGCACAACAGCACGTAGTCTTGCCTGTAAGCCCTCCACGTGGATTGGGACCCTGGAGCCCTTCCCCATCTTCCTGCAAATGCCCCGAGGCATCGGTGAGGAAATGCCCGCAGACAGTCCCAGAGACCACCAGGCTCAAGCACGTCCTGCTGGACCGTCCGGATGCACTGGGCCGCCTTGCTCTCATGGAAGAAGTCGGGAAGTCAGTTCATCCAGGAGCGCATCCGTCCTGCAGCCGGGTGCTGGAGAGCAGAGGCAGAAGGCAGGGGGACAACTTGACTTTTTTTTTTACCTTCCTTTTTTAAAGCAAGACATTAATCCTCCAGCATCTTTTGTTTGTGCTGCTTACTAACAAGATGCTAAGCAGTGAAACAGAGCAGGAAAATGCTTCTCTGGGTCAAGGCTCCCGAAGTTCACGCAGCACAAGCAGGGAAGGAAGAAGCCACTTGCTGAGCTGACTTAAAATGAAAGAGGTACAAAAGCGAGAAGGAGAAGAGAGGTGGCTTAGCTGGGACCAGCTCAGGCAGACACAGCACCACTGAAAACGAAACCCCCTGGTTCTGCAGAGTCACAAGAGTTACAAGCAATACCATCCAGCTTCAGAGCCAGTCACGCATAGATAAACAGAGATAAAATATCCAGCTGCTCTCCACAGAGTCTACCATTCTCTGCGGTCTGCATGAATTAGATTTAGGCAGGAGACCTCTTCCAATCCTCCCCATGTAGCATCCAGGTCACTGGGTGCCCTGTGTCAAACATGCCCCTGGGACCAGCAGGACTGCCTGCTCCATCTCACCCTCCACGGGAATAAGCTGTACTCCTCCGGGGGGAAAACCCTGGCAGTATCTGCCAGAAATAAAGTACAACCTGCACAGTTTCTGGGAAGAAGAAACTACTGCCCGATGGCTGTGGTTCCTGACTGGCAGACAGCCTGGCTGCAGGTTAACAGCTCTGAACCTCGGCAGCAGCACGACCAGTTGTGTCTGACAGAGTAACCAACCTCCAGCTCTCTTTGCAGAGGAGGACGATAAACCTACCTCCATGGCTTGGAAACCTCTTCCTGCAGCACTGAGCAGCCTGTTTAGGAAGTCTAACGGCTGATCTATCTCCTCCATCCTCTCCAAAGTCCGCGTCAGCATCTTACGCCATCAGGTCCTTCTCTTCTCTGCCTCACTGCTGCTGCTTGTGCCTCTGCTTGCATCAAAGGGCTCCTTGCGCAGCCTTTCCATCCTCGCTCGTGTCAGAAGCCGGGTGATTACCGATGCCCGGTGTGCCAAGTCACCACTGTGCTCCCGTGCTGCTAAATATAACACCTGCCACTTCCCTCGGTAAGGCTCTGTGAGCAATTTAAGCTCCTATCAGTACATTCAGGGGAGATTCATAAATTGGATTTTTATCTTCCTGTCATTGCTTTCATTCCTCCTTGTTTTCACTTAACAATTTGTCCGGCTTTAGCTGTAAATGAATATTTAAGTTTCTAATGAATGGGTTATGGCCAGAGGGAGAGCTTCTCCCTGAAGAGATTAGTTTAAAATTGGCAAGACTCCTTAAAGCTGAATTTTTAGTTGAAGCTACAAATGTAATAACTGAGGTCAAAAACCAATGGTTATTCATCTCCATGAACAGCACCCCCGCCAATGTAATGTTATTACAGTACCATGAGAAGTCATTTTACACTGAAAAAGGCAGGCTTCAGTACTGCATTCACCTTTGGAGAAGTCTCTCTGCACCCCATGCCAGTTTTGTGTCTCTGCACTTGTCCCAGAGCGTGCAGGGCTCGCCTTCAGCACAGCCTCCCAGGGAAAGCTTAGGCTGGAGCTGGGCTGGGTGCTCAAATCGCTTCACACTCATCCCAGGACAGGGGTCCTACAGGGGAGTCTGGTGAGCCACTGGAAAGGTGCTCCCAGGGACCCTTGGGTGGGTCAAGCAGAGCTCCCTTCCCCAGAGAGGGGAACAGGGACCCGCAGGGACTTCAGGTGTTGCGGGTTGCCACCTCCTTTCACTACAACATTCCCTTCAGTGAGGAAAATACTCATAAATCACCAGATCCATCACCTCACCTATACGTAGAAGGTCAGTCATAGGCTTTGCTTCACACCCAAAGGATGTTCTTCCTTTTCTTCAAAGATCGGCAGCGTAGAAGATGTGGAGCCAGTGCACACTGCTGAGGCTGCGCTGCTCCAACGCGGATCGGGCTGCCCCTGTTTGGGACTGCAAGGGCTCCACAGGTAACCAGAAGTCACAGAAACGGGTGGCTCAGCGTCCCCACTGGGTCCTGGGCACGGCTGAGGGACCCTCACCGCACTGCTCACCTCCCTCCGCCCCTTCTCCACTAGTCTGTCCGCATCCTTGCTCTGTGTGGTTATAAAACTGCTCGAGAAAAACTCAAACATCGATGTGGCAGAAAAGCCAGGGAGAGGTTCAGATGACAGGCTTCAGGAACACGCATCCCACCCATTCCCAACGTGCTCCTGAAAATCCTAGGTGCATTGGGAGCATCTACTTTCACTGCTACAAGAAGATATCCACTACGTCATCAAACTTTTATGATCACGACTGCAAAGTGCTTTCTGTAAGTGCCATTAGTACTGCTGCCCTCTTTAAAGCCCATCAACCTCCTTCCTTAAAACCACTTGCAGTTTAATTTCATATTTCTTTCTCGCTCCATCCTAAACTGCAGTTGAACGGTCTTATAATATTCACAACAGCTGTATTTCAGTGACAGGGGAAATAGGGAAACATCTCGTGTCTCGCTTCTGAGGCAGTCTGTAAAGTGCTGGCTGAAGACCTTGGGAGTTTCTCCAGTGCCCATCCCAAAATACTAACATTTAACTAGGAAGTTATAGAGGAAGCAAATCCTCGTAAGAAGCTAGCAGTGACGATGTTTAGCAGAGGAACCATCAGCATGATGAAGAAACCCTTCCCGGTGACAGGGTCTCATCACAAGCCACTTTGGGAGGTCACCCGCCTCCCTCCTCGGCAGCCCAGGCAGGGGCTGGTTCCTGTAAGCCTGACTCTGCCCTGGTGCCCTCAAAGGCTTTTTCAGACCTTTTAAAGACGATGTCAGAAAACAACAGCAGCGAGTTGGGAAGCATCTGCAAAAAAATTGAAAAGAAAAGCTAGGAAGCTGCTCACTTTAGTACTGCTCGCAGGCCAGACGCGTTTAAAGGTCCCCAGAATAAAGGCAATGAATTATCTCACTGTTCCCTTCAGTGAACTTTATCAGACAGATGCGACTGATCGCCTCCCACGACCCACTCCCCATCCGGACTAATGAAAACAGGCGACGTAAGGACACAGGGAGCTTCCTTCCCTAGGCAAATGAGAGCCATCACTCTCCCCCACAGCAGATACTCCTGGCTTGGTTCAGCATCTGCGGCCATTCCCTCCCCAGCATCCCTCCCCCCCACGCGGATTCGCCAGCCGAGCTGACATCCCACAATCACGCTCGCTTCAAAAATTTATATTTTAAATATAACACAGGCTATTAGCTACCATGAGGCTACCTGCAAGAAATACTTGTATAAACACTTGTGTTGCATAAATCAAACACCTGAAGTAAGGACACAGGGTCAGCATCAACCCTGCAATTACCATCTGCCCTCCCCAACTCATTCACCGGGAGGCAGCTACCAGCATCCGCAGGAGCCATCTCCTGCCACGTGTTTATTCAAACGCAGAGTACCCATGTCGGGGTCCCTGCGCGTCCCTGGGGACACGGGTCCACTCTGCACACCAGCTTGCAGGTCCCATCTCCCTTCCCCAGCACCAAGCTGTGCTGGGTTTTCACCCAAGACCAGGGAGGACACAGCCCCAGAGCCAGCTGCCACCTCCTGCCATCCTCCAGTGATGGAGACACGGTGCCCCCCCGGGTGGGACATTTTGGCCTGTGTCAACGCCACAAACCCCTCAGAGCACAGAGCCTCGCGCCAGGGTTGACGTATGGCACCGCAGGGCCAGCTGCACTCGGCAAAAAGGCAGGGAAAGGAGAGTTACAGACTGCAGCCATAAAGAGAAGCAACTTGCAATCAATTAGAGCTATGCAAATGAAGCTGCTGGGATTTTTAATTGCAGATTAAAACATTTTCTGGGACTGGATGACCTCCAGAGGTGCCACCCAACCTCAGCTCCCGTGTGGCTCCGTGCCTCTTCCCTCCCCGCAGGACCGAAGCCACCTGCAAAGGGCTCAGCATCCCGCAAAGCTCGCAGCCTCGTGGCCGCCCCATCGCCTGCTCCGTCCTCAGGCTCTGCTGCCACACGGACACCGAGAGCCGGCTCGCTGCTCTGCCTCCACCTTCCTGCACCATACGCAGGTGCTCCTCAGGCTGCAGAGACCTGGCACTTCTGAGCTGTCCCACCTGCAGGGTCACTCACGACCACCTCAGCTAAAGCCCCAATTCCTGCCACCCCCCACTCCCTTCCCAACCAGGGGGGACCCTGGACCCTTCCCGAGGGGTGGAGGATGCAATGCGCTCAGCCCAGTGGGGCTGAGACCCCCAGCAGCCACCCCTCCGGTGCCTCCCGGCAGGAGCAGCGCTCCATGCATCCCACCTCTCACCGATGGAGCTGATGGAGGAGGCTACGAGTTACTATGAAAGAGAGATTTTCGTGAAATGAGATAAAAAAGCTGAGCAGAATCAAAGTGGCATTAAATTCTCTTGAAGTTGATCTTCACTTCCTAGCATGACAATTTTAACTTAAAGACTCCTAAACTCAACAAGAATTATAAATTTCCCAGGCTGGATCCAGGAAATGCCCCAAAGGGCCATCTGCCAGCGTCAAAGCCAATTTCAACGCCAGGAGGAGATGAGGCGCTGCAAGAGCACGAAGCACCGCAAGATGCCAGCACAGGCCGGCTGGATGAGCTGTTTCCGCCCCAGCATCTCGGTGCAGCGGATGTTTTGGGGTCCCCACGGGGCTCCGCATGCTGTGAGCAGCCTGAAGCACAGCTGGGCCCTGGGAAAGAACTGAAATGCTGAGGAGAGGAGCAGCAGCTCCTCCCCGCAAGCCCCACCAGCCAAGCTGACTCTCCTGCCCCACTGGAGAGCGTTCGAGCAGGGTCTGGCTGCTAAACCCCTCTCTCCTAAGTCATCCTTGAAAGGCCAGTTGCAAAGTCAAGTATAAGCAAGCAAATATCTTCAGCGCCTTCGACGCCGGGCTCTCTGCAGGGACATCTCTTTTGCAAGAGCCGGGGAGCCTCACGGAAAATCCTGCCGAGCACCACGGGGAGTCAGGGCTTCATGGAAGCAGCGTGCCAGGAGAGGGCAACCTGCTCCTGCTGCGTCGCCTCGGCTCAGAGCACAGAGCAAACCACGAACAACTCCACCAGTGAACCGCAGCATCCCTGAGCTACAGCAGCGGAGAGCAACGCGACGTTCAGGAATAAAGTACCACCCTCAGTAGATGGTTTAAGAAAACCAGGCGCAGTAAATGTCATTTCTGTGGAGTTTCTCATTCCCTTGGGGCCGAGCTGAGGGGTGACAAACCGTTTGGCAGCACTGGATGAAACACTCTGCAGGGTCCTAAATGACTGTAGTGCACTCAGGTATCCCTTTCACCTTGTCCCAAGGGACGTCAGACATCCCACAGGGATGGGAAGCCACACACAGCTCTGCAGGTACACCGATGCCATCAGTCCCACCAAGCTGTGAGTCCCACCAGTTTACCAGCCTCTGAATAACGAACGAAAACATCGCATCCAGCCTGAAAAAATACAAATTAATTTTGTATGCCGGAGGAAGAACCCCAGAGGGACTCACCATGCCCTGCAAGGGTGGCACAGGCCATTCGTACCCCACCTCAAGCTCAAATCCAATTCTCCATTCTGTGGATGGGGAGCAGAAACTGATTTGCTTCATTAGACACAAACCACACACCAGAAGGGTTTCCCTCCAACCGTTCACTCCTTAGTGTAAAACACCACTGCCACCCACACCGCTGCCCCAGCCCAGCCACCAAAGAGATGCCTTCACGCTTTTTGAAGGGATCAGCTTTCATCTAATGACTCATTTCTAATTAGTAAGAACTGTTATTATTTTCAGAGTTCAAAACTGATTTTCCTCCAACAGCCTTTTTCCGTGCCAGTTAAAAAAAAAAGCACTTGGGAATTTTAAATGCCTAAAAATACACTGAACTGATTACGTGAGCTGGAAACGCCTCCCCCTGGTGCTCCCAACCATATGAAAATCACTGTTACATTATTAAAAACTGTATTAAAAACTACTTACAGGAGAAACCTGCTTGGCTTAAAAATTTAAGCAAGAAGTATCCGTTTTTAGCACTTAGCGAGAGTTCAAGGTGCGAGAGCCAGCGAGAGACGGGGTGTGCGAGGACCCGTTCGCAGGGCTTTGCCCTCCTTCGCCGCAGAGGCTCTCCGACACCCACAGCTCCGCATATCGGCATCCCCAGGAAACCGCGCCAGGAAGCCCCCAGTGATGCGACTGTGCAGAGCAGAAAAACCTCCGTGTCTCAAGGTGTGAGATTCCAGCATCTCCAGATGTGCTGGCGGAGCCCTGCTCTGCCGCTGAGCCCAGCCCCGGGCTGCCCAGGGCACTTGACGCAAGCGGTAGCCGCGGCACAAGGCAGCATCACCCGGCAGCGAGGGCAGGAGGCAAAGCCACACCAGCTGCGTGTTTCCCCCCCCAAGAGCAGTTCTGCCTCCTCTGCCACTATTCCCCAGTGTGACCCAGCCACTGAATGCCAGAGGTAGCTCTGGGAAATCCCAGCAGAGGCCTTATCGAGTGGCAACAAGGGTCAGAAGTGAGGACCTGACCAGATGTCCTCACTCGAGGGTCGGCTTGCTCTTTATTGGACAAGTGCCACGAACGGCCAGGGCTCGGGGGTCCCCCACGCAGCCCAGCAGCATGTTGACGGGCTCCCCGCTGCCTTCAGCGTGAATTACTGGCCATTTGTTTTGTTTCTCATTAGAGACGCAGGCTCCCTCCCCGTCTGCGTCAACCCTAAACAAGAGCGCAGCTTGTTTGCAGCATCCTCGTGTTCAGGATGAGCTGCACGCGGTGAACTGCTGGTCCCAACCTTACACGGCTCCAGGATCATGAACGAGCTGCTGTAGGTCACAAACATCAACCATGCAGACCTAGAGGTACAACAGCAAATTAAAATCCAACCTGGGCACAGCATTAAAATTAGCAATCCGCCACTGGTGGTCAGTAAGAAGGGACCATTTGCGTTGACTTTCATCCCAACTCCAGTTATAACAACTACCAAAATGACAAATCAAGCTAATATTAGCAGGCGCAGCAGAGAAGTAATGACACAGATCATCCTTCCCACTTCTGCAACCCACGCAGGAACGGGGATTTTTAAGATCGCAGTACATAAGCTGCATGCCTGGCAAGAGCCAAGGAGAAACTCGCCCTCGGTGACAAGCCGGGACTCACCGGCTGTTTGACCACACCCGCTCTCCAAAAGACAAGCCAAACGGCAGGATGAGCACAAGGATGGCTTACCGAAGCCAGCAAAGACGTGAGCTTCTCCGATACAACCTGCAGGGATGTAGAGCTGCTCACGCACATCCAGGTATTTCCGTGATTGAGTGACATGGTTGCCTGCTTGTTGAATGAAAGAGGAAAGTTAGGAGCTGAACAGCTGGCTGAACCTGTAACGGAGCCGCAGCAGTTTGCAGTCACTAACTGGAAAGTGAGACTGGCTAAAGGAATAAACCAGATTGCACACTTAAGCTAAGTCTTGAGCGGGACAGAGCACCAGCTGCTCCCAGACCGTGTTTTCACTGCACCCAAACCATGGCTAAAGGGACCTGAAGAAGCCCTAGCAGAGGAAACGGCACTGCTTGCCGCAGCCATGCCTGGCGGCACGTCCTGCTGCTCAGCCAAAGTCTTGGGTCAGCAAAGGTGCTCCCGGCCAGTGCAAGGCTGGGATGTACCTACATCCAGCCAGGCTACTCCCAAGCAGCAATCGAAGCTCCATGTCTCCTGAAAGCGTCTTTTAAGGCAGAAAGCATCCTGCCTGCATGGACCCGGCCCCACCGCTGGAAAGGTGGAGGGCTGGTGGCAGCCAGGGTTTGGCCAAGAGGGACACTGCAGACCAGAAGAAATCCTGGGGGCTTTTTGCTCGCTCCCCAGTGTTTCCAAGTGCTGGGCCAAGTCGCTGAGGAATGGGATGTATATCGGCCACTGCTGCATCCCAGCCCATCACCAGAGTCTGCTCGGGACCTTACATCTTGTCTTTGCTTTTGCTTAAGGACGATTCCCCTAAAAGTAACCAGAAAGCCACCCACACGCCAGCTCCGTAGCGAAGCAGTGACCCACACCACAAACCAGGCAGAGGGCTCGAGCGTGGCCAGGTCAAAGCTTCCCTCTTCCCGACAGGAATGGCAGCCGGTTTCTGCTGCAGCAGCCCGAGGCCATCCCACCTCCACTGCAACCCAGGCGGCACCGTGCACCAGACCAGCAGCACCAGGCTCAACCTGGAAACCCAAATACTTGCAACACCAGCCCCTCTGCAGTCCGTCAGAGCGGGGATCCCAGCCTCAGTGTGAACAGCCACCGATGGAGCCCAAATTCACTCCCCCGGACGATGGCTGCACACAGCATGGTGCCACCCGCCCCTTGGTCACAGCTGCCAGGGGCTGGCTCGCTTCGTACTGAGAGCAGCTTCGCTTGCAGACGATGGAAATCGGCCACCGAGGACACATTTTATTAAAACAAACTCAGGACTATTTCAAAACAGCTCGCAAGCATGCAAGTTATGAAGGCAAAGGAGCCCAGGTTGTCATCGTGTTCTCAGGACACATGGTCACACCACCCTGGAGAGACAAAGGACACAAATGATGAGGCAAGAATTTACCATGAGTTTACACATCAGGAGCGGAAATCAAGAATTTACACAAGCAAATGCCTTCTCCTGTCTATCCAGAGCAGCCTCATACCCTGGTATGAGCAAAAAGATACCAAACCTGGGTTGGGGACAGAAGAGGGACAACGACAGCTCATTCCTGCACCCTTTGAGGAAGGGAGAGGAGGCAGCAGCAAGGGGAAGGACAGGGCTGTACGGGAAGGCTCTTACCTCCGCAGGGAGCAGAACCTTCGGCTGCGTCCCCAGCCCTGCGACAAGATCTCGGGAGGGGGGATCTGGGCAGGGGGCGAGCCCTGCTGCCCACAAGCCCTCGTGTCTGCTTCGCTCAGGGCATCGGAGCTGGCAGCCTCCCAGCGAAGCCCCATGCTGCAGAAAGCCACGACCGAAGGTGGGGGATTTGCTTCTCCAGGTGGAAAAGCCATGGGCTTGCTCCAGGGGTCACACCGTCATCTCCCAGCAAAAGGGAAGCAGGCTTAACTCATTTCTTTCTCTTGCAAACGCATCTGCTAACGGAGGCAGGCAGCAGTCCAACAGTCTCTACCACAGCACAAGGAGCAAAGCAGCCCCCTGCTTCCCACTACCAATACCGAGCCACTCCGAGGGCCCTGGTGCATCGAGGTTTGCAAACCAGCCACGGACAAGTCCTCATTCAAAAGGATTAAAAAAACCCAACATTAATGCAAACTGAAGCTACTGCCTCCGTTCTTCCGCAGTTACTGTTTAACACCGGCCAACATCGTACGGACCAAAGCCGGAGGGATCAGGCGATTAATTCCCCCCACAATGGGGCACAGGATCCGACCCGAGCCACGGGCAGCCGCACGCTGCTCTGTCTGGGTTTCAGCACTTACGAGAGCAGCCAGCACCGGCTCCCGGGGCGTGCTCTGCTCTCTGCCCAGCTCTTTACAGGGATTAACGCAGAGGTAATGGCTCCTCGTTTCCTTCACACGCTTGAAACGACACAGGGAAAGGGACTGGACACACAGATAAAGCAAAGCTTTATCCACTGCAAGCGAAGGATGGGACCCTGCAAAGGCAGTTTCAAACCCTGGCAAAGTAACCAAGTGCCACTTGTCGTTTTCCAACTGAAACAATTAAACATGAGTTAAGGTTTTACTTCCCAGGTTTTACCAATTTTTGCTTTGCAGTCTTGACAAGCAACCTGGATAAAATGTTTTGTCAAAAAAAATGTGTGGAAGTGATGAAATCAAATGGAAGCAACAAAAAAAGCCATCAAGCACTAGACAAAGGAAACATTTATTTACAAACAGCTGAAAAACATGAACTGATGGAAATAACACTTACTGAAGCCATGCACTCACACACAGCAAATACTGCCATTTGTCCAGAGGGCAGGGTGAGAGGTCAATAAATAATGAAATGAGGAAAAAACTCATTTTAAAGAAACACAGATTTTAAAGAAACACAGAAGATGGGCACAGGAGAAAAATAAAACACCACCATAATACACAGTACTTTTAAAAACAAGAACAAATTTGTAGTAAATACAAACATGGCAAAATAGAAAGCATTCTGTCACCGTTTTTCTTTGATACTTATCAACTAAAGGAGTAGCACAATCCTCACCATAGATATTTATCCCTCTCCCATTTCTGCTGGTGAAGCATTTGCTCTTCAACTCACCAAGAGGAGAACCGAGTTGGTCCCTACTGCTATGATGGGCTACCTCAGCCCCCTAATTTTGCCCAACCTCCCAGCTCCTACAGCCACAATGGAGGACTGTGTAGGGACCAGGAAGGATTTCTCCTCCCTGTGTACTTGCACCAAACTCCTCCTACGTCAGCTCAGCCAAGAAAGAGCCTTTTCCTTCACCGCACCCGTCCCAGGTTCCCCTCGCACAACCCTGCCAGCTTTGCAGAAGAAAGAAGGGGCCCGAATGGCTGGTGCGGCTCCACGCAGCACAGCTGCACCAGCAGACTTCAGCGGACTTGAAAATACTTGCAAGCCACCAAGGCAGCATCCCTCACCCCAACGCCAGCTGCATGCAGAGGGGATTCTGCACAGGAGCCGCAGCAGCATTAACAGATTTGTAGCCTAAAAAGGAATAAAGTGGGTTATAATTTAACAGCAATGCTTGTTCTATACTTAAAATTAAAAAAAAAAAAAAAAAAAAAAATCAAAGCTTTCCTTTAAGATCACCATGAAAACAACTCTTCACTCAAAAAATTCTATAAATCAGTGTCAGTGACACCTTGCAGACCCAAAGCTTGCTGTGTTCATACCCAGCATCTCAGGTCTTCGTCGCCAACTGATATCCTCCTGCTGCACATCCCATCCCCCCTCCTCCGGCAGGAGCATCTTTCCAAGCAGCAGCATGGGAGCAGAGGCTCCTGCTCACCGCTGCCCCGCTCCTGCTGCAGCAGCTGCTAATGAAACCCTCGCTCCTTTTCCTCCTCTGCACAGTCACGTTCAATTATTTATTTTCAGGGGGTTTATTAATGCAGCCTCACCTGTAACACTGAGTACACACAGGAGCCCAAAAAGCTCCAAAAAGCAGCTGCACCGAGACCGGGCTCTGTCACTGCCACGGAGCACAGCTCACCACACGCAGCCCTCTTAAGCTCCAACTTCTGCAGCTGTATTTTAGGAGCCCTAAAACGTGCTTCATGAGTTCATGCCACAAGTCTGCCAAGAGCGTAAGAGAGCCGGGCGACTGCTCGGAAGGCGAAGTACCAGGCTTCCCCCCTCCTCCTGCTCCCCCAGGCAGCAGCACGTGCCAACGGAGGCGGTGGGGATGTACCTGTGCTGCTGGGCAGGGGTAAGAGCGTGTCCTGCAGAAGCTGTGGAGAGCACCATGAGCTGGGACATCGTTTTCCATCCTACTTCTGAACCCCGCTTGTACACCACGCGTTTGCAACGCTAATGCGTACTGCTTCCCCAATACCACTCCACATCAGATTGTGGCGTTTTTTAAATTATAAGATCATCTTGGAGTATTTTGCAAGTCTTCCCCTTGCCTTTAGCTGCTGCTGTTGTATAACAAACTCCCTTCGTCGACACCACGCCAGCGATGAGCGGGCAGCCACACGGCACATGCAGCAGCAGCAGCCCAGCTCCTTTGCTCACTCCGGAGGACGAGGCTGCAGCAGCCGAGATGGCCTATATACTGCATCGTCTGCTGCGCTGCCTGCTGTAATGTTTTATTTGTGGTGTTACGTAAGTACCATTTTCTGTGTTCCTTCACTATAAATGATTATCACAGATTACATCTGCAATAGAATAATATATAACATAGTCTTGCCTGTGGCAAACAAGGGAAAGATCAGCACCAAATCGAGGAGGTAAGCATATTTCTTGGGTAACTATTCCAAAACGCAAGTGAAGTAACAGGAGAATTAAAAACAGATTAGCAAAAAAAAAAAAAAAGGGGGGGGGGGCGGGATTCCTGGCTTGTGAAATACTGGAAAATCCTAAAGACTCCTCTCATCCTCCTCATGTTTGCATTGCCAGGCAGCAGCCCGAAGAAGGGAGCAGTTGGAGGCTGTGCAGATCTCGAACTGTTCATGGCCCATTTCACTGAATGTCCATCCATCAGGATCTCATCAGCTGCAGATACTCAGACAACCTGATTAAGTACTCGGGCCCCCGGGGCCTCCTATCTCAAGGTCTGCAAAATTCTCCAGTTGAGAAAAATTCCCAGGCTGATCAGACACACTCTAAAAGCAACGAAAACAGGAGATCACTTTTCCCCCCCCTTCCCAACGCTTGAATTTCCTAGAACATGCCAGATACGTGTTCAGACCACTTTAACCACCTGTATTTAAAAAGAATACAATGCTTCACAACCCCCCATGTTTAGGGCAATTGTCGATAGTCCCATTGCCTGCAAAGCCCCAAGCATTCAGCCGCAGCAGGTGTGGAGGACCACAGCCATCTTCTGCACATCCAAGCCCCAAAGCTCTTGCCTTGCCTCGCAGAGCCCTTCTGTTCCTCACCAGATGCCCAGGAACCTTGTCCCATCACATTGCACGACAGCAAGGGATGGATCTTGCCCCACACTTACAACGTACCTGTGGCAAGGCAAAGGCGTGTGAAATGAGGAAGGGAGCCACAGGAGACCATACCCACACCCTGCACCGTGCCACCAGGATGCAGGTTTGCCAGCGAAGCCCATGGGTGCAACATCAGCCAGATCATGGAGGGGGCTGGAGAAGTGAGGATTGCTTGCACGGCCTCCTCCCCAAGGTCAGGTATTCAGCAGTGAAGGCAAAAGGTTAGGAAGTCAAAAGCAGCAGCCCAGAGAGCACAGAGGTCAGAAGTCCACCAAACGCACTTGAGATGGCTCCAGTAGCCCACTGGCACCATTTCCAACGGCAGTCAGCAGAAAGCTTTGTGCTCTGATATACTCCAAACGCATCCATCCAACCCTGGGCATCAGGCTCCATCGGTCAGGCAAGGCTGATAACTAGCATAATTATTCCTAAATGAGCCTAACGTAACCTTGCTGCACAGAGATAAACGCTCAGAAATAAGATCAGTATCAAGCCTTGCGATTCTATTAGTGACAAATCAGAGCTAGCGCAGGGCTACCTCCAAGAAAGGGCTGAAACAGCCAGCAGGATTACAGTCTTTTTCTGGATACCACTAGAAAGACACAAAGGACCAACAAGGACTTTTCAGAGCCTATAAAAAAAAAAAATCTATGGAAAAACCCGAAGGCCAAGTACCACTGTGAAGCCCTCAAAGAAATCCCACTTGCTGTTTTTGAAAGGGGGCGACTGCCTGAAACTCTCCAAAGTTTGAAAAACTCCATTTTGACACAGCAATAAACCCCTTCAGCGGCATCTAAGAGCAGGCATGGCTCCGGCTGTCCCTCCTCCACACCGCCTCGACTTACAGGGGGTTCACACACCCCGCACCCGTGGTGCATCACAGCATCACAGCTGCAGCGGGAGAGGCTGAAGTGTTGACTGCAGCTCGCTGATGGTGGCTGAGACTGAGCAACCTGTCCCGATCGCAACTTAAGAAGGGAAGAGGAGAGGCAGAGCACCCTGCCAACTGCAGAAGGGAACATAAGTCAGCAGCAGAAGGCACTGAAAGGAGACAGGAATCATTAGGAGTGGGAAATCCAAGCAAACAGCTCCATCTCAGCAGCACTGTCAACTATCTTTTCCATGGCAGCAGCTCCTGGCACAGTTAACGGCAGCCGGCTATCTGGGAAAATCCAGACTCCAAGATCAAAAAGACAATTAGAAGAGCAAGGTAACCGAGCGCTGGCCGCCAGCGCCTCGCCAGGCACGAGCCCTACAAACAGAGGGGAAAACAGTTGCGACGGGATGAAGAAACATCACAAGGAGGATGGGAAAAGGGAGCGCTTTTGTAAAAAGAGCTGGAAATAGCAAGGACTATTGCAGCAAGCAATGAGCTGGCGTTGAGGGCACAGACAACAACGACAGGGATTGTCCGGTCCTGCCACAACTAGAGCAGAAGCACAGGCCAAGGCCACCTGGCCGGGAGCTTGCTGCGAGGAAAGAGGGGAAGCAACAACAGGATAATTCACAGAGCGGGGCAGGGAAGGTTGCAGATGCTTTGCAGTATCACATTCCCAAGTCAAAACGTCTTTTGCAAACAAACCCCTTACCTGGAAAGAGGAAAAAACCAGCCAAAATACATCAAGCAACAAAACTGACATTAGCACTAGAGCAATTAAAGGGAAAGCTAAGGAATAACTAATTATGGATCCTTTTTAATACTACTACAAAGGCACTATGACTGGATCTGGCACGCTGAAGCAGAACTACTTGCTGGCAGCCTGGTTGTGTGAGCTGCAACCCTGAAAGCCGCATCTTGGCTGCCGCCCACCGAACCGCACACCTAACTGCGGTGGGATCACCAGCCCCTACGGCAGCTTTATTTCTGTCCAGAGCTGTGTTTTCCCTTTACGCTCTGCTGCGGCAGAAATTCATCCCAGGAGCCAGAGCAGAAGGCATCACCAGCCCTAACAACCCTCCTCCTTCCCCCTTTGCACCGCTCGAAGCTCCCACTCCCCTACAGTCTACAAACAAGCCCCTGTAAAGCTGATTTTAATCGTTCCCTGTTTGCCAAGAAGAAAAACAACCAATTAAGGCAGTAAGAATAACCAGACAACCCAAGCAGTCAACCCCCGTTATCCCAAATCCCAGACCCACACCACACATGGCCACACCGGGATGTTGGTCTCAAAGTGAATCCTCCCCCCGGTGACACAACCCCAAGAGGCTGAAAACGCCGCATGAAGCCCGACAGGCACAACCGAGAGACTTCGGGGAGCATCGCTCCAGCGGCAGCCTCACCGGGACGGTCACAAAAGATCAGCCCGACCACCCAGGCAGCAAACAAACTGTAACTAGTATTTAGGAAATAGAATAAAGGGACAGGGCACACGCAGTAGTTTTTCTGGGCATGGCTGCTTCGCTTTTAGTGTGTGCTGCTTAAGGACCTCCTGGGTTCCTTTCGTATACAGAAAGTTACAGCTCTCATCCACAAGTGATGAAATTGTACCCAAATCTGTTCAGTCTCTGGATTTTCTGGCTTCCCGCAGCGAGTGCCACCGTTTAATTTTGTGTTATACAAAATATTAATTATTCCTGCTTCATTTAAACCTATGACCTGATAATTTCCTCCTTGCTCTTGTTGTAAGCAATTGTCCCCATCTTTTCCTGCAGCATTTACTATCTTCCACACAGCACCTTCAGTTGTCATTCCTCCAGATGGAAAATTTCCTTTCCATCAGCCACCTTCCCTTGGCAGAGGAGGTTTTATTTGTCTGGTTCATCTAGCGTCTGTTTGTTTTTTGGGTTTGTTTGGGTTTGTTGTTTTTTTTTTTTTTTTTTTTTTTAAGTTCTGCTGAAAACTTTGTGAGCTGGTGTGATCAGAGCCAGCACCTCTCCAGGAAGCAAACATCACAGCTGCACGCGGAGCAAACCTACATTTTCTCTTTTGCTCTTTTCTTAGCGATTCCCAGCTTTGTTGCTGCACTGACGTCTCTTGAGCCCCGACCTCGGCGCGAGGCACCAGATGCCTTTGAGGGAGGTTGGCAGGTGAGTTGGTCTTGGCACAGATATCAGCACTGACCTGTCCAGTTAACTCCTGCTTTTTTAGTACCATGAACATCAAAAAAACGCCTTCACTCGGCCTTAAATCTGCACTGGTTCAGACGACAGCCTGAATCCCAGCATGGATTTCATCCTCTCTCCTCCCAGGAACCCCAAGCAGGGGGTCAAAACAAGCCACCGACTTCCTCACCTCTATAATCAATCACTGAGCAGCCCAAGTTCATTTTGGGGAGTTTTCCAACACAATACCTAGTGTTTAAAATACCAGCAACAGATTCTCATATATTCACCATTCATATAATTAATTCCTGTATCTCACGATATTGCCCTAAAAAGAAAGGATATTTTTACTGCCATGGAAAAGGTATATTAACCACAGTCATCAAATACTTTTAAGTTTGCATCCTCCAAGCCACAACTGCAGAGAGAAGAGCGAGCATAAGGAACAGATAAAAGCATTTCTTTGCCACCGCTGCTGCTCTACAAAGTTGAAGTTGTCAAGAGGCCGATGCATGAGCTGACAAAAAACAAGGGGGGATGCAGGTACAATATGGTGAGCAGAGGAGACTGGAATTATTCAAGAGCTTACAGTAATGCAAACGGAGGGTGATTACAGAAATCTGATTTTCAGGACAGATAAACAGCACGGGGCTACACCGAGCACATGCCTGCTCTTTCCATGGGGTGACGGAGCTGGATACCGTGTGGGCAAATCAAATTTACTATGACTTCACCAACACTTTATAAACCCAACTAGAAATAGGAATGCCAGATTTGGCTGAGCAGAGGCTAGAGGCAAGTCGTCCAGCCGGGTCTGGGACCCTTTTGTCCTAATGTTACACTATACATTTCTTCTGGAGGAATTAAGTGCCACATGGTAATTGAGGAGAGAGCTAAGACAGCAACTCAGCTCTACTCTCACTTTCTGCCGCTAATCCACCCGGTATCACTAGGCAGGTTTCTCACCAGTGAAGCAGGATGAGGACAGCGAGCTTTCTCAGGTGACATCTATCAGTACTTACTTATGTCCCAGCTCACAGCTCATTACCAAAATAGTCCCCGGCTACGCACTGGGTAGTGGGGAAACCAGAGCTCCTTCAGTTACAAGAGGGAACAGCAAAGTCTCCCATCTCACACTTGGTCTGGGTATAGGTTTTGCTGTTTCTTAAAAATAGAAATGAAAATGAGCCCTGTGAAAATGGCATCTTTCAGTGCACAGCTCAAGCTAGCCAGTAGTCAAGTTAAAAACATTTTTGTACCTGTTTATTTCAAGAGAACTACTGGGGGAAAAGACTCTTTTCATCCACCCCAAAATAGTCTCCCAGTAGTCAAGATATTTGCAGAGTTAACCTGATTTGCCAGTCCTACATCCCATCAAATCTCAAACGCTAGGAAAGCAGTGAGGGACCACTGATTTCTGCAGAAACAAATGAATGGAGGACCCCAGCTCACACTCGAGCATGTTTTATCTTCAGCAGCGACTCAAGTGTGGCTCATCTTTAAAACTCTTCCAGAAAGAGGTCAAGCTTTTTTTTTCCCCTCCCTTCCATTAATTCCACACTAGCACATTGCCCCTTTTTGGATGCAAGGAGAGAAGGACTCCAGAGGACCTTGGAGCACCAGGAAGCAAAGACACCCTCCTCCCTCTCCTGGGTGCTCCTCGCCTGCTGAAAACTGTACGGAGCCAAAAAGCTGCTCCGCATGGTGAGACTGCCCCGGCGCTCATAAGCTGGAGACACCTCAGAACCACCTGACTTGAACCCAGCCATCTCCTCCCCAGACGTGCCACCTCCACCAGAGCCCCCACGTTCCTGAGCACCAGCGGGGAATGCCAAGGTCGGGCTCTTGCCGCATCCCCCTGCAGCAGGCAGGACAGCAGGCAGCGCCCGTGAACGGAGACCGCCGTAAGGACTCTCCTCGCGTTCTTCCCCAGAAGGGCAGGCAACGTTACACAGACCTGCTTCTCTGTCCTCCTCACCTGCCCCCTGCAATACTCTCCCAGCCTTCTGGCCTCCCAGAGCCATCGATGCTCCCTCCTTGTGGGCACAAATCCATGTGGCTGCTCACTACCCTTCGCGCCCACCAGCCAAGAGAGCCCCAAGGCATCAACCTGGGCTCTGCAGAGCAGCCCTGGGAAACACAGGGGTTTTGGGGATCGCTCAGGATAAGAGGAATCAACTCAGAAGACTCCCCACATGAGCAGACCTGAAGGACCTAAGGACTTCTTCAGCAAATCCACAGCCTCGTCCCTCCACTTGTAAACACCCACCCCAAGGCTCTGCGCAACGCCCGGCACTCATAGGGACACAACACTAGGAATTTTATTTCAATTCAAGCAAAACAGTCAAACCTAACACACATTTGTTCTTTACCTTAATTAAAAGATCTCTAATTGGGACAAAACACCGTCAGCCAAGTGAACATTAAAGGTCCTCAGCTCTAACTCCACAGCACAAAGATTCAGTGCCCATTTACAGAGTGTCTTATCCCCTTGGTCAAGATCAGAAAAGCCTGGAAAAACAAGAGTTTGTTTTGGTTATCTCCCATCAGCTCCCAGGCCTGGATGACAGCATTGCCCCGCAAACAGCTGAGTCAGCGCAACCATGAGGCAGCGCAGGAACGAGCATCTGCACCCAAAATCAGCACCGCTGCCGCACTGCCCTTACCCTGAAAGTACGGCCTGAGCTCACGGGAGTTAGGAAGTCAGCACGTCCAGAGCCCTAAGGCAGGAAGTCTCTGCATTTGCTATTTTTATGTAAAGACACACACCAAAATAACTGCGTACGACTCCGGAGGCAGCATCGCTGACATCCTCCTGCAGCCCCGGGCTGGGCGGGAGCTCAGCAGCTGGCTGCCTGCTCCGCTCCACGCCTGCCCTCACATCGCCCACGGCCCGATGTTCGGAAAGGCGAAGGTAAAGGCGTGCACCAACCTCTCCCGCACACGAGATCCTTCTTCAAACGCCTGCTCAGCTAAAGGACTCGCTTCCCGCGCCAGGATAAGTGATGCTCACAGGACCGACAGCCATCGCACCCAGCTCGCTACAGCCGTGACCTGGCACAATGTCATGCTCTGCCACGCAAAACACACGTGCCTAGAAACTTCCATCTTCTCCTCAGCCAGCTCTATTCTCCGTTAGCATTTACATACACTCCAGAGCTGCAATAAGGGACAGAGGGTTCACAATACTTTATGCAATTAAATAGATGGTAGCGGCCCGGAACACAGCGTACTTAAAACAATTATGGGAAACGGGTAAGTGGCTCATGCACTAATCAACTTCTGTCTGACCTTGTGGGACAGCTAATTATACAAAAGTCAGATCACATTAGTCCAGGACTGGGGGCTTATTCTCCTGCAAGTCAAACCGTTGGTGCTCTGGCATTCTGCTGCTCTCTACAAAACGTTACATTAAGCACAGGCTTTGCCTGCTCAATGCCCCTGGCAGCCAGCATCCCAAACGACCGTCCCACTGGTATGCAGACGAAAACATTAACAAGCTGCCTTCCAAAAATGTGGTTACGCTAATTTTATGTTGACCGCGTGTTTTCATAAGCCACCAGCATTAGAAAGCCGTCTCCATCCACACAGCCTCGACCGCCTCTCAGACAGAGAGAGCTGCACCCCGCAGTCACGCCACGGCGCATTGTGGTTTTGGTGTGCACGCAGCAGCGCTTCCCCTGGGGAAGCAGAGGTTTTTCTTGATGCGCTGACCCAAGCACAACCTTCCTCAGCGGTGACGTGAAAGCTGAGTTTCATGAACACTTTACACGCAGATGCGTATTCACTGCTGCAGCCGACTGCAGGTGTCCCAAAGCCCAAACCTGGACCAGGACAGCTGGATGCTACATAAGCACTGAACCAAAGAGCCCTCCCTGGTCACACCTTCACACACACCCTTTCTAAAATATATTTGGGGCATTTTCTGAAGCTACGTTTTCATTTTAAGCAGAGCATTATGAAATCAGGTGTTCGCTACATCTTTTCTCTTGTATAAGGCCTGATTTCCAGATTCAAGATAAGATCTGAAAGTGGTTCTATTTTAGGACAAAGGAGATAGCCAGCTTTTTAATACATTCATGGGTTTTGTTTTTGGCAACTTGAAGTTGTGCTTGTTTGTGGAAGAAAACCAAATGTTAATCCCAGAAGAGTTATGAACATTGAAATATTTCTAAAATATTCTGTTTGTTAAGCACTTTAACCGATCCATTACACAACAAAGCTGTAAAAATGACACTCTAGGGAGAAGCCGCGTAGCGGGGCTCTGGCACGGGGCTCTGACAGCTTTACATAATGCAGCTGGCCCAAACATACACTAATAAATACAGCACCACAGCGCAGTGTGTAGGGGGGAGAAGGGGAAATATGCATGGAGAGAGACAGCTCAACTAAATGTATACATCCTTCATCTACTGAATTATCCTAAGCTATGGGTGAATAGAAAGACACAGCTCTGGCACTGCGTGGTGAATTGGTGATCCCTGAAGTGCCACTCACCACTGCGCTTAGGGCCTCTCACAGCATTCCCCGACCACAAGGACCAACCCAACGTCTCCACAAGAAAGGCACATACGTCCTGCCTTCCAGAAGAAGCATCATTAGTTCATTTTTACTGGCTCTCTACAATTTCCAGTCATTACCAGGGGCTTTAAAGACCTGCTCAATGCTGCACAACCAGATGAGATGACGTTTGGTGCACACAGTATTGTTTAAAACCCTTTGTCTCTGTGAAACCATCAGCTAATTTTAATTGCGTACGAAATAGTATCTGCCAGGGTTTCTGCACAATTTAGCAAGCACAGAAGAGCTGGTTTACAAGGAGATTTTAAAAAGGATCCAGTTGCACGTTCGCAGACTAAGACACACTCTACCTGACTGGTTGTTCCTCATGCGGATGGCTTTCGCTTTGGCCAGCTCCAGGGCCGTGACCCAGCGCTGCCTCTCCACTTCTGAGTTCGCCTTTAAGTGGTACGTCCTTCCCCCGTTGGAAAGTACGATGTTACAAGAGTCCTCTGTATCGATATGAGCCGTGGACAGGTTGATGGTCCCGCGACACGTGTGGGCCATTTCTGCCTGCGTCCTGCATGGGAACAGAGGGAAAAGGAAGCATCAGTCCCCCCGCACCCAGCCTGTCCCCAAACCACCACCGATGCACCCTCCCGCACAGCAGAGACCCATGGAAAGATCCCGAGCAGGCAGTAAGCATATCAAAGCCACCAAAGCCAGACAAGGTCCTCGAACAGAAAAACAAGGACGGGCTGCAGCATTTAGATAGAGCTTGTTCCCTTGTACGAACATCATCCCTATCATTTAGGCTGCTGGTTTCACATCCTGCTCTGCCGATTGCTTCTGGTTGCCCTAAAAATAAAATTACCAACTGCACACCAGTGGCCTTTCTTGTCTCATCTGCATTGCTGCTTTTCTCCCTTCTCCCTGCTATCCCACCTCCAGCATCTAGTATTTTGTGGCTCTTTATATCCTCTCCCTTCAATCATTGTCTTTTGTCTAGGTGTGCTAAGATCTTGCATGCAAAGATCTCCATTTGTAAGGCAAATGAAAGCAGCACAATTCCTATTCAGCTGTTAAAAAACCTTTATGACTGGCAAAAGTGCTTAGTACAGAAGGCTCCTCTGTGGCTAACTTCCCAAAGAACCAGCCCTCCTTCCGCCCCAGCTGGGCATACCAGGGAGAACCCACCCTGCAGCAGCCTTAACCCACGACCATCCCACTGCTGACAGCTGCATCCAGGACTTCATGTCCAGGGGCCAAAGCCCCCAGTCTGTACGAGAGCAGAGCACGCCCCTGCCCCACACCACAGTTCCCTGGTCCCAGCCAGGGACAAGGCACAGCAGGTTGCTGCAAAGCGATGACCCCTCCAGCATCCACAATAGCTGCTGCTCTCTCTATCCTCAAAGTATTTCCACGTCTTCAGACATTCTTAGCTCTCCATGAGCTTTCAGCTTTATCAAATCTGAAATGATCACTGGATTTTTTTATTTATGAGTTTTCCTCTTTCCCCTCGCCGGCTCTCGCGGCCCCAGGCGAGCAGCCGGTCCCACGCTGCCTGCTCGCCAAGGCGGCAGCAGGTATCGCGCCGGCTGAGAGCTGCCTTCTTGCACCCAGAGAGACGCTTTGTCTTTTCAGAGCATGCAAGCTGTGGAAGAGCCACATAGAAACCGACAGCCACTTCTTAAAACATGACTTAACATAGTGTTTTCAGGAGCAACTAAAGTCACTTTTTAAAAAAAAAAAAGTCACGAAGACTAGGTTTTTAAAGGCACTTGGGCACAAAGATAAATGCCTAAGTAGTTCCAAAAGTGCCTCTACACCCACTGCTGCATTGCAGACGCCTAAAATAGCTCTACAAGCATTGAGCCAGAGAGTCCTCAAGGTTTCCCACCAGCCCTGCAGACACGCTCAGACCAGCCAGCGCAGGCACAGCCAACAGCGTCACCAACGACGTACAAACCCCGCCAACACAGGGGCAAGCACCGCAGCCACGGCCTCCTCCACCCCGCTCCCATCCTGGGGGCTGCATGGTCTCCAGCTGGGGGGTACAGAGGCTGTAACCCCCGTGTCCCTCCAGCCAGGAGGGGCTGGACAGCACCTGGAAGCCAGGACCTTTGGACCAGATTAATCCAGAGTATTCTCCTTGATCTTCATTGTATTTTTCCATCTTTTACTTTACTCCATCTTTTATTTTGTCCATCCCCTTTCCCATCCCGTTCAGCTCTGCCACATACCCACCTCTCAATCCTCATTCCTCACCCACCTTGACACCCTTCCCACTGCCCAGCACCCTCTCCCCCTTACCACACTGCCTATCCCTCCCCAGAAAGCGGGACTACAATACACACACTTGGCATTAAGCCACTCCTGGGTCCACAACCGTTCCATGTTCCCCCCCAGCACCCACGGACCACTTACCACCTTGCATTTACACTGCGCAGCAAGGTAGGAGCCTTCCCAGCTTGTCCGTACTACCAACCTCGTTAAAGAGCTGACGTAGAACAGACATTAACACTTAGAAAACTCAAATCCTCCGTGTTTTCCTCCCTTCTGCTGCCAGCTATCACCTCCCATGGCACAGTTTAATCTTGCCCAGCATGTTCACCATTTTCACCCATATAAGTAGTCAAAGGTCCTAGAAGAGTTTTAAAGACCCTAAATCCCCCTAAGTCCAGGTGACCATCCTGGGGGAAAGAGATGGGAGCAGGACGATGCTATCATAGGATATATGAGCCTCATGTACTTTTAAATGCCTCTTGTCTGAGTCACTTCCAGAGTCCTCTCTCCGACCCTTTTCCTGACGTTAAGACATGCTGGAATTGGGTAGATGTCAGACAATCATTGGAAGGATTTTGCTAGTATTTCAGCAAAATACATTACTGCACAGTTGCTCATTAAGTTGCAGTGGCAGGAGGAATCACAGTCATTTGTAGGAATTACCAGTTCCTTTCCTTCCCCCTCAAGCCCCGCAGCACAGTTCTTACCCAGGAATGTCCCCACAAGTCCATCATTCCTCAGTTCTTGTGGATGGATGCCTGTTTGAAACACCCTGGGGGTACCGAGGGAACCACGAGGTTCAGTGGCAGGACAGGCTCTTGCCTCATCACACCTCATCAGCCTCGGCATTTTACAGAGCAGTTTGCATCGGCCCCAGGCAGCTGGCGTGAGCGCCATGCCTGAGGACGACCCTCCTGAAACCATTCGCTCAGGGCAGTGAAGTATCTCGGAGCACAAGATCTAGCGAAGAACTGGTGCTCCTCACGCACCCGAGTGCTTCTTAAAGAAGTTCAACCTTGTTACGTGAAGTATTTTCCAAACAGTACACAAGGAGGGGGGGAAAAACCACTTATTTCCAACTGGTTTTGAAGGCTTCAAGGCTATTGTTGCATGATAAAGCACCTAACACTCTCACCTCACCCCAGATGCATGAGACTGCTTCAGGCTCCAGAAGCAGAAAGCCACCCTTGCTCACAGCCCTGAATCACCAGTTACGTAGCTCTGCTTCAAGTCCCATGTCTCTCTCTCTCCCCACCACCCTTCCACTATTTTTCTCCACTTCTTCCTTGCTTCTTTACCCTAGGTGTCTTAACCCAGCTATTTGCTGCTAAAAATATGGCACCCCCAGACCCAGAAGGTGATAGTTCATCCTATCATCCGTCCATGGATTTAAGTTGTCCCAGCTGGGCAGATGTCTTTGCTGATCTTCACATGGCAATGCCAAGTCTCTTCCTCTGACCCTGATCCACCTCTATACACAGAAACCTTCCCATCTTCATTCAGCTTCACATTTTATCAGGGCATTCCCAGTCACTCCTTTTTTTCACTGGTAACAGCCTCCCTCCATCTCAACAGCAGCCACCCATCACCCTGCTGCACAGCTCTTCTCAACTCTCAGGTCACTAATGACACATCCATAAGTGTGCACTGAAGTCCAAAAGTGATCACTGGCCACAGCTTTTCCAAAATTTTAAAATCAAGTCACATCTTTAAAGCCAGGAGCTGAACAAGTCATCAGCTGCTGAGCACTGGAAGCTTACATGAAGACACACAACACCAGCCCGGCAAGTACAAGACCATTCCCACGTGCCAGGTGCATCTCCCCTTATTCCTGAAAGGTTCAAGGCAGTTTGCACGTTGCTTCCTTCTCCACGGTCTTGAGCACGGTGACAGCCCCATCACATCACACGGGCAGGGGTACGGCGAATCTCTGATTACCAACGTGGTCCACATGCAGCATCTGTAAAAGCCACCACGGGCTCGCGATGGGCTTCCTAAACCTTCTGGCCCTGCTCCACATGCTGATGTAGTGGGAGAGCAAGACCTTGGCTCTTATTCCGCAAGTACTTCTGCATCACCAGGCAGAAGTCTCCAGGTCTCCTGAAGGAGGTTTTACAGGCATAGCCTGGAGTTGTTTTCAGAAAGATGGAGTTCTTTATGGGATGGAGATATGGTCCCTACTAGGGGAGAAAGGGCAGCAATCCAGAGATATACTCACTATCAACCTTATTGCCGGGGTTGCGTGTTATGCAGAAGGAAGCCATTCTGGCTGAACACGAACTGAAATCCCCGAATCCCCACAACCCAGCTACGGTATTCCGAGGACTTCTCTCACCTGCTCAGCCCTGACACTGTTTTGCAGAACAGATTTAACCTAGGGTCACATCCAGGCTCAACGTGCAGACACAGAAGCCATGCAGAAACAAAAGCCTCTTGGTACCTCCTGAGGACTTATGGTCCATGTCTCACAGCACCACAGGTGAAGTTCAAACCCAGCGTACAGTGTGGTTATGCTTGTTTGCAGCAGGGAGAATTTGGCTCCAAATGAAATCAAGCACTGATTTTCATTTCCAAAGTCATCCTCCTCGTGATGCAGCACGTACTGACGTGTTCCCAGGAGGGATTACTTCCCACCTTGAGAGAACTGCTAAAACGATTTTCTCTTCTACACAAAACAAAGGTCTCCAAGGTGACTTCACTAAATTGATTGAAGTCATATTAAACAGCCTTGCTCTCCCACCCAAGAAAACTGTTTTGGTACAGGTTGCTGTTCTTTAAGCTACCTTCCCATGCCAATCTGCATGGGAAATCAATTCCTATCAATCAGCACCCACACAGGAGGCAAGCGCCTGACCCAGCCCTCAGCCAACAAGCAAGCAACCTCCCCTGCCGCATGCAGGAAAAAAGTAAGAGGTGCCCTTCAGAAGCACTCGTGGTCAGATGGATCTGCTTATTCACCACTAGCAGCTCAACTATTGCATAATGTGATCCAGGCAGATTTTCTAATTCTCCACTTTCTGCAATAATCTGAGCGCTGCGCATATGGGAGAGCACGTGGGCAGGCTGCAAAAAAGCTGAAGGGAGGTTAAATGTGGACATAGACCACACAGAGGTGGATGCTGCTGAATATCTGGGATTTTTCTGCTGCTCCCTCACATTGCTAATCAATGGGATTCACCTTCAGAGATACAAAATTATAGCTGTTCACGGGAGAGATGGAAGATGACTGCCTTGCATGTAGCCCTTGCCGACATACGTGGTGAGAGGGGCTATGCAACGTGAGGGGGAAAAAAAAAAAATACCTGCAGGTGTTAAAAAGCAGGGAGAGTTGAACTAAAGCGCCCATCCAGCAAGGGGAAAGCTAACATCCCGGGTGAATATAACCCCTTCCCCCCAGAACACAGCAGCGAGATCCTCAAAGCACCGGAGCAAACTCCACAGAAGCCTTGAGCTGTTAACCGAGGCGCAGGCTACCGTGCCCTGCACAGCCCGTGCACGTGGCTCCAGACAAAAAAGGCCATGAGCTGTGGAGACAGATGTCACGGCTTATTCCCAAAGCCACTCTTGTGGCAAGAACGGTGCTACTCATAGATACATCAGGATCATGAGAAAGGAGATTTCTTACTCTAAAAGCACAAATATACTTTCTCACAATGCCAGCAGGTCCCTATTTCAGCTGTCAGACTTGCTCTGGATGCATGGGTCCCAATTCCTGCACAGATTTTGTCAAAGATATTCAGAATCTCTGAATACAGCCATATTTGCTTTTTCGACAGCATGTAGGACACAGCAATAGAAATTTCAGACTGGCATCATCACTCAGGCACCCTACCCACAAGTACAGCAAAGCTCTTATATCACAGCGATTTGCAGAATGCCAGATTTTGCAAAAACCTTCAAAGATCTTCCCCCTTTTCCTTTTCCTTTTTTTTTTTGGGACTGAAAAAGCTGCTTCAGCTATTTTAATACCACAAATCTAAACATACAGAGCTTGACAAGACAACTTATCAGCACCAGTTACTTAAAAAGGCTTTCAGTATAAAACTCCTGGAGTCTAAATTTTAGCAACTCATATTCTGCAGCCTGACAGATCAGCTACATGCTGTAGCACAATAAAAGAACAGCAAATCACGATTTAAAGACCTGCTTTCCAGTTCTGAAGGAATACTTGAGCTACACGAAGCCGCTCAGTATGCCAGCGCTAAGCAAGAGAAAGATGGTCCCACTTTTCAACACCTGTAAGAAATCTTACTATATACAAAACAATGAAATTCCTTTGTTAAGAGCTCAGAAGACAGATTTATCAACAGAGCAAAGAGAAGAAGGTGAAAAAGTAGACAACAAAATGTTTTTCATCTACTAGCTCCACAGCTTTTGTTTCGGTGATATCACAACAGCCAAAGATTTAGCTTCGGATGCTGGTAATACGTTGTTCATACGGATTTTGTAACTATAACTGCGCAGCTCTGCTGGAAGTTAATAGGACGCAGCAAGCAATAAACAGGCCCGGCTCACACTCTGCTCCCAAGCATCGTTCATTTAAAGCAAGCAAGCATGACAGATGCTCGTGGAATTTCTCTGCTAAGCTTTCCTTTCCACCAGCAAGGCTCAACACCATTTCTGGGTAGCCTCATCTCCCCTAAAACTCCTCTTCTCTTTTTCTCACAGCTCAGACGGAGTTGGGCAAAGAACCCCAGCAGGGAACCGAGACTGCTCTGCACAGCACCCGCTTTCCAGGCAGCCAGTGGTATTTCAGTGTGCTTTATAGCTTGAGCACTGACAAGGAGGTCAGGGAGAGCACAGCAGCCCGACTTTGAGAGGGGAGCGTGCATCTGCAACCCTGGCAGCTCAAGAGCTGCTTCAGTTCAACCGAGCAGAGTGGGTATGACGCGTGTAGGGACCTTGTTACGTTATGTCCTGGCTAGGAGCATCCAGCTTCACGAGGGTGCTAAAAACACGCAGGCTAGTGAGTGCGCAGCTCTCCAAAGCAGCTTATCCACAAAAAACTCAGCAGGACGCTATGCAAACACTGACCTGAGGCTTCTCTCCTAAGCTGGGAGGGCCAATACTGCCTGCTTGCAGGTTCCCAGCATCACTCCGTATCGCTAGGCACCTTCACAGAAAAATCCAAATGCAATTTAAGTTACACCCAGAAAAATGACCTCCTGAAATATGCTCGCTCTCTCTTCCTAGAGATCTTTCTCCTATTATCTCAAAATCATTTGCTTGCTATAAGCCTCAGTAACCAGCACACCTGATTCTACATCTTAAATGCTAAATTCCCATCTTACCACTCTTACAGCCGTTCTGCTTTCTGGGGTAAATGTAGGTCACTGCAGGGTTCCAACTTGTCCCCGTGCTGAGGGCCGCAGCCACCTCCCCGTGACAGCCTCGGAGAAGCACATGGTGAGCGGCATTTAAAGACTCACACGTTCTTGTCTTTCCTGTTCCAGAGTATCCTTCACCTTGGGGTTTTGCTCACTGCAGTTACGCCACAACAAATAAAATTTGGGTACGTACATTAGAGGCTGCATCTGAACCTCCAAGTCTCTGACCACGCACTTAAGAGATTTCACCCCCACTGTAAGCGAGGATGCTAAAGCCAGCACGGTTCACGAGCAGCCGGCAGAGTCATTCTTCCCTTGGGAAAACAGCACTGAGTGTTTAAACAGAAATCTGCTGTGAGCTACAGCCCTGGCAACAGGCAAGAGGCATCAGCAGACATGCTAGACCATTTGCCAGGTTATCACTCAGCTGCTTGGTCACTGTTTACCAACCAGGAAATATTTTCTAATTTAAATAGCATTTACAGGAAAATCTACTGCTGTTGCTGTGCAATCATCTTGGGTTTTTTTTGTCCTTCCCTCAATGATTACTTGAGCTGCAACAGCTCACAATGGGTGGCTGAAGTTTTGCAAGGAAGTTTTACTGTCCACATTGGAGTTTTGAGTGTAGGTCCAGAAACAGCCTCCCCAGCACTGCCGGCATCACCGCGACAGCCGGTTCCTGCAGGTCACACGCTTCGGCTGGGATGATCAACACAGCGCAGGGACAAAGCCGAGCGGTTCACTGCCATCAGGGATGCTCCCAGCTTGTTCTCCGGGATTCAGGGAGAAAATAAGAAACATATGAAGAGTTTGAAAAGGAAAAGTCACAGACTGTCACGGAAGAGAGTGAAATCATTTGTGGTTGGGGGGGGGGTTTGAGTCTCTGGATGTGAGGTACAGAGACCCTACAGCAACACTGCCACTACGTGCACTGCATGAAGCTGGACACAAATCCCAGGTCCATTTCTGGAGCTGGCAAACAGACACCTCGAGGAGCTTCCCCAGTTAGCTCCACCACTACACTGAGTTCAAAGAGGTAGGAGCTCGGAAACACCTTTTGGTTGCCATATCTCAACAAAATTATGAATCTAGGCTTCCGCACTGGTGCTGCAGATCACATCCAAAAACCAATCCAACACAGCCAGAAGTGAACACCGCACCCTTGCAGCACAAACCCAACATCTCAGGGCCCCTCCAACACACCAGGAGATCTGGAAAGGATGGGATTGATAAACATGTTGGTCTGGAGATGCCGGTACACCTCTGGTGTCAAAGCAGCTCAAGGACCCAAATCACAACTCACAGCCCAAGAACTGAAGGGCGCTGTAGCAAGATGACCATTGTCAACCATCCCTGAACACCTCCATCCTGGCCGCCATGGCCACTCTACCAAATTCAGCCAGCCCAGCCTCACCTTACAGCTTAGCACTCGCACACCGCCGGGTAAACAACACTAAGCTTTGTATCCATTCCCCAGTTTTCTCAGCCAGACGATGAGGATAAACATTTCCATCCTGATCTATCGAGAAGAGAGCAAGGCAAGAGAAACTGGTAGCATGGCAGACGGACTGCAAAGCAACACATCCAGGTGGCACTTCCCCAATTAGAGAGGCAGTCCTGTTCCTGCACCTGCTCGGGGCTCCCCGACAGCCTATTCCCTCCCATGGGGGAAAGGTAAGTCCCCAGCATTTGCAACTCGGGAGCAGTAGTTCAGCACATCCCGCTCCCAGGGAGGCCGGAGAGTTTCTCTGCAGGGAGCTGTGAAAGAGCATCACGCCCTGCAAAGCACAGCGGTCCAAGATAGGCACAAATCGCTGCACTCCTACCTTGCATCGCATGACTGTAGATAGAGGGGTGAAACAGGGCAGGTATTGTTGTAACTACCAGAAAAAAAACAAAAGCACACTGAAACTCATTTAAACGTAGGCGTTTTTCTGATAGAGAAGTGGTACATCACCAGAAACAGGTAAGAAACCCAACTATAAATGGCTGCACAGCATCCCCCTGGCTGAGTCTGCTAATTGCTACTATTTCTACCAATATTTCGAAACAATGCAAGCATTTAATACACAAATCGTGCAGACCTCTCACGCTCCTATTTGTATAACAAGATGATTATTTCATCTTCGTTGACCTTTCGCACAACATGAAGACCATTCTCTGGTGGTGAAAGTGTAGATGTTTGACCCCTCTTACCACTCTATACCTGATTACACAGACCAGTCTCATCTCTGCCTTTGCTTTCTCTGCTATATGGCAACCTGGAAACATTCAGAAGTTCGGACAAAAAACACTTTTTTAACTCCTGTCTCCCCTGCAAGAGAAAGAAACTGGAAAGCCTCACAGATGATGGCCTCGCTGCTGCTTACACCACTGACCTCTCCTGACGCGGAGATTAAGACCTATTTTTCCTACTGTATCTTTCACGGATTAAGTTGAAATCAGTTTATTCATTTCATTTTCCCAACACACTGGAAAATATCATATCATTAACTAAGTTAAGGGCTCTGCAGCCATAGAGAAATATTTATACCAGCCGCATAACCGGGAAATGCCCTTTAGAGTAAGCTGCAGAGACTGCTGCAGGCAGAGGCCATAACAGAAATCAAGGACAGGGAAACAAAATAAGCAGAACTGGGCAATGCAATAGATGGGGACAGAAAAGAGGAGATGCCGAATGGATTTACACTCTGCCTGGCCCACAATAAGAGCAATGCATTGAAATACTTTCAGCAGATCTTTTTTTTTTAAGATGATGCAGAAGAATCACCGCAGTCCACAAGGGTAATCAGGCTGATCCTTTTCTTAATTAATTGAGGATGGAAATTTCTCCCAGGGGATTTTGTTTCATTACCAGGAGCGCAGGGGCAGCACAAAAGACGACGCAGTCACAAGCCTCCGTGGCGCAGAAAAGGCCATTTGCAGTGCAGCTGAGCAGCAAGGCTCGCTCTTCCCACGGGACGCTGCTCTCTGCTTGCGTTCCACAAAGCACAAACCGACTCCGGATGATGCATGGGGATTTCCATGCAGAAATCAGAGCCTAGCAAGACCATCTGGATTAGGTCAAGCTCTCTGATCCTTCGGTGAACCCGGTGGCACGGCCAGCACCCACCAGTGTTTCCACACGACGCAGGGACAGGAGCCGTGCTCCCCGTCTCGCCCCGCCAACAAAAGGCTTGTTGTGCCACCACCGCCTCCCCGGCATCGCCCGCGCCGGCCAGCAGCTCCCTCCCCACCACGGCACCAGCTTCCAGCCCCACGCCGCGCTGAGCCTGGGCAGTTCATCCGCGCTGAAATCTGGTGCTCGATTTCACAGTCACCGTCATCCCATCCTCGATACAGGAATATCTGAAATATTTCATGCAGAGCAGTCCCATAGCTGGGTTACAGAAACCCGTTTGCACAAGTGCTTCACGGCACGTTTCCCAATAAACTGAGATTTTGTCCTTTGTTCAGAATAATTGGGGGTATAAAGCCAGTGAAATCTCTGCATTCGCTTTTATGTATAAGAAATTCCAAAAAGCACTTTAAAACTGGTTTTATTTTGAGGCTAAAAGCTCATGGGCCTGAAGTTAGGGGATGTAAGCGTGGACACCAAACCTCTTGGGGTTATTACTCTCCCTTGGTTCAAGGAAAAAGGATTTTTACATCAACTCAATTCCAGAACACAAATACCCAAGAGAAAACAGGCACGTGGCTTGGGAGGTATTTTCCCAGCTTGCACAGTAAACAGTATTCACGTTCAGCACACCACAAGCTGGTTCAGCGCGGCTCTCACAAACCACAAGCTCCGCGTGACAAACAGCTCAGATATTTTTTTTCCTTCCTCTTTTTCCCTTCACCAAACCTACTAAATCACAAACAAAACCCAAACAAGCATATGGCAAGTGTTGTACTGAGATTTCTGCAGAAAGATACGGTTTACTTCTATTTAAAGGCCGATTAATCTGCAACTGTCTGCAGTCGGGATGGGCACAGATTAGTAACAATCAGATTTAAGGGAAAAAGCCTGCAATCCAGGCTGCAATCCTCACCAGCCAGAGGGATGCCCGCAGATCGGGCACTCACCGCCTCCACAGACCACGGGACTGTTCCTCCACCCTGACCCATCCAGCAGCTTCCCAAGCCAGCTTCTGGGACAAGACCCTACCCGCACGCAGGGCCCAACACTGATGAACCTCAGCCAGCACTGCACAAGCAAGGATTTAGGGGTGACTTCACTAAAGTAAAGTAACTAGACAGATGCAGTAAGCGAAGCAATCTGGATTTCACACTCCTTTCCCCAGTGCTTTGCCGCTTCAGTCTGGCTGCAACACCTACCGAGTCTTTGCAAGGCAAAACCTGGAAGACACTTCTGCTTCGCATCATTTACAAATAGACCTTGTCTCTCCGTGCTTCACAAAGACAGAAAAAAACTACAAGGGAACTCAGGGAAGGTAATTTTTCAGAAAGACATTCTCACCCATACCGCTGCAGTGTAGGACAAGGCACCCCACCCACCGCTGACACTGTGTGCCATAAAGGTTTAATGCAAAATCTCACGAGCACATTTTGCTAACATTAGCACTTTCAGGTCAGAGGCATCTTCAACGTAACAGTGAGTCTTGGAAAACTCACTGCTGACAAAGCATACAGATTTAATAGATGGTCAGGTCAAGAAAACCGAGAACACTGCCAAGCTGAAACGTCCCTGAAAACATCCAGGCTTCCCCCCTGCTTCTTTTCTTAAATAAAAGTGCAGCAGACCTGCTGACTTGATGGCCGAACAGTGCAGCTAGCCCCATTTGGCTTGTCAACTGGCAATCTCCTCCAAATATGTAATACAGAGTTCCTGAGTACAGGGCCTCTTGTTTCCTGAAAAAACAGTGTGTAAAGCCTGTATAAATGCACAGAGACTTATAAATACTTTTACTGCTAACATCAGAACCACATCAAAATGCGCAGACGTGCTCCAGTTCCCTTCCCCTCATTCCCCAAAGAGGAGATGTTCTGCTTCTACAGTGCTCCCACAAACAAGACTTCCACCCCAAATAAAAGGGTATTCTAAAAACAATCTATCCAGATGCACATTCTTCAGGATTAGCTTTTATAGCACATTTATGACTCTCCCATGCGCACAATCCAGGTTTTCTGCCAGGAAACCTCAGCAGTGGTCAGGAGGAAAAAAACTAAGCCATGATGCAGATATCGGCAAGCGCAGGACATAGTCTGGCAAAGGGACTTTGTGTTGGGTTTTTTATGGGGGGGGGGGGAAGAAAAAGAAAAAATAAAGCAATTTGAAAAAAAAAAACCAAACCACAACAGCTACCAGTAAGCATCCCCACTCCTCCCACCACATCGTGCTATCTTCTCTCCACCTCTGGAGAGGCTGGTGGTGGCCTCGGCTGATAAGGGTATCAGCCCTGTAAACAAGGGCACCCAGAAAGAGCTCTTCAAGCCGCTGGTTTGGGTGAGCGGCATCACCTGCTCCCCAGGGTGAACCGTCACCTTGTTCTGTAGGGCCAGAGAAGCTATCCGGGCTGGCATGACGCTGCACAACCGCAGCTTTGCTCCAACACAACACTGCTGCAGCCTCCCAAAAAGGGCTTTTACTCCTCCCCTTCCAGCAGAAGCAGAATTAAAAGCTGTAAAGAAACTCAGCGTGGGGAAAGCAAAGCAAAGTGTATCTGGTTGGGAAAACATCCTTGTACTTGGCCAGAAGGAAGCTCCGTAGGACCTTACCAGAGTACTAAGTGTTCCATTTACGGCAGTCAGCCTGCAGCTGATACAGAGACGTGACACACAGTTGTCCATCTCAGCCGAGAAATCCAAACCACAAGGTCAGCAGCTTTAGCAAAGCCATTGCTGCACGGGCCAGGCAGGGACAAGGCTGCAGCGAGCTGGGCTCTGCATATGGAGCTGCATCTCCTGCAACGATGTTGCTGATGCCTGTACCACCACTAGGCACAATGACAAAAAACTTCTGGGGAAAACAGAGAATTGTCTTTAGCACCAGACACACCAGTATCACCCTTGGCATTCCCTCACCTGTATTTTGAATGCACTGGATTTCCTCCCATTTAGGCTCTTCTCTGGCTAGTTGCCTAGATGTAGTTCCCAAAGATAAAACCTCAGTTCAGGGGTACATTCTGGTAACTACAAATACATACGAGAAAGTGCCAAACTGCAACCGCCAGACAGAGCCCGGAGCTTACAGCCCAGCGGGGATGCTGGCAGCTTCGCAGGAGGCAGGCACGCGCTCAGCCTTCAAGAGAACCCTGTTCTCCTCTTCTAAAAACACCAGAAGAAGCACCCCAGTTTACGGTTTTCATTACTTTCCAAGCAAAACCGCTAAAGATCCAGAGGGGAAAAAACCCACCAAAATTTGTGGGCAGCACTGCTGCCAAGTTGATTGCATCAATTAAAAGTTTATGGAAGGTCTGGTCCAGATCCCATCATCTCCACAGAAGTTAGTATAAACTAAGACCTGGGCGACGCACGACTTACACGCTTAGTGGCTCATTTTTAAGCAAGAACGAACAACAAATGACCATAATCAAGGTTAATTCGACAAATGCTCTTTCTGCAGAAGAATGCTGAAATAAATGCAATACAGCAGATGAAAGCCTCAAGCAGTAATTTTTCTTGTTAGAGCCTCTGCTTTTAAGTTTTTTACTGGTCCTTCAGCCCTTGGGAATTACGTTAAAAGATCAGAATAAAGATCAACCATAGTCAGCTCATGTTTGTATTTTCTCACCACCAATGGTGGAGTTCAAGGTCCTTAGGGCACCAAGGAGGGTGCATAGCAAGCTCACTACGCTGGACTTCAGGAGAGCAGACTTTGGCCTCCTCAGGGATCTCCGGGGCCGAAGAAAGCTGGTTAATATTCAAGGGTCACCTCCTCCAAGCTCAGGAGCGATGCATCCCAACAAGGAGGAAATCGGGCAAAAACGGCAGGAGGCCTGCATGGATGAACAAGGAGCTCCTGGACACACTCAAACACAAAAAGGAAGGCTACAGAGGGTGGAAGCAAGGACAGGCAGCCTGGGAGGAATACAGAGAAATTGTCCGAGCAGCCAGGGATCAGGTTAGGAAAGCCAAAGCTCTGAGAGAATTAAATCTGGCCAGGGACATCAAGGGCAACAAGAAAAGCTTCTATAGGTACACAGGGGGATAATAGGGAGACTAGGGAAAATGTGGGCCCTCTCTGGAACAAAACGGGAGACCTGGTTACCCAGCATATGGAGAAGACAGAGGTACTCAATGACTTTTTTGCCTCAGTCTTCACCGGCAAGTGCTCAAGCCCCACCGCCCAAGCCACAGAAGACAAAGGCAGGGACTGGGAAAATGAAGAGCCACCCACTGTAGGAGAAATCAGGTTCGAGACCATCTAAGGAACCTGAAGGTGCACAAGTCCATAGGACCTGATGAGATCCATCCACGGGTCCTGAGGGAACTGGCAGATGAAGCTGCTAAGCCACCATCCATCATATTCAAGAAGTCATGGCAGTCAGGTGAAGTTCCCACTGACTGGAAAAGGGGAAACATAACCCCCATTTTTAAAAAGGGAAAAAAGGAAGACCCAGGAACTACAGGCCAGTCAGTCTCACCTCTGTGCCCGGGAAGATCATGGAACAGATCCTCCTGGAAGCTATGCTAAGGCACGTGGAGGACTGGGAGGTGATTCAAGACAGCCAGCATGGCTTCACCAAGGGCAAGTCCTGCCTGACCAACCTAGTGGCCTTCTATGATGGAGTGACTACATCAGTGGACATGGGAGGAGCTACAGATGTCATCTCTCTGGACCTCTGTAAGGCCTTTGACACGGTCCCCCACAACACCTTTCTCTCTGAACTGGAGAGATATGGATTTAGTGGGTGGACTGTCCGGTGGATGAGGAATTGGTTGGATGGTCACATCCAGAGGGCAGTGGTCAACAGCTCAACATCCAGATGGAGATTGGTGATGAGTGGTGTCCCGCAGGGGTCCATACTGGGACCAGAACTGTTTAGTATCTTCATCAATGACATAGACAGTGGGATCAAGCACACGCTCAGCAAGTTTGCAGATGACACCAAGCTGAGTGGTGTGGTCGACACACCTGAGGGACAGGATGCCATCCAGAGGGACCTGGACAAGCTTGAGAAGTGGGCCCGTGTGAACCTCATGAGGTTCAACAAGGCCAAGTGCAGGGTCCTGCACCTGGGTCGGGGCAACCCCCAGTATCAATACAGGCTGGGGGATGAAGCGACTGAGAGCAGCCCTGCCAAGAAGGACTTGGGGGTACTGGCGGATGAAAAGCTGGACATGAGCCGACAATGTGCGTTCGCAGCCCAGAAAGCCAACCATCTCCTGGGCTGCAACAAAAGCAGTGTGGCCAGCAGGTCGAGGGAGGGGATTCTGCCCCTCTGCTCCGCCCTGGTGAGACCCCCCCTGCAGTGCTGCGTCAGGGCTGGAGCCCTCAGCACAGGACAGACATGGACCTGGTGGAGTGGGTTCAGAGGAGGCCACAAAAATGATGAGGGGATGGAACACCTCTCCTATGGAGAAAGGCTGAGAGAGACGGGGTTGTTCAGCCTGGAGAAGAGAAGGCTTCGGGGAGACATTATTGCAGCCTTTCAGTGCTTAAAGGGGCTTATATGAAAGATGGGGACAGACTTTTAGCAGGGCCTGTTGTGACAGGACAAGGGGTAATGGTTTTAAACTAAAAAAGGGGAGATTTAGACTAGATATAAGGAAGAAATGTTTTACAATGAGGGTGGTGAAACACTGGAACAAGTTCCCCAGAGAGGTGGTAGATGCCCCATCCCTGGAAACATTCAAGGTCAGGTTGGACGGGGCTCTGAGAAACCTGATCTAGTTGAAGATGTCCCTGCCCATGGCAGGGGGGTTGGCCTGGATGACCTTTAAAAGTCCCTTCCAACCCAAACCATCCTATGATTCTATGTCCAAGAACATAAGAGTGCACAGGGCACAGCACAGTCAACATTAAGACCCAATTTTTATTCCTATCCCACCGATGTGCTTTCATACTTATAATATTCAGATTGGTAAAAATATCCTGGTTTTTCAGACTATAGAGTTTAGGGGTGTATTTGCTTTGAGCACAAGACTTACCCAGTCTTTCTGAGATTGAGTATGGATAGAAGAGCTCACTTCCAAGAATTTTTCCATTGCTGCAAGCAGCTCTCTTCATGCAAGCTACCGTCCATGTTAACCTTCTCAGTACCAAATAAATTTTCTTCAGAGACACTGCATGAATTATGGCCTGTGACCTCAAACATCACTTTAAAGTCATCGCACTTCTGACTTTTTGCCAACTTTCAAACGCTAAAATTATAGCGCAGAATTTCTTTCTGTATGAAATACTTCTTACAGATAGATATCTAGATGCAAAGCCCGCATGGTTGCATAGATATATTTCTTCCTCTGTTTTAAGGCCTGGGCACAAGAAGACAAAGCTACAACTTCACATTTAAAACTTGATGAACTGTTGCTTCTCAGCCCTTGACTGTGAACTCCTCAGCTCAGCAGCTGCCTTGCTGCAGGTTTATGTACAGTTCAGCGTGAAGGCTGGTTTCTAGGTGTGCGCCCAGCGCAGATTTGGAAAGCGGTTCATTCGGTTGCATTTTCTCACCAAACACGATGAGCAGCTGCTTCTGCTCCAGGCAAATACTTAACATCAGTGGACAACAGCAACTTCCAAGGCCTCCTGCAACCACCCAGAAACTTTACTGCATGACAAAAAATGTGTTCAGCTCTACAACCAGCATATCCTACTTTCGGTAGCAAACACCCGTTTTTCACAGAGATCAGCGTACGCAGCTGCCTGCTTTTCTGAAGAGATTCAAGTTGCTGGGTAGTGGGCATAAAACTGCTACCCAAGTCTGTGCAGAAGAAGAGAGCATGAACTTGAAAACTGAAAGAGACACTTATGTATACAAGGTACCTCCATGATTTCCATTATCTATGAAATGATCAGATTATCCTTCGAGGATGCACTCCCGAGGAGTGCAGAGGTTAGCAGTCCAGTGAACAGCAATTTTTTCCATAAGAACTGATGAAACAGAGAAGGGAAAATGCAAGCAGGAACTTAAAACATGCCTGCAATGTAAGTGTGTGGGGCAGTGTGACACAAGGTAAGATCTGTCCCATTCCTTATGACACTACCCAAAAAATAAAAAATTTGGCAGCTGACTTTTCAGCCGCTGGAGGTGCCAAGAGCTTTTTTTAAAAGAGAAATCGAGAGCTAGCTGGCCTGTGATTCAGATGGGCAGATCTCCTGGATCAAATCCTGCAGATGCCCAAGTGACCTTGGCCAACCACTTCTGGACAAACCTGGCACATCTCAGCTGCTTTAACTGCAAGACCGAATGCCCAAAGCAAGTCTTTCAGCATTAGTGCCTCAAGACCTCTTCCTGAACAGTTACATTTTCATTACCATCAGCTTCTTTAGATGAACACTGCTCATTAGGGTCAATCAAGCCAATCAAGGATGAAGCATAGAAAAAAGTTACGATGGTTAGAGCAAAGTATTAAATTTAGGTTTTATGTATATATACAATTTATGTATATATATGATAAAATTAATTTATATTGTATTATCAGTAATATATTGTATTATCAGTTATATATTGTATTATCATACATGATTTATATTGTATGACATAATTTGTGACAAAACTCCAAAATAACAAGCAAGCACCGGGTGAGACTATGTTACTGTATTTACCTTCACAAAGTAAATGCCAGAAAGACAGTCAGACTGCTCTTGGCGCCAGGGACATCACATTCCCTCTAGCCTGCACAGGAATATACAACTGTACAAAGCACATATAGGTGCTTTCAGAAATTTATCCTGGGGATCTGAGTTATGCCAATACTTTGCATTGGGATCAGTGTTCAGGAGCTGTATGTTTTCTGCAAAAATCCTATGGATATTGACTGTGGGTTACCAGGAACAGAGGAGTTAAACGTACGGCCAAGAGGGAAGGCAAAGTCAGTGACCTTCACAAGGGACTGCTCTCATGCTTAGGCAAGGATGAGTTACAGCTTTAAGCGAATTTCCCAACTGCTCAAATCAGACTTTCAGTGTTAGTTTAGTGTACTGTGTTGCAAGAAAACTTCCGTGGCGCAATAAGATGCTTGGAGTTTTTTAATGCAGAAATATTCGAGCTGCTTTGGCACAGTCCAAAACCTGTCCTCTGCTCTCCTCAGCTTCGTGTTCTTCTGGTTACAGTCAAGCATAGTACTAGTCTCCCAAAGAGCACTTCACAGGACACCTTCACACCTTCTCAAGAAGAATCAGCTGCCATCCCATCCCTCTCCTCCACGCAGGCAAGGTTCACATCCACAAAAAGCAGCATCAGCACTTTATTCAAAATAGTCACTACCTTTCATTTCAGCAGCCACTTTGGGAAGCCAAGGGACTTCCAAAGACCCACCCCAGCCCACCCTGCTGCCCAGGCTCTTGGGAAGCAGAAGGATTTTGCCGGAGGGTCCCAAAGCCCCAGTGCAGGTCCAGGCCCCTGTGCTTCATAAAGGGCGTTAAAAACCTCCATTCCCGAGTGCCCAAGAGCTTGTGTTCAGCAGTTCCCGTCAAAGGGACAGGGCTGGGACCAGTTTATTTTTAGCCCTCAGCCTCAGCAACATTCATTTCCGTAGGAGACACAAACGCTTACCTTCTCTAAACGCCTGCTTCCTCTGCCTAACAGTTTGAAAATTAGACTGCTTGAGACGGAATAAAGAGATTTCTGTTTGCTAATTAGGACAATTTAAGCTGGACGAAGGAAGCAAAAAGCTAGCATACATGGGGCAACAGCCAGTTACTTTGCCAGTGCAGAAAAACCAAAAGTGAAAATGGGAAAAGCAGAAAGATATTTGCCATGTGCCTTAACACCTATCAGTGTATCGATACACACTCCCCCAGTATGGCATGAGAGATGGATAGTTACACCTTGGAAAACAAATATTGACAAGTAGAGCTCAGCACCAGAAGGAAAACAGTTCTCTGAAGCTTTCATAGCTTTAGGTTTTCTCCAGCCAACAGAATAGATTAATTCTGTTGCATAGCTTTAAAGTATGGTATATTGAAGACCAAACATTTATACAAAAGCATTAAGGCAGGTCCTATACAAGAAAGGCCCGACTTGGTCTAAAAGCCACCCTCTGCATACACGTGCTCCCCCATTTTAGCGAATCCAAGAAGATGCCGGCAGGACAGTGACCCATGTCCCATGGCTTTCTAGCAGACCCGGGGGTCTCACCCTGGCAGGTTTCCACCAAAGGAGCCCAAAGCACTGCAGGGCGGACATGGCAAGTCTCCCCGGGGCAGGAGGAAGACCCCAGCTGAGCTGCAGAGGAAAGCAGTCCACTGCTTAGCCGGTTTTCAGAGCATAACTTCATGCAGGTGAAAAATAAAGCTGTGTTCATCCTCCTTCTTTCCTCCCAGGATACACCAAAGTGCTTTTATGCATGAAAACTCATTTTTCTTACCTTCTCTGCCCATTTTTATTTCTTTATTCTTGTAAGAAGATGCAGGGAAAAAAGCAGGTTTAAACCTTCAATTTTTTTTTTTTTTTTAACACTATTTTACTAGAGGTAAAAAGAAATGCTGTAACAGGGAATAGAAGGCAGGCCACTGTAGGAAATCTTCCCATGGCCCCATATCAACATACTAAGGAGTACACATCAGTGAAAAAGCAGTAAAATGTTCTTTTCCCAAGTAAGTGAGCTAGATCACATCATATTCACGCTTGCTTAAGACTAAACTAAGCTGTTCAGACTACAACACTTGCACATGGGAGCAGATTCTTTTCATAGAGATATGCTGCAGCAGAAACACTACTCTTGAGGTTATATTAACGAGATAAAAGGTGCACTTCGCACCAAATAGTATGATGTGCCTACACTAATTTCAATCACAGGAGTGCACTGAAACCAGACAGTGATTTTAAGCATTTCTGCTAGGTTTACATCCCTCAGGCTATAAACTCGCCCTCAACACACCATGCATTACCACCATGTTGTTGTCTCTGGTTTTGTCCCGTATAAAGCCAACAAAACTCCCCACATTTTCTCCCATTAGCAACTACAGTAAAAACATTTAGGGTGAAAGACCGCTTTGCAACACCGAGCAAAGCCCACGGACCAAACCCTGTCACATCTCAACTGGCAGGTCCCACGACAACAGGCTTGGGTCTTGCATTTCACACTGTTCTCCTGTCTGGTGAAGATATACTCAGTATAGAGGGGGACAAAGGCAGTGGTCCCAGACACACACTGCAAGCTAAATATTAACAATTCACATGCAACTCTTGCATATCCTCTAAATGCTCCTTGGAAAGCCAAGAGGGTTTTTTGATGCAAGACTTGATGCACTGTGGCTTTTCTTAAAGCAATTCCTAGCAGGGAACCTCTACTGACGTGGCAGCAGGAGGAAGGCAGGAGCTCACCTAACAGCATGCTCTCCATCAAGTCTTCTGCACATCTTAGGCGCCAACCCCAGCGAGACAATGGGGGACCTGAAGCAGCACAAAAGTCTGATCAACAAAATCTTATCCCTTAGCCTTGTCTGGGCAGGGAATACGTTTAAAGGCATTGCTGCTGGCAGTCTGTGGTTTACTGTAACACACACACTCCCCCATGGGTTAACAACACTTGGTTAGTTGTATATAAAACCAACAGCACAAGTAAACCAGCAGTTCCATAAATAAATCACAATTTGTAAATTGAAAATACACCTAATGGTAACAGTGGAGTTTACTTACATGACACATGGGACAAAGGGCTTGCTAGATTTAACTCAATTCCTTTACCAGGCAAATGAAAAACAACAAAACATATTTAAAGAATAGCGTGTTAAACGTGAGACAAAAATATAATTCCCTCCATACCTGTGACAATGCCCTGCTTCAGGGTAACGCCTGCTATGATTAAAAGCCAGCTTACTATTGGCATTTAAGCTAGTTACTTTACAAATTCTTCCTTCCTAAAACTACATAAATTGTAAATCTTCATCATGGAAACGCCTTGGACCAAATTCACAACAACGTTAAAACCACACTACGTTAAAGACTGTGCGGCTCCTACTCCGGTCACAACCACCCAGCCTTACCCTGCAAACCCAGGGCGCAGCACAGCAGTCACGTTACACAGGAAAGCTCCACTGCCACGCTCCCAGCGCTTCACTACAGATGTGTCACTGCCTCCCTGCAGCATCCATCGGCGTTTTTCCTTAAAGCTCTCAGTGCCCCATCTACACTGATGGCAGAATTTGATTCTCACAATCATTAAGCCAGTTACTGTGCACTTCGAAATCAAATGTAAAAATCCTGATTAAATCAGTATCGTTCCCACAGCACGTGCTTTACGCTGCCTCTAAAGCAGGGGATGACAGGTAATGTATTAACTTGTAATGTCCCCAAAATGGAGAATATCGGATGTGGGCAGCCAGAGAGGTATTTCATTACTGTAGAGGCAGCTTAGGGCTGCAGATGTGAAACAGAATTCAATCCAGTCCAGTAATTACGGACCTTATCTGTGCTGAGATACAGTGCTGCATCGTCTAAAGGTACTTAGAAGTGACAATTCAGGGCTTGATGCCTACAGGCTGTAAGGAGGAAAAAATTGGCTTATTACAGGGCAACAAAGGACGACTTGCTAGACCTCTGCAAGTCTACTTCCAAATTTAAAACTAAACTTCCAAGGAGCTTGCATCCATAGGTTTTCCACTTCAAACCAGAAGCCTTTACTGCTTTTCTTGTGGTGTAAAAGAAAGGGACCGAGAGGAAGAGGTAGATGCCTCACCCAGTGTATACTCGAAGTTTACCTACATAAAAATGCAGGCTCCTCAGAAAACAGTTCAAGGGCAGCACCACAGCTGGGATGTCCCAGAGACTACGCAGGCAAAAGCAAACAGGTAAGAAAATATTAAAATTTCTGTCCTTCAGCTCCTACGCAAATCCCACTCCTAAAGGGATCAGAAACCCAACCAGGACTTTACCTCCCCAAGCGTCCCAGCAAAACACTGTATTTATTATAACCATGATATACCAGTAAAGCACAGTTTAATCACATCATAAATTTCAGACGTGCATTTGTATTGGCTTGCCAATCCCCAGGCTGTCCCAGAGTCAGGCAGAAGTCCTTCTCTCAATTTAGGGGCCAACTTATAACTTTAGAGAATAAAACTGTACTGATTTTTTTTTAAAAAAGTAGTACAGCCACAAGCAGTACAGGCATTGAGAGCTGGAAGGGCTGGATGAGTAACGCTAGCTGTTACTAAGCCAAATTCTCAGTACTATTAAAAAATCAACTTTCGAACCAGCACAAAGTGCACAGTGAGATCGTACTGTTCGAGCTGTGCTGAAAGCACCAGGGTCCCGATTCCTCACCAAAGCGGCTTTTCAGATTTATAAGTGGATCCTGCTCATTTCCGAACGCGAGGCCCAGAAGAGCCCCGGACCGCAGGGGACATACCCTGCAGCCCGTCCCTTCCCACCTCCCCCAGTCGTGACATGACTCTCGCCCGTGGGGCAAGTGGAGCAGGTACCACACAAGGACCAGAACGATGGAGTAAACCACTGGTTATCTGTACACCCGGTTATCTGCAAGCCCCCATCAGCTCTCCTCACATTTGGAGACCTCCCCATGCAACCCTTTCCATCAGGCGCTCTGCCGACGCAGCTCCCCTGCCCTCCCCAAGCCAGCACCCAGCTACTGCCTGTCCCCCATATGGCACTGGAACATGAATCAGGGGGGAAAAGAGAGAATAAATGAGGGTCTCGCACTGTGAACCCCCTGTAGCAGGAACAATGTGGGTGCCATGGAAGTGGGGGAGGCTCTGAAACAGCCTGAAGTGTCCCGACACAGGAATCACTGGTGCTCCCCCAGCACTGCCAAGGCAAGCCATAGATGTGACGTGGCTTTTCTTCATCCTCCATCAGTATCCGGAGAGCTGAAGGCAAACTTAGCAAGTTTGACGCAAAATAATAACAGAATGGTACATTAACGGAGCCTGGAAGGCACCTCCAGAGGCCTCAGGTCCAATCTCCTGCTCTGAGCAGAAGCAACCAGATCGGGTAGTCAGGACCTTGTCTAGCCACAGCTTGAATATAGTCAAGAGTTTCCTCCACCTCTCCAGATCCCTATCCCAGCATTTGGCCCCCACTCCCAATTAAAACATGTTTCCTTGTGTCCATGTAGGATTTCACATGCTCTGGTACCAGTCCATTCCCTCATCCTGTCATGAGTAGAGCAAGGCTCTGTCCTCTCCGCACCTTCCCATCACGTAGCTGTGGGCAGCAATTAGGTCCCCCCTTCTCCTCCTCTGCTCCAGCCTGAGCGCATCCACATCCCTCCACCACTCCAGCCTCATGCTGGGGAGCCCCAAACCAGACCCAGAGCCCAGACAGGCCTCCCCAGTGCTGAGCAGAGGGGATGGTCCCTTCCCTCGACATGCTGGCCGCACTTCTGCTGACACAGCCAAAGAGACAGCTGACCTCTGATGATGGCCCCTGGTCACCTTGTTGTCCAGCCAGAACCCCCAGGGGCTCTTCTGCAACGCTGCTTTCTAGCCAGCTACCCCAGGGCAGGGCTGGCGCTCGCCTCTGCTGAAAACCATGATGTTCCCATCATCCCGTTTCTCCAGACCTGTCTTCTGACATAGCAACCTCTCTGTTCTAGTTGGCATCAGCCACAGACTGGCTGCGAGTGCACTCACCCATTAATAAAGACATTATAAAGCAAATACTGGGACTAATGCGGTGTAATCTTATCATGTCTACAAAAAAAAAAATCAAATTACACGTTCAAACACTACACACTAACAAATATCAAGCTGCACGGTACTCCTAATCAATCCTTGACAGGATATGGCTACTGTGAGCATCAGCACCACACCAGCTTCAAAAGGCGGTCCTACAGGTTGTTGCAAGACAATGAAAGTACCATACAATTCAGGAGTGTGAGCTGACAGCGTGCCGTGCATGCTCAACACAAATTATACAGGATTAAGATGACTGTCACCTTTTGTACCACTGCAAGATTACTTTTGGTTTGTGTACTCTCTTCCCTGCTGCTTATAAACATTACATCCTAGGAGTGATTCAAAGCTGGGGAGCCTGCAGCACTCTCTCACCAACACGGACCACAGAGAGACCCAACTGACACGGAAAGGAAAAACTGCTTGGATAAAATGAAGCTACATATTAGTTTCACCTGACCACACACTATAAACCCGTAGTAGCTTTTGCTCCACAAGCTCTGCTGAGGAACACCCCAGTGATAACTCGGGAACAATAAATGGCGAATAAACAGCATCCAGCATCAGTCACAGTAACATACACACTTGGAAACAGCAAAGCTTGAAGATCTCGGTCTTTTAAAAATAAAGGATGGGGTTTCTGAAGTACAGAGGCCCACAGCTGGACATGCAGCACTGCCTGAGCACTCTCACCTGGATGCCTCCAAAAAGGACTTCAAACTAAAGGCTGAAACTTAACTTCATTAACTCTTAACAAGCTGCAGGCACAGGTGGCACCCCCACCTGCTGCACATCACCTCCACATTTTTAAGACAAAAAGGTGCTTATTTAATCATGTAAATCCCACTCATGCACAGTCCATCTGGAGATATGGGGCACATCTCTGTCCTACTGGCATGAGCACATCTCAGTCACCCATATCCATTCCGGAGCCAAATACACCCAAACTCACCCTGTCTTCTGAACTGGGACCGGTGTATTTTTCACACGTTTCCAAGAAGAGCCATCACTCCTGACAGTTGCAGAAGACCTGAAAAAAAAAGTTTGTGGAACCACCCCTGTGCATTTCACAGAAAAAGAGAAACTTCAGAAATCGTGAAGATTCACAGAACTAGTGAATTAGTTGCCATGGATATTTTCTGCTGTGACAAATGCTCTAGTTCTGTGTTCGGAGGAGTGACAGTCACAAAGCACCAAGTCAGCTGGGAAGCGCCCAACACCCCACTTCTGAAAACACAGCTGCACTTACAGCCCATTGCCACCGAACACCACAGGGAGCACCCCCGAAGAAGCAAAGCAAGTAACCTCCCAGCAACAGGGGGTCAAGTGTCTTCCCAAAGGAGCTTTGCTGCCGGGCCAGGGTTACTACTGCAAGCCCGTTACCGCACCTGACAGCTATGCCATGGAAGGAAGCAGTTTGCTGTTCTTTAAAAGACCACACGGCTGCTGTGTTTAGGTATCCGTACCGATCAACAAGCCTAAAGTAAGAAGGTCTTATGCATATAGCAGTAACACTTAAGCAGTAGGTGTGAAGAACATTTTCCTACTTTATTCCTTATAAAGTGCTTAGCAGAAACCTGCTTTAGCTATTAATAACACATTAAGGGTCACTCTTTGTGTTAAAAAAGGAAAAGAGAAAGGCACAGACTCCCACCGCACCGTATTTATCTTCACATGCATTGCAGAAGCTGCTTTAAACTGTTGCATGTGCCCAGACATTGCTCTTCATCTAGAAAGATTTGAAGAATTAAGACTATTTTTAGGGAATGAAAGACCTCCCCCAGAGTCACTGTAGGGACATAGATCTACCCAGTCGTGATTTCAAAGCACAAATATCCTTGAAGAGTTAGATAAAGCTAAAAAAAAAAAAAAAAAACCACAAAAACAAACAAACAAACAAAAAACCCCACAAACAGGGAAGAAATACAGTTCGGCCCAAATTAGTGTGAAAGGTAGGACTGCTGGATGCAGGGCAAACACGCACGACAACTCATTTCTAACACACGTGCAAGCCAGTCAATACTGCTTACACTGCAAAAATTTCATTGCTGTCCGTGTCAGCACTGTGAACTGCATGACATAACTCGCAAGCAGCAACAAACCCTGCAGTTCAGCAATGTCATACAGTTATAAGCAACATCACCTGGTGACAGCGGGAGGCCGGGATGACCGAGAGCAACAAGCCACGTTTCAACCCAGTACTCCGAGGAACCCATGCTTGCAAAGGTGAAGTGAATCGTGTAAGCGCCTGGAACGGGATCAAGGAGCAGATTTGTTCTGCTTTTATTCCAGGGCTGCCACTGCCAATCGAATCATGCCACTGGCCCTTACTACCATGCTTTCAATTTGCATCTTCAATTCTGAAGTTGATTCGTACATAGCCTGAAGGCTCAGCACTGGCATCCTCGAACACATGCCTGCGTGAGTCAGCAATCACTGACCCAACAGCAACAAGCACATCCAGCTTCGTTATCCTCCAGCTTTAACTCTGTCTGCCCAGCCTGCAGTTGTCAGACAGAGACATATTAAGTAATTAATTATTAAACAAGCTTTTTGATTGAAACCAAACAAAGGCTGATATAAAATGTAGAAAAATCCTTGCCAAAGTGCCATAGGAACGATTAAAATAATTGAACGGCATAATGAAGACCCGAAGAGAAATTTAACACCTCCAGCTAGCTCGAGTTTTGAAGCACTATCCTATTTAGGGGACAGATCTCCAGGATGTTACAGCACGGCGAGCTGCCTGCTCTCCAGATAGCAGGCTGGGACAACTCACATTTCAGGGTGACGACCTGAGTTGTTGGCCATCAGCACTAGATCTGAAGACACCTACAAGAAGCAAAGGGCTCTGATATTACTGCATACTTAAGTTATCCAAAATTACCCGAGTAAGTTAGCTAGCTACAATGCAATTTATACGTAAGCACAAAACAATACAGAAAAGAAGCTCAACAGTCTGACTTGCTGCAACACAAAAGTCAACCTACAGATAATGGAAGTCCAAGTCATTCAGTAGCAAATTACAGTGCTCTAAACACTGCACGTTGCACTGACTGAAAACTCTTCGGGAGGAAATCAGCTAGGTTAAAAGGGATACTGCAAGGAAAAACACGGCAAGTTTCTCGCATTACTTCTGACAAGGAAGATCAACTCCTTCACCACTGACTCACTGTGGGTACAGAGGATGACAGACCATGCAAGCACAAATTTAAACCTGTAATTGGAGCAAAAGAAGTCAGAACTGAATACATATTACCCTGGAAAAAGACAGGCATAGGAGCTACAGCCAAAAGGCAGGTGATGCCAGTCACCTCTGTGCGCCTGGATCAGAAGAGACAGCCGTATCGCTCCTCGAGCGTGCCCAGCACTGAGAGAAGACCAACCTGAATGCTGACAATTTCTCAGAGGTGAGCAAAGCCACTGCTGTCATGAAGCAGCAGCCAGCCCACACAAGCCTCAGCTGCAAAAGGCAGAGCTGAGCAGCAGCTACCAGCAACGTGTGGGAGAAACGCAGGACTGGAGCAGTGACCTTCCCCTGCTCTTGCAGAGGACAACAAGAGGAGGAAGGCTACAGCAAAGGCGTGACTACGGTGTTCTCCAGCAACAAAAGCTGGAACAATTGAGACCAGAAATGGGTGACAGGCATCTTACTCTCCCATAAGTATCCGAGCAGCTGAGTCCATAAATATGCTCCTTTACCTGCAAACAGCTCCAGGAACTAAAATTGCAGCGTGAGTGACACTAACTGAAAGTTCACCATGCAATCGACCTTGAGACAGCAATACAGGCTGCAGTCATACCGCACAAAACTAGAATGCATTGCCCTTCTCAAAATTTAGTTCTGCACAAGACAAACCAGTTACTTCTGCTACAATTTCATCAAATGAAGCATTTGGGCCAGTATACTCGATTTAAGATTATATGGGTAGAAACAGAAGTACCAAGACAGTTCATAGCTCTTGTTGGCGGTTACAACCAGCAAACAGAACCGGGAACACTACAACCGAAGGAACAGATATAAAAATCCTGATACAGCGCTAATAATCATGCTATGATGAAAACACCCGTAAGGACTAAGATGTCTGTCTCGTGCTCTCCTGCAGCGTCAGCAGCAGTTGCTGTCTGGAGTCAGGTGAGCCCGACTCCTCCACCGCAGCACTCAACTGGAAGCAGAGCAATCAAGCTTGCCACAAGCAGTCCAGCAAAGAGCATCGCTCATCTCACGCCACGGCAGCACTCAAGTGCTGCACTCATGTGCCGTGCCTCGATGGAGCCATGCAAGCACCGTGTCCCCAGTTATAAAGCACGGAAAAGGAGCTTCCTCAAAAATGGGCAAACGGTGAACAATGATCAACAGCAAAGCACCAGATGGATAAAGCAAATATTGTGTGAAAACAAGATGACTGGGAACACGAATTATTAAAATGCTGTTTAAAAACAAGTAGCTCAAAGTCACCTTGCAGCTACAGGGCCGTTTGTGAAACCTCCAACACCCCAAGGATGACAAATAGTCAAGGACATTCAGCTACTTCTATGTCTGCAGAGGGACAAGCTGTTAGAAAAATCAGTCTAGGAGAGTGTCTCTCTCTCCTCATTTTATTATGTACAAGCTAAATATAAGGAAACATTTCTCCCCCAAGGGTGGTCCAACACTGGAAGAAGGGCCCAGAGAGGCTGTGTAATCTCATACCTCGGAGACATTCAAACCTCAGCAGCTCAAGGCCCTGAGCAACTTCACTGGGTGGCCCCACATTGAGCAGGGGTCAGACCAGAGGCTCCCAGAGGTCTCTTCTGGAAGCCCTCAATTCCTCTGCGACTCTAGTAGCAGCAGCAGTTTTCAAGCTCCTGCCTGAACTTACCACCTCAGCTTGCAGCTGGAGTCTGAGTACAATAAGCAGGAAAAAAAACCTCTAGGTTGTACTCAAGACCTTACAATGGTAACCAAGAGTTAACTGCTGGATAAACAAAGCTAGTGAAGAATGCTGCTCTGGGAAACATAGCTTTTCCACGGAACCGAGCTGTCCATCCCCTCCACCTTAGCAGCAAAATGCAGACAAGGCAGCTAAACCACCCCAGGCACCCATCATTCCTCTAAGAGCAGACCCGCAAGGGCAGCTAAGGCTGCTTTCTGGCGAGAAGCCTTTCACTTCACAACAATGACCAAATCACACGCAGCATGAAATGTTTTTTCCTTCTCCATTTGGCATTGCTTTAACTATTACGTCCTGTGACCACAGACAGGACTGCTGAAGGCTCTTCAGACACCTAACCCATGAATAACGGGCTATGGACAAAACCCACAGAGGAGACAACATGAAATTCAAACTATTCGAAATACAAGAAAGCTGCTTGGAGAAGACAACACCCATCTGGAGCATCGATCACAAGAGCCAATGCCAATCTTTGATGAATTAATACTTACCTAAAGATCCTCTCTAATCTCCTTGAAAACACTTATCTGTTCAAGGTGATTAGATTCTCCTGTACAGACACGCCAATTATAGATAATGATAAATCTGTAAGTGGCAGCCTGCCAGAGCAGTTTAGAAAGAAAGTTTTGATCGTTAGCAAGCCAAGTAGACTGCCTTGCTTAAACTGCTTTCCAACACAGGCATCACCTTTGTGCTGTAGATTTCCAAGTCAGCCAGAAAACTTAGTGGAAAAAATAACCTAAGAGGGAGAATCAAGGGCAATTAAAATGGTCCAACTATCTTGCTGTGCGACTCTTGGAAGTTCCTAAACCCACACGCCTCACTCCAGAGGAGGGTACCGCAGAGGAAATCTTCAGGAATTACTCAGCTGTTACTATTTTCCACAGGTTCAGAGTAGAGAATATGAAGCAAAAGCACACATTCTACAGGGAAGCTTTGCTGGCAGTAAGACTTGATGTCTTCATAGATTTCACAAAGATACAGGCGGCTTTAAATACTCCATTTGGAAAGAATACTCTAATTAGAAGCTTTAATTCAGCAAACTGTCCCTGTGAAACCAACTGGGAGGAAAACAGGCATTGCACCTGGCTGCCCAGGAAAACCCCACCGAGCAGCTCCTGACGGATGGCACTGCGCCCACCCACAATGGGAGCTCCCAAGAAGCCCCGCAAGATTTTAAAAGCTCAACTCTGCAAACAAAAAACCTACCAGGAATCACCACCCCACAATATGACAGGCTTTTTTTTTAAAGCAAGCTAAACAGCGAGCAGCAGAAAATTCAAATGAAGCGAAAAGCTTCAATCTGGAACTAAATCAATACACACAAGGAGGCCACTTGGGCATCACGGTGCAGTTTCTCCAACTAAGGTGACTTTTAGCACAAAAGCAAAATGAAGTTTCTCTCAAGCTAGTCCTGAATAGTCAACAGTTAAATCATCCAGGTTGTGTATCAGGGCAACCACCTTCCAAACTCAAGCTACAAAGGCGTCAAAAGCCACGGAGACAAGGAGAGCAGAGCAATTCACCTGCAAAGGCACAACTTAACCTGCAAAGCCTTTAGCAGCAAGGGCAGAAAAAGAAAATTCTGGCGTGCACCTTCAGAGCTGGGATGAGCACAAAGACCCAGCAGAAAGTGCGACACGTGGCTCACAGAATAGCAAGAGATCTTTATAGAAGTTATTTCTTAAATTCTCTGCATAAAAGTCAAACAAGCAGCAGTCCACATGTTGCCCAGCAGTCTGCTCACATAAGAAGAGCTCAGCGAAAATGCACAGCCTGATACCTGGAGCTTCCTTGCTCCTGTCAGTTAGCTAGAAGTCATATTAAAATAAAAGTGCCAGTTTACCCCAGATTGTCTCACAGGAGCGCTCTACAATGAGCAATTTGAGCTGACACTGGATGGATTGGCATGGCCACTATTTAAGAGCATTGGTTTTGAAGAGTGTCATGGAGGCTTTTTTCCATTTAAGAAAAACTTTACCACGTGTTCTGTACTGTATTTTTGTACTCTTGACTCACAACCAAATTAACTCAGTTCTCAGCAAGCCCAACGATGAAAAGAAGGCACAAAAACCTTCAGCACTACTTTTCCCAAGCAGCTGCTGCAGGTCTGCACTGGCTGAAAGCTCCACCAAGTAATGCAATTTCAACTCCTTCACATGCTGCTCAGAATAATTTTCTTGGGTGTTTTTTTTTTTGTTGTTTCAGCCTAAAACAGATCAAATTGTCTTAAAATAAACCCAGTTGTTCCAAACTAAAATAATTGTTGAAGAAAACCACTTGCTTGCTTATGACAGACTTGGCACCAATACAGAAAAAAAATATTCTGACATGGTTACAAGTGGAGCGTTAAACTTCAACAACCTTTTCAAGCCGCATAGCTCTGCCGGTCCAGATCTGGACTAAAGAGCATAAGCATACCAAAAAGGATTACAAGTAAATTAGCTGAATTACTGAGCAGTAACTACATTCTCGTGGGGGTGTTTGTTACAGAGCATTTTTGTTTGGCTTGAGTTTTGGGATTTGGGGGGGGTGTTAAACAATTCCAAGCAGACAAACACACCATTGAACTTCTGACCTGTTACCTGCCATGGTCCGACCCCAGGACCCAGATCTCTCTTTAGAGCTGGAGGAGTTTATATTAACACCTGGCAGCGAGCTGAACCTCAGGGATCTGCCTCAGGCTATGTGTCATCAGCTGTAGCAGAGAGGAAACCAGAAGATGAACTTTGCGTCAGGAGGAAAAACAGCTTTTGCCTAGCCTTTACAGAGGAGTCCTCACTCACAGGATTTGGTACATTAAAGATGAATTATTTTATAAAGCCACCTTTAATATCTGGGATCGTTTCCATGTTCTGAAATACAGCCAACATATACTCCACAGTACTGAAGGTGACAGAGCACTTGTCTTCCAAGTGACAAGAATAAACATGATCCTTCCTAAAGGATAAAACACCAAAATCCTACAACAGCCATGTTTATGTTTTTTACCACTCAACCGATATAAAAAACACAAGAGAACCTATTAAGACGACATCACTTTGGATCAAACCTCGCAGCCTCCAGTCCCCATGTCCGACACCCTTCTCACTGAACCTACGGCCCCGTCTGTATAAAAACCATCACGTTAGACAGCAAAGAAAGCCAGGCGAGACTTTTGAGTCACCGCTAAGTGCTATAACTTCCTTCCTTCCTCCAATAACACAGTCTCCTGCCTCGGCTGCCTCCCCAAGCCATCCTTTCCGCTTGGACACAGCCACCGCAGCACTCGCATTTACACGCACGGCTATCGGAAATATTCTCAGCCTCTGTTCTCCTGCACAACAAAAAAAAAAAGGCAGCAGAAGCAGGTTACAAAGGCAATCAATTTTAGGTGAGAAGGGTGTTTTTTGTTTTGTTAGAAGATTTATGATTTTGGCTTTAAGAGTACTTGCAGCAGCTGTAGCTGCTGCAGCAGGAGGCGGCGGATGGGAGGTCAAAGGGGGCGGCCGATCCCCGCGTCCCGGCCCCGGGGGGCCCGCACCCGGCACCGCACCGGACTCCGCCACAACACTGAACGATCAAAACCCGACTTTTGCTTTAAAAGAGGGGGAAGGGAAAAAAAAAAACAAACTCAGTAAACCGAAGAGGTTTTCGTTCTGCAAAAGCGCAGACCCCGCGGGGCGCTCCCGCCCGGCGGCCGCGGCTCGTCCCCCGCCACCGGAGGCACCTGCCCGGCCCTGGCGGGGCCGGCCGACTCCGGGGGCCGGCCCGAACCGCACCGGTACCCGGCACCCGGCCCGGGCAGCCGGAGGACACCGCGCCCCGCACCCGCCCCGCCGCGGCAAGCCCGGGCCGGGCGGCCACCGGTACCGGCCCGTTCCTCCCCGCCTCCGGTACCTGTAGTAGCTGAGAAGCCCATTGCTGAGCACGAACCAGCGGCGCTGGTAGCCCTTCAGGTAGTTTGTCCACTTGAAGAGCCAGCCTTTGTAGGTGTCGGAGCCCGGGGCGGCGGGCGGGCCCCCCGCCGGTCCCCCGCCGCCCCGGCCCCCCGGCTCCGCGCTCATGGCCGGCAGCTCCTGGCAGGCCAAGCAGGGAACGGCGCTGAGGAGAGAGACCAGCCCGCGGGTGCTGTTACCGCCGCCGCACAGCGCGGCCGCCTTCCCCATAGACCCCGCGGCGCGGCCCGGCCCGACGGCTCCGCTCCCGCCGCCCCGCTCCGCTCCGCCGGGCACCGGCGCGGGGGGCGGCGCCGCGCCCACGTGACGCGGGGGGGGGGGGGGGGGAGGCACGTGAGGCGGCGGCGCGGCGCGGGCGCCCCCTGGCGGCGGGGCGGGAAGGGCCGGCACGCCCCTCCCCCCGCCATTTTGGCCCCCGCCGCCATTTCGCGGCCCCGCCGACGCGGGGGTATCGTGGCTTCAGCCGACCCCTCCTTTAGAGCCGGGCTGCGAGGGTGACCAAGCGATCGGTGCCTTGGCGGAGTGTCGAGGGAGACTCCAGAGAGCGAGGGGGTTTTATGTGGCCCAGCCACAGGCTGGACCCCAGAGCTGTGGCCTGAGGAGCCCCGCAACCTGCCATGGTTGTGCCATTGCTCCATCGCCCCTCTCTAAATGAAAAAAAACACTCTTAATGCTGTTTTAGGAAGAGGATGACCTGGGGAAGAATACAAACCAGCAAGCAAAGATGGGAAGCCTATGAGATCGCTACGTGAGCGCATGTGGGGCAGAGGGGACATCACGAGGGGCGGCAGTGCCGGGCCAGGGGGAAGGTGCTGTCACAGCTCACACAGAAATCCTTGGTGCCGCTTGCCCAGCTGGGAGGAAAAGCCCTGTCCCCCTCACCTGCTCCCCCCACCAGCCCACCACGGGCCTCGTTTTTATGAGCTGGGTCACGTCTGAGGGGGATCCCTCTCCACAGTGAGCCTGGCGAAGCGCCACGGGAGCCTGTGGCAGATGCTGCCCTGCCAGGCGTCCCCGCGTCCACTGAGGCCCCTTCCCTTCACGCCCCCGCCCTCCCAGCCCCGGGGGATCGCCTTTCTCTGATCTCTCTAATCTGCTCTGATCCCCCCAATCGCATTACTGCTCGCCCATCACCTGCACGTGCACCTCTGCCTGCTCTCATGGCAGCCCTGCCAGCACAGGCAGCCCCAACCGGGAGCTCCTTGGGGAGCCAGGGTCTCACTGGGGCCTCACCGCTGCAGCACAGATCGTGAACATGACCCTGGGACTGGCCGTCTCTGTCTTGTGTGACAGCTAGGCCATGGACCCACCGCAGGGCAGGGAAGCTGTGCTGCTGCACTGGAAGGGGGAGCAGGCGGGGTGGGAGAAGGCCCACGGGGAACCCCACAGCACTTAAGGGGTTCCAGCAGGCTGGCAGCAAGCAGCAAATAAAGGTCTCAAGAACAAGCGCCATCAGCACTGAGTGGCCTGTTTGAGGCTGAGCGGGCAGATGCAGGGCTGGGGCCAGCCACGCAATGAGCAGCATCAGGCTGAAGTGTGGGTGAAGGGGCTCCCCCAGCCCTTTACACTGGCGTTGGAAACATCTCCAATGAACGTGCTTGGCTCCAAGCCTGAAGATCTGGGCTTGGAAAGAACAAAAGATGTAGGCAAACTCCACCTGCTGCTCCAGACAGAGCTTCTTCTGCCCCCCTGAAGCTAGTTGAGCATTTCCTCCCATTCTAAAGAGACGCACCGGAGAGTCCTTCAGCCACGAGCACCAGCACCTCTGGCACTAGCAGACACTGAGGCAGCTCATAAGGGCAAGTCCTATGTCTGGAAACAGTCTGAGAGTACTTTGGACTCCAAAGGCTGGCACGCTCCCATCAGAAGGTGTTCTCGGTCTGTCACCCAGCTGAACGCCTCTCCAGATAGGCTTTGACATTTGGAGGCAGTATCTGGAGGTGTTAGACAAACTTTGAGACAGGAAGGTGTCAAAATCAGTGTCCAACAGTCCCTGCAACACCCAAACATCCTCTAATCTAAAAGCATGTCCAGACCTTCTTTTGCCAGGAACTCAGGGGCTGTGGGTGTTTGTGAACTGAAGCCTCCCTAGAGATGAAATGTCCCCCTGATGTAAATATAACCCAAACTGCACACGTGGGTACCAACATCTGAAAGTCTTCACAGATCCTGGCATCTCTTGTGGCCGCAAACAAAGGAAGAAATCTCCTCCAGCCATGCCTGAGAAGAGAGGGGCCTCACCTGATCCTGCCTGTGATTCCTCAGTGATTCCAGCACATGCTTGGGATCGGGCCCTGCACAGGATTGGACACGGGATGGCAAAAATCCCGTGACTCATATTGAGCACGCTGCGAACGTGTCACTCTGACCCTGTGACTTTTAACCAAATAAAGAGTCAAGGACAAATCTGTCAGGGCCTTGTATTTGGTACTCGGGGTGCTGCTGTGGGAAGCTCAGCCCTTGAACACCTCCGGTCGCTCTTTGTCCTTAGCAAAATGGCCCCCTCTCTGCTTTGGTTTGCATTAGGTGGCAAAAAGCATCTCAGCCCTTTTGCTATAGGTATCCATTTATGAACAGAGGTAGAGGGGCAGGTGAGGACTGGAGCCTGGTGGCTATTTGGGCTTTGCAGTTAGCGTCACTGCACTCTTCTGGGAAGAGAGGCTGCAAGGAAGGGCCACTGAGGTCGGGAGTGAAGAAACGTCACTGGGAGTCTGGATCCAAAGCGCTGTTTGCTCCCAGCCTTGTTAAATGCAAAGAATATGTGAAAGGAGGTGCCCGCGCCTTTATGGTAACAGGTAACAGCCTAGTTTCCCAAAAAAATGAAACAAATAAGACAGCACTCTGTGTGTGACTGTATCCATGCCCAATTTCAGCCCTAGCAGGCAGAGGAGTAAAGAGCTCCGTGGTGTGAAGTTGCTACATGGCTACCGAAAATGGAAGGCCAAGGGAGTAAATAAAAGCACTGGATTCATGCCCCTGTGAAAGGGAAAGGCTGCAGCATGCTCCTGGGGCATTAGATACTGGAGCATCCAGAGGAGAGCATGCTGTCAAAACAGGGATCTGCATTAAACAGGGCACAGTTTGCTGCTTGGCTTAGGGAGCGACTGGTAGGATTGGGAGCAGGGCACGAGCTGGGCTGTGCCACACCCCACCCTTCAGATGGCCCCTGCCGAAAATTGCAAACTGCCAGGGGTGCAGCCCAGTCAGGACTTGTGTCCCCTCTCTCACTGATAAGCAATGGTGCTGCAGCTTCCTCCTGTAGCAAGGGACATGGTCTCTCAAACCCACTCAAGGAGAAACCCTGTCAGAGGAAGGGCCTCATCCTGTCCCCAGGAATGATTTTATTGCCACCTTCAGTAAGAACAGAATACGAAAGGAAGGTATGGGCAAGGAGATGAAAGCCGAGGAGATAAGCCAGGAACCTGCATTCCTTGCCCAGTCCCTTCATCAGGAGACATCCTCCTCCTTGCAGAGGTAGCAAAGCCAAACCTAAAATGGTGAGACATGTCTTCACGCCGCTGCTTCGATATACTCCAACTATGAGAGGCAGTCCCAGCCTCGGAGGCCTTAATGCAAATGCTCTCTCAAATCTAATGCTTTTATCTGGAAGAGCTCAGTCCCAGCAGAGTCAGCAGCTTTGCCAGGAGGAGAGAGAATAGATTTTGTGCTTTATTTCTTGGCCTTCTTGCCCTTGCCCTTCTTCTTCTTCTTCCTTTTTGACTTGAAGAGGGACCGGACCAAGTAGCCTCTCCAGAAGGCCTGGATGCGGATGGCAGCAAGGGTCCTGGTGGTCAATTCCTTCAAAGCCTGCTCCTTCTTCTTCTGACATATCCTGCGCTCCTCTTCAATCTGGGAATACTCCTGGAGAAGCACAGCGTGTTTCTCCATCAGCAGGGACAGCTGGGCCTTCTCCTCGGTGTAGGCACCATGAACCTCCTCATACTCAGCCTAGCAAGACAGCAGATACCAGGTACAGCAATTCTGAGGGCGTTCAGCAGCTCCTCCCTGTACATCCCTAGGTGAGGGTTCTTAAACCCATCCTGAATCCAGGCAGAACCACGACTGGGAGCTGAGTCTTTTGAAAGGGACTCAAAAGGAGGCATGTGCCCAGTACCCAGGGAATTTCATGAGATGCCAGGTCCTAGTATCTTCATGCTCCTCGGAAAAATACTCTCATAATTCTCCCTGTGTTGCAAACAGCATTCACCCTCAGCTGGGAACTCTGGCCAGGTAACACACAGAGGTCAGAGCCCCTCCTGCGTATGCTCTAAGCAAAAGGACATTTCTCTGCAGTTTGGGTAAAGCTGAGCCTCAGCTAACAGCTTTGCTAAGAAGCCCTTTTAGATGAGTGGCACTGAAACCCAGCTAACATGCTGTACTCTGCTGAGAGCATGAGAAGAGCCAGACCATCTCAGCCTGGAAAAGGCCAAGGACAGGTAGTTTCAAGGTGTTACTGCACTTCCAAGCTCAGCAGCAGTTTATGCCTTTCCTAATGCCTTTGAGGAAGCCACGCAGAGGTGGAAGATTTGGGCAACCAGCAGTGTGGATGTATGTCTGACTTAGCAAGTTCTGCACCAAACCTGCCACGACATGGTGCTCCAGCCACCCAGCATACAGGAAACAAAAATAATCACATTGTTAAACATCTGACAAGGGGGGGATCATTTCTTACAATTAGCAGCCAGCTTCTAGGCCCCTCCCCAGTTTTGCTTTGTTAGTAATCTAGCAGCTTTTATCCATCTCCATAAATAGGGCAGGAACAGGAAAGCAAGTAGGGCCTTCTCAGCGGTGAGGTTGGGGGGTGCTGATGTGATTCTCAGCCTGTTGTGGTTAAGTTGGATGCCAAGGCAGCGGTATGCAAGCTGTTTGGTTTCTTAGCACTTGAGAGACATCTCTCAAGGGGGCCAGCAGAAACAGGAGCATGATTTGGACACCAGATAGGGCCAACAGGATTGAGGATTGAAGGAAAAGTGAAAATCCTGTTCCCTAGCATCAGGTGGGCGTGACTGACAGAATGTGGCAGCCCATTAGCCCCCCAATACTGTGGGATTTAGCAGTGGACGTAACTTCTAAAGTCAAAGCAGCGAAGAACACATAGGCAGGACAAAGATACCTTTCCTTCTAAAGTCTGTACTTCTTCTGGATGGAAAAATGCCCCTCACTTCCACGGCCTCCTGTGTAAGAGCCACGTGTCCATTTGGACAGGAATCTACCTGAACATATCACCTCATGGGAGAGCAAAGCACTTGAAAGAGGATACCTGTTTTTCCCCCATGTCTGTGTCGTATTTCTGGATCCAGTTCACAATTTCCGTCTCCACTCTGCACTTCCTCTGAAACACAAAACAAGATAGGTTCCTTGCAGGCACCTGAAGCTTGGTAAAAAGTAGCCTGAGTTAGAAAACAGTGCAGCTTTGAGCCCCAGCATCGTTATATTTGAGTGTAACACCTCCTCCTTGTGGCAAGCTTCCTTCAGCTGACACATATTTTGTTTGCCTTGGTTTGGTGGTTCTCATGGGACATTCCCTGAGGCCAAAAGGGCCTTATTTGGTTTACAGCATGGAGCTGTGTGAGGGCTGAGGATTGAAATGCATCTGAAAGGTGCGTTCTGTGGTAGGAAATGAACACGTCTGGTGGAATGTGGCAAGTCATCAACAAACTAGAGCATCCACCCTAAAGTTGAAGCAATAGAGAACTGCTAAACATGAAAGCGGGACATAAAGTACTCAAAAGATGGAGCCTTTTAAAATGAAGAGATATTTCTAGCTGTAAAACTGTTTAACAGTGGCTATACTGTGGTATAACCAGGTACGGGCAGTTTACCCCAAGCTGCTGTATCTGTGCTCTGTGGAATCATCAAGAGAAAGATCAGCTAGAGCCGTCACAAATGCCACATGATTTCCTCTATGACACTTACCCAAGATGTCCCAAGGGCTCCCAGGCCATCATGAGGTCAGCCCTCAGCTGTTTAGACCACAAGTACGATCTTGGGCAACCCAGGGCTAGGGCATGTGCTAAGGAGGGCAAAAGGAGACCTCTGTGGTCAGTAAATCTGTCTGCCTGAGCATTAGAACGAGCTGAGCAACTCATAAATAAATACTGCAGTGGCCTGCAGCCTCAGAAGAAACTGCCTGATAAAGCCACTCCATTAAAGGAGGTGTAAATGGGTGGATTTTGGATTTTGTACTGCGACTCTAACTTGCATTTGATGTTTTGTCAGTGCTCAGCCCCACTTTGCTCTACATCGTCCAATACAAGAGTGAAAGATGCCCCGTTACATGTGTGTGCTGTCCTAACCGTGGGAGGCCAGTGCTTGTTTAGAGTAAATACCAAGTAGGAGCAAAATGAGGAGGAAAATGCTCTTTTTCCAGTTCTAGATTCTCTGTGCCCTGTGTCACCAGCATGCTCTGCTCAGGGCAGAGTTGTTGATGCAGAGGCCTGAGCCTGCCTGCTGCTCCTGTTTCCTCCTTCTATATCTGCTCAGCACTGTGATAAATCACATTTCCCCCTCATTCAACTCAACCTGACTCCTTGGCTTGTGTCTTCAGCAAAGTGTCAGAGCAGGAACCGTTTAGCTCCCAAGATCAGCTGTGCTCAACCTGCTACTTCCCTGCCGTCACTGCAGGGTTGCTTTCCACTGGAATCTGCAGAGCATGAGGACAGAGCAGGTATACCCTGACAAACAGCACGTGCATCCTGCCAGGAACTAGCAGGAACCAAATAATTACTTGCAGCAGCCCGCAGCCAGACCTGACAGCACTACAAAAGGTTTTAAATCTCGTGTTCTAGAGCTCTCCTCCTGTTTACCTTTCTGAGAGCCAGCTCTGATGCTCGATGCTCCAGTACAAGTGCATTGAGTTGTGCTCCTAGCTGCTGAATGTCCTGCTGTAGCCTGGCACTCCTGGCCTGGGAGGCTTGCAGCTCCTCTTTTTGCTGTTTTTCGCCTTCCTTCTTGATCTGCTGGATGCCAGCCTTGAAGTCTTTGGTCAGATCTTGCATGCTGTTTTTGAGGTCTTTGATCACATTGTCCTTTTTGTGAATCTAGACCCAGAAAACAAGAGAAAGAAATACTGTCAAGAAATGCAGGTGAGGCATAAGGTGGGCAGGAGAAGTAAGGCACCCTTGCAAAGGTGGAAGAGATCTAAGAAGACACCCTGCTGATCTGGTAGCAACAGGGACCTGCCACTGCTGGTTGAGGGAATAGAGTTAGATTTACACGGGGTGCTTTGGAAACCTTCCCCCACTGCTCCTCTGGGAACCTGTTAATAAAGGTAGAGAATGAACAAACCATACCAAGACCCACTGGCACTGCCATCTGAGGAACAGCCAAAATAAGAGCCACTGGAGCAAGCCCCGTGGCTCCCTCAAGCTTTGGATTAGGCTCAGAGTGACTGTCTGGGGGACGTGGCTCAGTGTGCTGCCTACAAGAGAAATCCTCAGCTGGGACCAGTGAAACAGATTTATTCATGATGCCCTGGACAAGTTGCCAAATTGCACATAAAAATCTCAAGTGTCTCGATTCACAGATCTCCAAGGAGCGGAGGGAATGGGGAAAGCAGGCCCTTGTCTCCGTTAGCACCATTCAGAGCAGCGAGCACATGACAAAACCTTCCCCTCTGACCCCTCTTGCAGGAAGGAGAAAGAAAAGCATACATATAAAACAAGGGATTGCTTGTCAAGAGTTCAGGGGCTTGGATGCTGGCACAGCCCACGGACTCAGAGAAAGAGCCTGGGAAATGCCCATTCATTTATCTGTACCTCAGTTGCCTTCACTGAAAAAGTGAAGAATTCATATAATCACGTATTAATCACAAATGCTCTAAGGCAGCCACTATTACAGAGTTGGAAGTGACCAAAATGTTGGGTTTAGGCAAGGGTGAAGGCAGAGCAGCTATTAAAAATGGATTTTAATCAGAGAAATCTCTGCCTGGAATGACTTTTCATCATTTCATCAGCAGTGAACGAAGCCTCATGCTGGCAGCTGACATTGTAGCCCTGCCAAAACACTACCGCAGCAATTTGTGTCTGTCCTGCAGCTCCTTTTTAAACTCAGTGACTTGTATCATTCAAGTTGGCCAGTGAGAACAGGTTCAAAACATGCCAAATTCAAGTTTAAAAAAAATCAAGCATGCAATAAGTATTTTTCATTATATTTTACAATGAAAATAGTGTCTTCAAATTTAGGATCTGGTTTAGAAATCATTTCTGAAACTTCCTCTTTAGGAACTGCAAGAAAGGGATTGTTTTTTAGCTTACCAAAGTTTTGTTTCAGTAACACTTTGTTGGAAAACATATTCCCACAATATCATACCTCTTCGTCTCGAGCCCGGATTGCTGCTGCCAGTTCTACCTGTAAAGCTGTGATTGCTTCAGTGTTTTTCTTAATCTGGAGGGAGATGTCTTCCATGACCTGAATCTTTTCTTCCTCTTCCACGGGACTAGTCAGGAGTCGCTCAAGCATGAAATTCCTGAACTCCCCAAAGGCTTTGATAAACACTTCGGCTGATGACTCTTTCACCCAGGCTTCGTCTTTCAGAGCCTGGCAAAGCGAAGGCTTGGCCAGCAAGAGTCTCAGGACATTTCTAACAGAACATTTCAGATGTTGCTCTAGCAAGCAGAGACAGCCCCGTTGTTCCTCAGGTCTCATGGTGTCCCCTTCTTCAGAGCTGGCAAGCAGGTGCTCCATTTCATTTGAAAGCTTTTGGTGCTCGATCAGGCTGTTTGTGATCTCAGGTCCCAGCATATCAGCAAACCTGTCCAGAGTCTCGATAATACGTGGGATCAAACTGCTTAGCTCCAGCTTGGCAATCGTCTCATCCAAGACAGTTATGATTCTTTCCGTCTCAATGCTATCAGGTTTTAACCGATATGGATCTAATAACTTCATGGCACCTAATGTGATCGTTGCCTTCTCTGGGGTTGCCGTGCCCTTCACCAGGGGCTTGTTTCTTTGCTTCATGTCCTGAGGTGGTACTTGGAGCACAGCTGGATCCCCTGTTGCCATGGCTTCAGTTAAACACTTGTGAGTGGAGTGTTTTGAGGTCTAGAAAGGACACGACGTCTCCTACACAGGGCAAGATTCAGTCAGAGAACATCTTTGCTGCTGCTGTCTTCTTTCTCGGATTTTATCTCTAAAAGGAAAATATGGTGACAGCATTAGAGAAACAATGTAATTTGGGAAAACATGGGAGTTTCAGATTACACCAGAGTTCTCCCTGGGTCTGGGCACACGGTCAGGACGTGGGGTCATGCATCAGAACTGGTCTCTATCCCAAAGAGGCTTTGAACACTCACGGGAAGGGAGAACAGTAATGGACTCGTGGATTTGAAGGGTGGTGGAAGAAAGCTCCCAACTCTTTCTAAGTAGCAGCTGAGGTGGGAAGGCCCGGATTGCAGCTCTGCAATCCTTAGAGGTGTGTGGAGAGGGGCTTTCCGGTCCCTGGGGCCACCTCGGAGGGAAGGGCAGGGTTCCCGGGGTGAAACACGCACCTCCATCCCTCTGGGCCTGCCACTGTCAGAGGGACGAGGTGGGAGAGAGGATCTTGGCACCCAGAGGGGCTGCGCTGGCGGGGACAAGGGCAAGAGGAGGGGGCAGTGAGGGGGCAGAGGGCAGCTGTGTGTGGGAGGCTGACAGGGAGTGAAGGGTCCCCTCGATGTGGGTCTGGGGGCAGCAGGGTACCAGGGGAACCCAGGGATCCCCCGGTTGTGGGAGAGTCAGAGGCCGGGGGTGGGGGGGAATTCCCGGTGGGGAGAACCCCCCGTGTGAGGGTCAGGAGGTTCGGGGGGCCCGGGGCAGGAGGATCCCGGGGGGGCGTCTGAGGAGAGGACCGGGACCTGGGGGGACAGAGGCCTAGAGGGGGTTCCGGGGGGTCGGTACCCGGGTGATCGGGGGTATCTCAGGGGTCGGCTCCCCGGGGGTGTCGGTCCCGGGCTGCCTCCGGTCCCTGCAGCGCGCTCGGCCCCGGCCCCGGGCCTGGCCCCGGCCCCGCTCGCCACCACTCCCAGCCCACCCGGCCGCGCCCAGAGTCCTCCGGTTGCTAGGCTACCCAAGTGGAGGGGCGGGGCCTCTCCCGACAGCCTATGGCGATCGGCGCCTGCCCCGCCGCGTGCGGCGGCCACACCTCAGCGTCGCCGTTCGCTTGATGGGCAGCGTCGCTGTCCAATGAGAAGCTCCGCGGCGGCGAGCAGCAGTGAGAGGGGTGGGTTGCGAGAGGGCGCGAGACCGGAGAGGAGGGCGGCGGGGAACGGAGACCCGGGAGGAAGAAGTTCGTGTGTGTGGAGAGGGAAGGCTCCTGCTCTGCTTTTCTGTATAGAAAATACAGCTGTATTGTAGGGAAGAGGCATCCCGAGCCGTGTGTGCTCACAGCAGCGTTCTCTCCGTGCCCCCTGGCAATGCATTCCTGAGAGTCCTAAAAATAAGCCGGAAAATAAACTTTATACCCCCCGAGATCAGGTCTCCCAGGCCCTGGTCAGTCGTAAAAGAGCAAAAATGAAGTAGGTGGACGGCGTCAGTGCCCAGCAGCGCTGAGGGGGCTGGCTGTGCCGCTGAGCATGAGGAAGTGCCTGCCAGCTGCCCGCCGGACGGGCAGGCGGAGGTGTCGGGAGGACGAGGGAGTCGGTGGCAGAGCCACCCGCGGCACCCACCGGGTGTGACACAGAGCCTTTGCCGTGGGCAAAGGAGAGCAGACATGCTACGCTGAAATACCCTCCAAGGACACAGCATGTTCACGTGCCACAGGCAGGCTGGAGTTCCGGAAATTTAGACCATGTTGCAATATTAAATCAGGCAGAATATAGAGTCTGACGGGAATTTGAAACGTCAGAACACCGGCAACCAGGAGATTACTCTAACTGTACTCTTATAGAAGACTTATTTTATAGGACTCTCCCTTCAGGGCCATAAAAATGCTAATAAACTCCAGCTGATTAAAATGCTGATGCCACACACTCCCATTAGTTGGTTACCCATGAATTAGCAATGTCTGCAAAGAACACGTTGGCCCTTGAAAGCTGAGCACAAGCCCTGCCCTCGCCCTGCTGCGCGGTCAGCGAGAAGGAGGCATTCAGGGAGAGGAGGGCTTCGGTTTCCAGGAGGAAACTTGGCAAAACGCCGAACGCCAGCCCAGGCTCCTGGTGATGCCAGCTCTGTCCTCGGGGGCAGGAGCAAGCATGAAGTTGCACAGCGGCTGTGGCACCCACGGGCAGCCTTGTCCCGGGTCTCAGCCAGCCCAGCACCACGCAGCCTTTCCTCGCGTGAGCAGTCCCCTTTATTTCTGTGCATAGCATGTCCGAGCCTGTGAATAAATCTCCAGCACTGGGGACTGTGCCCACTGGTCCAGCACGTCACCAGTTATTAATTATTTCCCTATACAAAGCAAACTAGGGTCTGGTGATGGGAGATGCAGTGGGACTACCAGGGCCAGATTTTTAAGGCCTGGCACTGGTGAGGATGGATGAGAGGACACCCACGGAGGCTTGCTCAGGTCGGCTGCCTCCCCGTAGAGAGCGGGACCGCGGGTCTGGCAGAGACGCAGGAAGAGGGCAGAGCTGCGGAGAGCAAGGCGGGAGCAGGCCTGTGTCAGCTCTGGGGTGTCGGGCTGGACGTATCCGGCTCATTACCTGGCCGGGGGAGCAATACCTTGAACATGGGCCACTTCCTGCCCTCAGCGACCCGTCCAAAGGACTGATTCGAAGGCAACACCAGGATTCAGTGTGATGGTAAATCTGGGTTTGGGTGAAAACGCTGCAGCCACTGGCACAAACCCTAAGCTGGGACATACCCAGCCTGCTGTGGGTAGAAGGGGTGGCTCTAGCTGCAAGTCTGGGACAGGCTGTCGCTCAGCCTCCGGCAAAAGCACAGAGCTGTCTAGAAACACCTTCTCGTGCTCTAATTTGGCAGATGGGATCTTGTGATCACAGTGGATCCAGATTCAGCAGATCCGTGATTTCCTGGCTGCAGGGTGATCAGAAGACATGGGATTTAAGCACAGCGGAGCTGTAAGATTACAAAGACGATGTGCCGTCAGTTCAATGTTTCCCTCACGGCGGTCATCACAGCACAGAGAAGCAGCCCTTGAGACGTGGAGAGCTGCTGTTTTTCCTGACAAAGACTTCAGGGGTGAACCCTGACCCCCGTGAAAGGCTGCCACTTGCCCTGCAGACATTTTGGCAATTAAATCCGTCTTGAAAAGAATGTCTTTTTCTTTCCTAAGTTGGGGAGCGTCTTGATTGCTTCATTTGAAATGGGCCACCGCTCTCCAAGAAATGCAGACTCAGGCTTCCTTACAGCCGTGACCTGGAGATGGGATCAATTGCACAGTGACTGCCACCAGAGTCCCCTGTGCACATGCTCTGCCCAAAGGGACAGAAGGGTCCTTGGGACGTACAGGGAGAGAGGATGGAAAGGGTGGAGCAGTGGGTTGCATCCAAACCTCCTCTAAAATAGGGAAGACCTGTTGACCACTGCCATTCCCTCCTAGATTTGAGTAATTAGAGACATCCCTGACTTGCAGGCGGAGATGACACGTGCCCAGAGCAGCCTGACTTGTCCTGCAGCTTCACGGACTGCTCCGGGCCAGCAGCAGCTCTTCTGCCAGGAAGGAAGTCAGGTTGATTTGGGAGCTGGATGAAACGTCACCAAACCTGCGTCAATCCCACCTCATCCAGGATGTAGGAAAAGCCTCAGATCCATCCTGAAACAATTCGCTGCATCCAAACCCACCAGACTCCATCATTGCTCTGAGCCAGAGGTGCCCAAGAATCCAAACTATGTGGGCAGGGGAGCAGTGCGGGGCATGTCCAAGCAGGGAAGGGAGAGCCAAGAGACCCTGGGTGCAGGTACGGCCCAGGTACGCTGTTCCCCACTGAGTCCAGCTGTGTTCAGACTCAAAGGCCTTGTGACTAAACAGCTGAACATCAAAGACCTCCCTGGCCCCATCTGGGCTTTCACCCACCATCTGAACCACTCTCCAGATGCAATGGAAAGCATCTTCTCCTGCTCCTCTGCACACCAGGAGCTCTGAAGCCACGAACCCCTGCGGTGCCCTCAAGGCTGGGCTCTGCGGCTGAGCTGGAGCAGGCTGTGTCTGGAGGCACGTGAGCACCTCACAGGCTGCCACCACCCTGGCACAGAGCTCTGCGTGAGGAGCTGGGTCCTCAGGAGAGCCTCAGGGGAGCCAGTTGTGCTGGTTGCTGTGCTGCGCCAAGCCTTGCATCATGCTGGGAACATGGAGCTCTGGCACCACACCAAGCCCCGGGGGAATCCGCGGGGCTGACTGATCCCTGACCACGGCCCAGCTGCGGCTCCGGCTTGTGTTCACTCGTTCCCATGTCTTGCCGTCAGTGGGATGACGTGTTCCTTGTCCGTATCGTGAGCAGGTGGGAAGGAGTCTGCACTTCCCTTGGCCCCCAGAGCCTGTCAGAAAGGCTCAGGCAGGGTGCTGGGAACATCATTAAAAATAACAATGTCGGGCCCTTTTCTCAGTGTTTATTTCCTGGCAGAGGGAAAGGGAACATGTCATCACTCTTGCTACATGCAGGATCGTCTATGACCTGCATCCCCTGGTTCCCTTGCCAGCTAGCTTAGGGTTGAAGGTCAGCTAAAGCATGACAGAGCTTCCCAAGCACCACTTTGGGGATAATAGTTCCTGCTACTGCGGTGGCCCCCAGGAGTGGTCCTTGGTTGCACACAGGACATGAGACTCGTCATACCGAGGGGCACCACTGGGATGAAGTGGTGGAGCTGGTTGTCCAGGCATGGCAGCACAGCAAAACTGGCTGAGCTGGAGAGGAGACCTGTCCAGCCTCGGGGGGGAATTTAAACAGAAAGCAAATCATGAGGAGTGGTGATTTCATAACCATAGTATGGGGGAGGACCGCTGGAGGGCAATGGGGACAGCAGGAGCCAGCAGGGAGGTATCACTGGCCCTGTGGCTGCATGCTTTGCCCACTGCTCTCCAGAGCCAGGCTGGGAGGAGCTGATCCCACCAGACCACAGCTGGTGAAGACCACAGCTGTGTATCCTGGGGTTTGCTGACTGCCCCGTGCCTTCTCACCGTACATGAGAGGGTTGGCTCCACAAGGGATCCCGGTGCTTTCCAGCCTTTCCGCCCTACCTGTCACAGGGTTTTCCTTCAGGAGGGATGCTCGTCTGCCTGCACAGCTCCAGCGCTGCCTGTTCCCGCCCAGCCAGCATCTGCTCCAGGGCAAGGTCCCGCTGACTCTGCCTCTCTGCCTCTCTCCAGGAGAAGACAGGACACCCAGCCCTGTCCCCTGCCTGGGGGAGGTGCTGGGGAACAGGCCATGAGCTGCTACGTGCAGAACAAGAAACGTTGACCTTTTTGCCTCTGCCATGACTTCAGGCAGGAAGACAACTTCATCTCAAAGGAGTAGCAGTGTCTGCTGCTGCTGGGAACCCATGCAGACAGCAGGCAGCAGCTAACATTTTGCTTCTCAGGCTGTGTTTCCTACCAGCCTCTTGCAGCTGTGGAGCATAATAATGATGCAGCATGCACATAAAACAAGTCCCATGAATCTGCAGTGCTGGCCTCAGGAGAGGCACGCAGGAGCTGCTGTTTCTTTTCAACTGCACATTCATCTTGAGGGTTTACCTTGTTCCAGGTCAGTGCAAGCTCCTGTGATTTAGCATTCAGTGAACATATGCTATTAATATTATATTTGTGGTCCAAGCTTGAGCATGTGGGCAGGCAAGGGAGCTGCCTGCTAAGCCAAACACAGGCAGTACTGCCCTGTGATGAGGCTGAACCAAACCGCTCCCACCTGCCCGTCACACTGTCTGTACTAGGTCTTGCCCGCATGGGGCTACAGGCAAGAATCACCTGCCTCTTTTAACGCTGCCCAAGGGCATCTGTGAGCACTCCGTGCAGTGTGCCAAACCCAGGATGTATCAGCTCCTTCTCTCCTTGGAGCCTCTTAGGTGAGGAAAGGGCCCAGACCTCTGCCCAGATCCTGTCTGCTTGCTTCTGCATGCCGAGATCAGAGCTGCAGGGAGGGGAAACATGAGATATATGTCAGTGCTGGTGCCCTGGGCTGCTTTGATCCTGGATAATCCATCCAATTCACCTGCCCTACGGCTCTGGCTTCAGCTGCTCACCTTGGGGGAGGTGCGGGCAGCCAGTACTATCCCCCTCTGCTCCAAGCATTGCCTGTTCCGTGTGATGAGCGTTGTACTGACACAGCTCCACATTCCTTCCAGCTCTGGCTGAAAACACAGACCTCGCCAGCCTGTGCCAAAGTGATGGGTCCTCTCCCATTCAAGAGGCAAGAGGTACCCCTCGGGGCTCCCCACAGTGGAGCGCTGGAGCTGAGGAGTCTTTCCTGATCAAACCACTGTTGCCTCCGCTTCTGCTGTACCTAAACAGAGAAACCAATGAGTGCCTACAGTAAGGAGACTGCTGAGGAGACAGGTGTAGTGGGATTGTTGTAAGCTCTCAGCAAACTGACTTTTAAAAGGGGGAAGACAGGGAAAGGCTGGAGGCGCTGAGCTGGCTGTGCAAAGCAAGAAGCCTGAGAGCACCAGACTGGAAGCGGGATGGCAGGAGAAGCGTGGCTGAAGAGGGACACTGGCTCAGCCAGCAGCACCCTCTGCAGTCAGCTGTGGGCAGCGATAAGAGGGCAGCTCCTTGAGAGGAAAATCTCCCTGGGGGCGTTGGGGGCACTGCGAGCAGAGTGTGATTTTGATCAGCATCTGCCTGCTGAGTCTGCAGCAAGTCGCAACCTCCAGTCTTCCAGGCAAATGTCAGCTGCTTCCTCGCTCTGCCGAGCAGGAACACGCGTGTGCTGGCTGGCCTGGCCCACCCAGGGCTCCATCAGCACGGGCACCCAGCCCCCGCAGAGCCAGGTCCAGGAACCAGCTAATGCCCACAGCCCATCGTGGCAAACGGTACGGCTCCAACAGCTCCACTGGTTTCAAGGCCACAGGGCTTGAGGTGGGGGCAAACAGGGCCAGGCATCGCCCCGTGCCTGCTGCTCTTCACACCGGGGATGGCTGCTGAGTGCAAGGGCTGACTCCTGCCATGGGGATGGCGGGATCAAGAACAGCACTGAGCTGGTGGACTGGAGAAATGACGACTGGTGACTGGCCTCTCCCAGCACGGGGAGGACGGGGAGGTGCTCAGAGGGACTGAGCCCTGGCCCTGTAACCTCCGCACAGAGGAGCACTGTTAGACGGAGCCCCGCAGCCCCTCTGCTTCCATGGCAAGAGGGGAGGGACATCCCCTGCTCGCCGCAGGGTGCCAGGCACCACGCAGGGACCCCTGCGCACAGGGTGGGTGCTGTTTGGGAGATGGATGGATGGTACTGTTACTGTAGCAACGGGGATGAACTGCTCCTGGGCTGGCTGCGCAGCAGAGCCGAGCTGAAACCGCCTGACGTCGGAGAGGAGGTTGATGGAGAGGGGACAAAGCCGAGGACTCTGAAATCACAAAATGGGGAGGCAATGACAAGCAATCATTCACTGCTTCTCATAACACAAGAACTGAGGGCACACAGTGAACTTGCCCTGATAGTAGGCTTAAAAACAAAGGGGACTGTTTCTTCACATCGCATTATTAAAGGCTGAAACTCGCTGCCCCGGGATACTGCAGAGGCCAGACATGTACAGGAGAGTCCAAAGGCCATGGAGGGCAGGTTTGCTGCAGGGCTGCAGGAGCCTGGGCGCACCTTTGTCTGGATGGCACATTTTACAGCTGACAGAGCCAAAAGCTTCAGGCAGCATTCAAACAATAGCTGAAGTGTTGCATGGTAGCACGCAATTGCCTGGACCAAATCCAGAAGCCCTCACTCAGTTTTAAACCAGTCTTTTTCTCAAAACATCTTCTCACAAACAAAATCCTGGGTGCGGCCAGCACAGGTCAGCCCTGGGTGGCAACCTCCAGGCTCCTCTAAAAATTCATGGTATTATTTGCTTGTTGGCATTTCCTTGCTTTTCACCTGAATGCATCTCTTCTTGGGTTTCAGTGCTACACAAGCCAACTGATGTACGTAGACACCAGTCTGTCACTGGTGCCAGCATGACTGAAGATGTTTCCTGTTTGTCCTGTCCAGCAGCTGTCATGGTGAACAACAGATCCACATTTTCCTGAACAAACATAGCAGGCAAAAGCTGCAGATGCAGGGCTGCCAGGCAGTTAACTCTTCTGGTAATTTCTTTTTCCAGCTGGATGTTATCACAAAGGTCTGCTGCAGGATCCAGGCAGCAGCATGGTGGAGACAGGCTGTTCATGAATGAGGTCAAGAATCATAGAATAGAATCATAGAATCGTAGAATCATTGAGGTTAGAAAAGATCTTTAAGATCATCGAGTCCCACCATTAACCTAACACTGCCAAGTCCACCACTAAACCATGTCCCTAAGTGCCACATCTACAAGTCTTTTAAATACCTCCAGCGATGGTGACTCAACCACTTCCCTGGGCAGCCTGTTCCAAGGCTTGACAACCCTTTCAGTGATGAAATTTTTCCTAATATCCAATCTAAACCTCCCCTGGCGCAACTTGAGGCCATTTCCTCTTGTCCTATCACTTGTAACTTGGGAGAAGAGACCAACACCCACCTCACTTCAACCTCCTTTCACGTAGTTGTAGAGAGCGATAAGGTCTCCACTCAGCCTCCTTTTCTCCAGACTAAACAGCTCCAGTTCCCTCAGCCGCTCCTCATAAGATTGTGCTCTAGATCCTTCACCAGCTTCATTGGTCTTCTTTGGACACGCTCCAGCACCTCAATGTCTTTCTTGTAGTGAGGGGCCCAAAACTGAACACAGTATTCAAGGTGCGGCCTCACCAGTGCCAAGTACAGGAATCACTTCCCTAGTCCTGATGGCCACACTATTTCTGACACAAGCCAGGATGCTATTGGCCTTCTTGGCCACCTGGGCACACTGCCGGCTCATATTCAGGAGACCTGTCGACCAACACCCCCAGGTCCTTTTCCACCAGGCAGCTTTCCAACCACTCTTATAGAATAGAATCGTAGAATCATAGAATCATTAAGGTTGGAAAAGACCTCTAAGATCATCGAGTCCAACCGTCAACCCAACACCACCATGCCCACTAAACCATGTCCCTAAGCACCTCATCTACACGTCTTTTAAATACTTCCAGGGATGGTGACTCCACCACTTCCCTGGCCAGCCTGTTCCAAGGCCTGACCACTCTTTCAGTAAAGAAATTTTTCCTGATGTCCGATCTAAACCTCCCTTGGCGCAATTTGAGGCCATTTCCTCTCATCCTATCACTAGTTATTTGGGAGAAGAGACCAACACCCACCTCGCTACAACCTCCTTTCAGGTAGTTGTAGATCGTGATGAGGTCTCCCCTCACCCTCCTCTTCTCCAGGCTAAAGAGTCCCAGTTCCCTCAGCTGCTCCTCATCAGACTTGTTCTCTTCCCCAAGCCTGTAGCGTTGCCTGGGGTTGTTGTGACCCAAGTGCAGGACCCAGCACTTGGCCTTGTTGAATCTCATACATTGGCCTCAGCCCATCGATCCAGCCTGTCCAGGTCCCTCTGCAGAGCCTTCCTACCCTCAAGCAGATCAACACTCCCGCCCAACTTGGTGTCGTCTGCAAACTTACTGAGGGTGCACTCGATCCCCTCTTCCAGATTATTGATAAAGATATTAAACTTAACTGGCCCCAGTACTCAGCCCTGGGGAACACCACTTCTGACTGTCCGCCAACTGGATTTGACTCCGTTCACCACAAAGAAGGAAGGATCTATCCGTGGAGAGGACAGTATGCAGGGCAGATTTATCACAGGTGTAAGAAAGAAAGACAACAAGAAGATGCCTTAAATACTCAGGAAAAACAAGACTATAGATCTATGGTTTGAAGCCAATTCAGGAGCCAAACACTGATTTTATATTCAGTGTTTCTAGAGCCTTTCAGCACCTGAATCATGTCTACGAAGCATCCTCTGGAGACAGTTTGAGAGGATGCCTTTAGCTAGCTGCAAGCCCTCGTAAGGCAAGGCCATAGCCGGTGGCCTGTTATTGCCAAGGTGTCCCAGTGATGGAAAGCACTGTCCCGACAGTCAGACTTGCCAGGCACCTGCCAGTCTAAGATTTTTAGTTGTCATCACGTGTAATGTTGCCAGGTGTCTGAGTCTGGCTGAATTATTGGAAAAGCTCTAGGGAAGAAGCAGCAGAATTATTTACAGTTTTCAAGAGCCAGAGGTTAGGGAAAAGTTTGTTGTTTCTTTAAAAAAATAGTCTTACAGTAAACCGAGAAGCAGGGTTTCGTTGTCAAGGCCTGATGCCGCCAGATTTTTGAGCACTGGAGTGTAACTTGCCAGGTGTGCTGTCCTGATGTCTGAGGTATGCCTTTCGCATTAATCGTGAAAATTCTCTTTAGAAATCCTAACTGAGGGGGACAGCTTGAAGGTACTGAGCATTGTTTAATCCAGTGAAGAAAAAACTGAGTGAGGATGTGACAGCAATCTTCCAACATCCGATTATTCCCTCAAGGCCACTGGGAAGCATTAAAAATGTTCAACTTCATTTCAAGCAAAAAAGGTTTATGTTATGAAAACCCCAACATTGCAATGCTGGCTGAAAAACTAGGCCACCTCGAGAAACTGTAGCATCTCCTTTACTGCGAGTTTTTTAAAAACAAGTTAGATTAACATTTTTCAAGGGTAGCGAAAATATACTTGCTGCTACAGCACCGCAGAGGCCAGAGGCAATCTCTCCAGCTCTGCACTCCCGTGATAAGCTGTATCCCATCCTACTGGGGGGACTCAACCGTTACTCTGAACGTCTCTGGTTTGGGAAAAGGGAAGAAGAAAGTTGATCAGTTCTACTTGCTTACAACCACCTTCTCCACCTGCTGCTGACACTTACCCACTTCTTCAGTGCCTCGAGGCACTCTCCTTCAATACTCCATTCCTTGTTTTTTTTTCCCTAAGCTTCTTCAGTCATGAATCCCTCTTCTTTTTCCCCAACGACAGATTCCTCTACCCTCCCTGAACCTCTGATAACATTTCTGGAAATCCAACTAGCTGTGCAACACGTTGTTTGGATCCTCTCTAAAGGCACAAGCCAAGAAAAAACTCTGTCCCTTTCACATCACTTTTCTATTCCCTCAAAGGAAACCAGCCCTTTGAAGAGGTGTTTTACTCCTGCGGCTGCCACACTGAATTGTCCCCAGCCCATGGTCCTTTAACCACAGCAGCCCCATCGATTCAAAAGGTAAATGGGCAGCAATACGAGAGAGAGTGAGGGATCGTGCTGGTTTATTGCTGTAACAGGACCGAGTGTTAGCTTCCTAAAAGGACAAACTGAAAATTCAAGTAGGTTGGCAAGACGTGGGCCGGAGCCCTGGGACAGCCTGCAGGAGGAGCTCTCTAGACGTCTCTCTTGGTCCCTTCTCCCTCAGTAGCAGCTGCGTGTTCCAAGGGTGTCACTTGACTCGCCGAATAACCACTGGTGGAAGGGCCGGATGCCTTCCCGCTTCTGCGACTGAACACTTCCAGTGATTTTTCAAACCTTTCGGATGCCTTCTTCCAGCGCGCCGTCTTTCTCTCCTGTTCTTTCAAAAACTGCTGCTTTAAATGTTTGTGGAAACGTTCAGTCTTCTTTTTGGCCTCTTCGAAGTGTTTTACCTTTACGAAAGAAAACATAAGACCTTATAGCCACTATCCTAACCACAAAATAACGAATTCCAAAGTGATGCTTGTCTTTGGGAAGAGAGGCATCCTGACACATCCCTCACGATGGTCAAGGTGACCTCCAAGCAAAGAAGCTCCAAAATTCGTTAAGTATCACTCTAAACATTGGTCTGAAAGAGATTACTCAAATCATCCTTGACTATAATTCATTTCACACTACGGTAAGGAGCAGGTCTGGAGGACAGTAGTCACACTCTCTTGCATTCTTGCATCTCAGACCCAATCCATCACACCAATAACAAAAAGCTCACATTATAAAACCAACCAACGACAATGTGGTCATCTGGTTTGAGGGGGCTCTCAACAGGAATTTACTGGGCAAGCTAATGATCTTCGCGTCACCCGTGCGCCACAGGTGTGGCACGGGCTTCCATGCTTGCAGGGTTTTGAGCCATGAGGGGTTTGCACCCCCTGGGTCTCTTGACTGTGAACAGAAACCTGTCTGTGTGCGTGAGACAAAACCAGGGCACACCTGCGCTGCGGGACCAAACCCGGCATCACAACACAGCTTGGGGCTTGGTTGTAGCCTAGAGCTGATTCACTCACAGCAGCTGCACTGCCCCAAGGTCTTGAAACTCGTACATCATAAACGTTTGCAGGCCAGGAGGATTTCCTCAGCACACAGCTACCTAGAGGTTACCGTCAGTCCACTGAGTTAAGGGATTAGGGAACGCCAAACCGAGGAAAAGATGCCTCAGCTCTGCCTCGCGAGGCTGTCATCCCCGTGACAGCAGAAAGAAACCTTCAGTCGGGACCTGTTAGCATCACTAGTTCATGTCTCAAGTACAGATTTTAGCAAGAGACACTGGGAATTGAAACCATCAGACATTAATTTCTGTATTAGACTTTCTTATTTGAGCAAACCTCACCTGAGAGGTGAAGCCAGATAAGCTTTTTTCCCTGTTCTCTCTAATAACTGCTATGGGACCGCACAGTTTATTGCTTAAGCAGGCTCACTCACAGGCAGAGCCAGACCCTGGCAGGACCCTACAGTTCTGCCAGAAACAGTCAAGAGGGTGGACTTTGCAACCCCACGTTATAAAACTTTGATTTAAACTGAAAAAACTGCTGAAATCATGATGCTTGGGCTTTCTGACCAAAGCGAGATGGCAAAGTTCCTTGGGATATACGCAGTAAGGTGCGGGGAGGGGATTCGGGTGGTGCTGGCTGGGTACTAAGGACAAAAAGCCTGGCTGCCCAGGAGCAGAGAGGCAAGCTGAAGGGAACTACTCAGTGCGTGAAGGTCCAGCAACTGTGCCCTGAGGTCAGGATGGAGGTGCAACCACTCCTGTTGAAGGTGGCCCAAGAACCGATAGCTGCCTCCCCCCGATCATTTGCTTCCCACTCCCCTGGAGAGAGCCTTGACACCCCCATCCTGATCCATCAGGCTGAAGGCCTAAGGGCCGAGGACTTAAGCGATGGTTTAAGGACTCTAAGGAACTGGGACCCAAGTGTTTGCACAAGACGTTCCTCCAGCCTTGCGTCACCTGCAGCTCTCACTGCCAGCCTCTTCAGAGGAGGGGAATCTCACTCCGCTTTTCCAAGACACGTTCACCAGCAGCCAAACGCAGAACAAACTCTCCCCTTGTGCCAGAGGGGGCCGTGAACCCCATCCTGGGGGGCAGCACCAGCAGGGCCTGGAGGGGTGAGGGGGAGTGGAGGCCGTCACCTTCTTCTCCAGGAGCAGCAGGGCATGGCAGCTGGCACGGCTGGTGGATTTGATCCGGGGGCTGTCAGGCAAATGGCTGTCCAGGTCGAGGTCCGAGTCTGCAGAGCTGCTCCGGATGAGAGGGTGCTTCGTGTCACACAGAGCGGGGTGCAGGGGGGTGCCAAGCCGTACCCCACTGACCTGGTCCCACAGCCCCAGCCTGTGTAAGAGGTCCCACAGCCCCAGGACAGTGTGAGGAGTCCCCGAGCCCCAGCCAACGTGAGGGTCCCCCAGTCCCAGGATGGTGTGAGGGTCCCACAGCCCCAGCCAGTCTGAGGGTCCCGCAGCCCCAGGATGGTGTGAGGGTCCCCCAGTCCCAGACGGTGTGAGGGCCCCCCAGCCCCAGGACAGTGTGCGGGGTCCCCCAGCCCCAGACAGTGTGAGGGCCCCCCAAGCCCACACCGGGGCCCGGCGAGCTGCCTGCTCTGGGGCGGCGGGAAGAAGGTGAGGCGAGGCCGCACGCCGCCCCGCTCCTCCATGGCCCCGCTGCCACCCACCGTTGTGTGCGCGGCAGCGGTTGCCATGGGGGGCCCAGCCCACCCCGCCACCGCTCCCTGACCCCCCGGGGCTGCCAGGCAGTGGGGCCCAGCAGGCCAGGACATGGTGGGGGACAGGGCTGGGCGTATTTCTACATGTATTTCTAGACACAACCAGCACACCTCAATGGCGGCGGCTCTGGGAGCCCTCTCAGCCCTGCCCCAGCACCCAGATCACCTCCAACCTCTACCTCGGTGATGCCATGGCCACCAACAGCCACCTCCTGCTCTTCACCCACCGCATCAGCACCGTCAACAACGTCTCCCCAAAGGTGGTGAACACCCTCTGTCCCGATGGGAGTACCTGCACGTGCCTGCAACTCCTTCAACTCCATAGCAGCTAAGATCCACGCAGGGGATGCGGGGGCTGGATGCTGCTGCACTGCGCTGCCGGGGTGAGCAGGTCCCCGCCATCTGCTCAGCCTATCTCCTGAAGCACCGCTCCATGTCCCTGGCAGGCGCCCATGCCTGGGTCAAGTCCTGCCATCCCATCGTACAACCTAACAATGGCTTCTGGCAGCAGCTCATCCAATACGAATACAAACCCTTCAGCGTCAACAGGCTCCGAATGATCAGCTCTCCGTCAGGGATGACAGCCGATGTTTATGAAAATGAAGTAAGAGTAATGCTGCTGCTCTGAGTACAAACGAGCTGTTGTGATCTCTTGGCAAGAAACCAAGGGAAAGCCAGCGGCAGTTCTTCCAGATCCACGCTGGAGCGTTGAAAATAAACTCTTGTCTAAGGAGGTTGGAGCATGAAGTCTCTGCCACTAAAAGTACAGGGGATTAGCAATACAACAGCAAGTAGTGGGGTTTACTATAAATAAAAGCAACACAGTTTAAGCTATGCAGTTAGTTTTCACACGTCATTTGTATCGGGGTCCTGACAGTAACTCTGAAACCGTCACGTGTTTAAAGAGTGTTGTTTTATTCCAGCACAAACTGTGCTTATAATACAGGACAGAAACTAGCTGTGAGTCAGGATATTTGAAGTGTTACCAACGTTTGTTTTTCCTAACTAGGATGTGACTTTGGGTTTTGAGACAGCAACCCTAAGTCCAGTCATCTGCTGCATTCCAGAGAGGGCAGGAAGAGCACAGACTCCAGCATCCCCGGTTGGGAGAGACCCAAGGATGTCCTGCTTTCCACCATCTGACCCTTTCTCTTCCGCCACCTGATTGCCCCAACCCTTTTTTAGAAGGTGCCTTGGCCTCCCTTGGGAGATGATCCATGTTATTTGGGTGAGATGCTCGGAAAGAACCCCATTTGCTCCTATACATGCAAAATCTTAGATGCTGCCTTTGAGCTATTCCCATCCCAGTGGGCTGGGAAGTCAAGGTGGGAGCAATAAGAGGAACCCTGCTGTCAGTTTGAATCATTGCGGCAAGGTCATCGTGTCATTATAAACTAGAAGCCTGATCTGGGCACACTTGAGTATCACTCAGCAGCAAACCATGTATTAATTGTGGTTTGTCACAGCATGAAGTTTTCAGCTCCAGCAACTCTGGAGTGGCAATAACAAACCTGTTTTGGGTGGGATTAGGGGGCTCCGGGCTGGCATGTGTGTGTGAGGGGTCCCACAGGTCTGGGGTCAGCATGAGGGGATCCCACAGCCCCAGTTGGTGGGAGGGGTTGTAACAAGGTGGGAATCTTTTCCCAAGTAACAAGTGATAGGACAAGACTAAACAACCTCAAGTTGCACCTGGAGAGGTTTGGATATTGGAGGAATTGGATATTAGGAATAATTTCTTCACTGAAAGGGTTCAAGCACCGGAGGGAAGTGGTTGAGTCACCATCGCTGGAGGTATTTAAAAGATATGTAGATGTGGCGCTCAGGGACATGGTTTAGTGGTGGACTTGGCAGTGTGAGGTTAATGGTCGGACTCGATGATCTTAAGGGTCTTTTACAACCTCAATGACTCTGTGATTGTATATCCTACCAATGGCACTTTGGGAGTGCTCCTCCACGCTCACAAAGAGCAACCTGGCAAACTAGCTCTCTGCAGGTCTCAAAGCGGCTCAGGTGATAGCTGTGGTGGGTGACAAAGAGCCTTGCCTTCCTTTGAGTGTACTGCTTTTCTCCCAAGGCACCTTCTAGAAGCAGAGCAAAGACTCGACTCCTCATGGACGTGTAAGAAGTTCCTCTTAGAAAACAGAAACGTTAAAGGAGAGGGACAGAACAAGATGATTGGGTGCATGGGTATCACAGAGAACATTGGAGACATGGCAGACCTCTTGGAGGAGCCCTGCGTGCTGTGTGACCACCTGGGGCCTTGGTGCTTCTCGGACTGGATCTCTGACCAGACAAGGGTGCAGTCGGTGACTGTAGAGTCATCCCCACCCCTCTCTATTCCAGCTTTGCAGTTGAACACCAGGCTTTCCCTGCGGAGAACAAGAGTGCTGCAAGCCCTAGCAGGTCCTGCAGATGTCTGGCTCTTGTGTGCCAGCCATGGAGGGCACCACTGGCTGGGGCACAGGCACAGGCACAGGCCCCTGCTGTCCAAGGGAGGGGAGACCAGGGCTTTGCACATCTGGAGGTGGATTAAGGCTCGTTGAAGTGGGAGTCCTGACTGCCTGGCAAGTCCGTGGTGATGAGGCAGGTCCAAGGCCAAGCTGGGAAGTTGGGTGGGAGTCCAGCTCCAGCTCAGCGGGTACACAGCCGAGCGCGGGCATGGCTGCAGCGTAGCATCAAGGGTGAGCATCTCAGTTTGAACGCAACTCTCAAGAGAAGTGGGAGGAAGCGGGGTGGTGATGCTGCTGCCAGCTCTTTCTTGAACACCTCTTTCTTCAGAGCCATCAGAACCCGGGTGAGACACCTGCACCTGACACCCAAACCCACTGAACCAAGCTCTCGTTCTGGCTTAGGGTGCCACTAAGGCACCATCTGTGTTTCACAAAGCCTGTGGATCACTTAAGTTTTTATGTAGCAGCCTTATGTTACGCACACAGTAATTAGCACACTATTATAACTGCCTTAAACATTTGTATCTTAGACCCCTACTTTATGATGTAAAGTTATGTTATAAAAACAAAGTATATTACTTTAAAAACATCTTCAAGCTCATGTGATGTTATCATTTAGAAACTGAGCTCCAGGCAGTCAACTGCCTTCTCAGAGCAGAGAATTGAGCCCGTGCCATAGACAGAGAGCAATAATGTCATCAGTAAAGCCAGCCTGCCCCGAAATGGTTAAGAGCAAATTCTGGAGGGTTTTTTTGGGTGCTGAAGCAGAGAATGTGGGGCTGGAAGGGAGTCTGAAGGCTCATCCTATCCATCTCCTGGCCTCCAACTGGGCTCGGGCTGCTTCAAGCATCCTCAGATGTTGCTTACCACTGCTGGACATTGCACTCCTCATGTCGTCTATCCTTGGGCCGGGCTGTCCTGCCAGGCAGAATGCATTTTTCTTAATGTCTACCCTAAAAAAGGCTTTGCCATAATTTCAGCTCCAGAGCCAGGATGGTCCCTGACACCGTTTGAGGACTGTGACGTGGTAGGTTTAAGACCACAGCCCGGCATATGAGGGAAGAATGTCATTTACTAGCTTAGGCTCCCCGGCTTAGCAAGCATTTGTCCTTGTTGCCTCCCAGCTGCAGATCCCGCGTCCCTCTGTGCTAATGCAGTAAGCCTACCGACATCCCCGAGGGCAGCAGTTAATCCCCCGTCCTGAAACACAGAAAATTTCCACCGTGTGCTCCCGGGCACCCAGCTGGCACGCAGTAAAGCCACCCTGCATCTCCTCTCCCCTGCATGGAGACGCGCTGCTCCTCTGCCAAGGGGGAGCTCAGTCCCCAGCACGCTCCATCGCCGCCTCAGAGGAGCATTTCAGCAGCAGTTTAACAGCAGATCCGGAAGAAACTGTCTGGCCAGATCTCCTAACAACGCTATTCCATCGGACACGCATTTATTTCTCCCACCCCAGACTTTAACGCTTCACCTGGAGCTCCTTGCCAGCCAGCACCTGCAGCATGGTGGGACCAAGCACGTGGAGGTGCCACCCATCATTGCTGCCGCCACTCACTGACTTCAGAGCTGTCACCCCTCCTTGCATCTCCCGTCCCCTCCGTGCATTTCAGGGTAGGGAGCGCAGAAACCTGATGGCAGCGCCCGTGTGGGAAGATCAGGCAGCGTGTGCTGGATGCCTGCTACGTGGTTAACCCCGGGCAGTGGCATCTCAGGGGTTAATGAGCTCCGGCGTGGGGGTACCCCAGCCTGCCTGCGGTTGGGTGTTAGTTAAAAAGAGGTGAAAACCCAGAGGATGCTTGGCAGGGGCTGTGGAGAGATGCATGGGCAAGGAAAGGCCCCCACATTTGGGGGCACAAGAGCTGCAGGGGCTTCAGAGGTGGATCCGTGGCCCTTAGACCAGGGCGATAATCCACCTCAGTACCCTCACCACACCGAAACCAGGCCCGGGGAGCCCCAGCGGGGACCGGGAAGCCGCTGCCTGCCAGGAGGCCGAGGCATGGGGACACACATGCCCATGCGAGGGCTGTCTCCATCCTTCACTGCTCCTGCTGGGGCTTGTCCTGCCCCGTGCCGCAGGGTCTGCTCTCCAGAAAGATGTCTGCCTTGGAGCAGGGGTGTCCCCGTCTGCTCCCCCACCTGCAAAGCAGCCAGGGCTGGGATGACTTTCCCTCGTCCAGCTTTAGCCCGGCACATGGGCAGCTGCCGCCTTGCCCACGGGAAACCCGATCCTTCCCGTGGCCAGAGTGGAGCAATGGCCAGAGCGGAGGGATGCCACCGGGCTGAGATCATGGCCTGAAATACCCGGAGAGAGGGCCACCCACACCAGGCCAGCCCGCCCGCTGCTGCCAGCCCCTTCAGGGGCAGCATCAAAGCCCCCAACCCCAGCACAAATGCTGCCCAGGGGACCCCCGTGCCCAGCCCGGCTCCAGCCACCAGCCGGCACAGGGGCACCCGGCAGCAGCTGGCTGCGGTCCCCGGAGCAGCAGGGCACGGGGCCAGCCCCACGAAGCACTGAAACCAGGGCGGACGAGGCAAAGCCGCAGATGCAGGCAGGGTGCGGGTAGACCCCGGTGCCAGCAAATGAGTCAGGGGGCCGGGCCGGGCGGGCATTCCCCGGGGAAGGGCTCCTCGACCCAGCGATGCCGCGGGTGGGCTTGTTTGCAGGTCCCGCTCCTCCCATCCCCTGGCAGGGGACAGCACGGGTGGGAGGTCCCAGGAATGCCTGGGAAGGGAGTTTCCCCCCAGCCCCGTCCCTGGGGCCACATCGGGACCCACCTTTTGAAAGGAACTGGAAAACCAAAACGACTTTCAACCCTCCCCGTTATAGAAAAGCCTCTGAAATGTGAGCCCAGAAAGCAAATAGGCTTGTGGCTGCCACGCTCTGGGCCAGAGCAGGGGCCCTCTGACCATAACCTTCTGAGTGCTTTGCGGAACGGGCACCGCTCCAGCCGCGGCCCTGGGGCACCCCGGTGAAGGCGGCACCGGTGGTAGGCACACCGGCGCACCGCGGCGGCCCGGCAAGCTGCCCTTCCTTCACCGTGTGCTGGGGAAGGAGCCGTTCCCGGGATGCTTCTGGAAGCAGCCTCAAAACTTGCCGTCCCGACGAGTGGAAGAAAATTGCTGTTTGGGAAAGAGGGCGGGAGCGAACAGGGAGTTTCCAGGAGGAGCGGGTTGTGCTTGCGGGGTGACGTGAGTCACAGGGCTGGAGAAGGACTGGACGGGTGACGCCAGGGGACAGGATGCTCCCCAGCGTCACCCTGCCCCGGGGCAGGGCAAAGCCGCGCTGCGGGCGGACGGCTCTGGCTCCCAGCAGGACTGGCCCTTCTCTGGCCATGTGCAGCCGGTGACTCCTCTCCCCGTCACCGCGTCCCTCCCGTGTCCTGCACGAGGGTCCTAGTGCCATCCCTGGGGCTGCGAAACTGCGGCTTTCCCTCCACTGGGGCATGGAGACGCCGGCCGCGGTGGACACGGTGGCCCCAACTTCCCCTGGCGAGGTGGGGCTTCCCGAGGCGTTTCTGTGCCTCAGTTTCCCGTCCCTACACGGGGTGGTTCCTCCCTTCCTGCCACGATGCCGGCGTGCATTTCGGGTGGGAGATCGTGCCGGGAGCCAAGGGTGGAGTACGACAAAAATAGAGCTTTATTTTGGGACAAGTGCAATCAGAGCTGGGTCCTTCGGCCCTGGCGCGGAGTCGGTGAGTGTGGCAGCAGCCACCACGGACGCCACATGCAGTGGTGCCGCTGCGCCCGTCAGGTGTGCCGGTGTTGGTGCCAGGGCGTACGCACGCTGGGATGTCCCTTTGCCAAGGTGAGCGTCTGCCATGCCACAGCCTGGCACTGTCCTGGAGCGATGGCGGGTGGGTCTGAGCCGTCCCCGTCCCCTTTGCTGGGTTCTCGCCATCTCTGCGAGGGAGCCCTGGGGACGGGCAGGCAGCCCTGCCCGCGCCTGCCAGCTCCAGCCACGGCAAGTTGGGAGGGACGGGGCCGGAGCCGGAGCTGTGGTGGCTGGGAGGGCACGGTGGGGACGACGACAACACCAGCAGCACCACCGGCAGCCCCGTGGGGTCGGCACGACACGGTGGGGTTGGGGACAAGAGCGGGGACACTCACCTGCCCCGTCCCCGGGCGTCTTGTTCGAGCACGAGAACCGTGCGTACACACGGCCCCGGGTTTACTCCAGCCAGCAGAGCTCAGTAGTGACGCACACGCACGTGCACACCCCACGCACACGTACACACACACACGTGCACACATACGCACACGTACACACACATACGTGCACACATATGCACACGTGCACACACACCCACGTGCACACAGTCACACGTGCACACACAGACGTGCACACACACACGTGCACACAGACGTGCACACACACACGCACGTGCACACACACGTGCACACACACGTGCACACACGCGCACACACGTGCACACCCACACACTGCTCTGTGTTTCCCCAGGCGGGACAGCAGTTGGATGTGCGGAGTCGTGTATCCGCAGCCACATCCCTGAGCGTGCCCAGCCTGGGCGCACACCGGTACCTGTCAGCCTGCACACACAAACACACACATGTGCCCTCACGCAGACAGAGCTGTGCACGCCTGGAGGTGCATTTGCACACGCAGAGTCGGTGCACACGTGCGCGCAGAGGCTGTGCACACCAGCACACTGCACATAAGGCTCTGCACAGACATACCTGTGCAGGCGGTACCCGTGCCCAGCAGCACACCCCTGCCCACGTGCGGGACATCTGCTTGCACACGCAGAGCCCGTGCGCACCAACAACACACGCATGCTCCCGTGCACAGAGCCTGTGCACACCAATACACATGTGCACATAAGGCTCTGCACACACAGCAACACGCTTGCACGCACAGAACCTGTGCACACCAGCACGTGCACGCCCACATGCACGTAGAGCCATGCACACAGACATGCTTATACATACAGAGTCTATACCAATGCACACATTCCCACATGCATGAGACCTGCTTGCACACGCAGACCCTTCACACACCAACACACACGTGCCCCCATGCACACATAGTCACGCACAGAAACCCACTCACACTTGCAGAGCCTGTGCACACCCAAACGTGCCCACACGCACACAGAGCTGTGCACACAGACCCACTTGCACACGCAGAGCCTGTGCACATCAACACACACGCGTGCACAGAGCTGTGCACACCAAGGCACACGTGTGCACACAGGGCTGTGCATACCAAGACACACGCACGCACACAGTGCCATGCACAGCAGCAGCACGTGCACAGAGCTGTGCACACAACACACGTGTGCACAAAGAGCTTGTGCACATCCATGTGCACAGCGCCATGCACACCAGCACACGTGTGCACACAGAGCTGTGCAAACCAGCACGCGTACACAGGGATCCGTGCACACCAGAAAACACACGTGCACAGAGAGCCGAGCACACCAGCACAGGTGCACACGTAGCGCCGTGCACACCAGCACACCCATGTGCACACCAGCACGTCCACGTGCACAGTGCTATGCACACCAGCACACATCTGCCCACGCAACTGTGCAAACCAGCACACGTGTGCAGAGCTGTGCAAACCAACACACGTACTGTGCACACCAGAAAACACATGTGCACACACAGCCGTGCACACCAGCACACGTGTGCACACAGCACCATGCATACCAGAAAACACAAGTGCACACAGAGCCGTGCACACCGGCACACTCGTGCACACAGAGCCGTGCACACCAGCACACGTGTGTGCACACAGCGCCATGCACACCGGCACACTCATGTGCACACACAGCCGTGCACCCATGCACACCGGCACACTCGTGCACACGCAGCCGTGCACTCGAGCACACGTGTGCACACACAGCGCCATGCACACCGGCACACTCGTGCGCACACAGCCGTGCACTCGAGCACACCCATGTGCACAGTCCCACGCGCACCAGCCCTCCCCTGCGCCCGCAGAGCCGTGCATGCCCGCATGCCCTGACCCGTGCACGCAGCCCGTTTACCCGCAGAGCCGCGCTCGCCCCTGGCTTCCCGTCTGCCCCCCTCCCCAGCGGGGACCCTACTCCCGCCGGGGGGGGCCCCGTCCCGGCCGTGCCGCCCAGCGTGCCGCGATGAGGTCCGGCTGGTGGTACATGAACATCCCGGCCAGCATCAGCCCGATGCCCAGGTAGCTGAGCCCGCTGAGGTGGCTGCCAAAGAGGAGGCGGGAGAGCAGCAGGTTGCCCACCACGGTGACGTTGCCCAGGACGTGGACCGTGAGGGCAGAGGTGAGGGAGAGGATGCAGAAGGTGGCCAGGTTGTAGAGGACGGAGCCCAGGCAGCTGAGCAGGACGCAGGCCCAGAGGGTGCCGTCGTAGCGCAGGACGCCCTCCCAGGAGGGCCCCACCTCCAGCGCCATGGCCGCCCCAAAGAGCAGGCAGAAACTGGGCAGGGAGGTCAGGCCGAGCAGGGAGAGGGCGTCCAGCCGGTCCTCCTGCAGCAGCAGACCTGGGGAGGGTGGACGGGGACAGTCAGCAGGACACCCGGACCGTCCCAGTGGGGACACCCCGCACCCACAGGGGCACCCACCCACACGAGCCCCCGCTCGGTGACCAAGCGGTTAAGAAATCCCCAAATGTCACCGGGAATGGGGAAATAGGGGGGACATCCCCTTCCATGGGGTTGGGGGTGCGCTGGTTCAGGCGGTGCCCCAGTTTGGTTTGGGGGTGTCCTGGTTTGCAGGTCCAAGGTGCCGCAGGGCAGGGTTGGACGGGGCAGTTTCCCCACCCCGTTTTGGACCAAACGTGGCTTTCACCCCCCACCCCCCCATCCTCTTTTTTTGGCTGATTTTGCAGCCAGCAGCAACATCTCTGGGCGTGTGGCCTGACCCCCTCTGCGTCCCCGTGTCCCCCCCGAGTCATCCGGGGACAGCGGGCACAGCCGGGCCGGCTGCCATGCAGAGGCGTGCACAGGGGGGCACGTGCCGTGTCCCCGGGGGGGCGGGAGCAGCCCCCAACCGCCCCGGGGCCACTCTCCATGTCCTACGGGTGACAAGGGGACCAGGGTGGGTGCTGGGCGGTGGTGTCCCTCGGGTGGCCACAGCACCCCTGGTACCCCCTGCCCCCGGGGACCTTGGGGATGGCACGGGGCGTGCGCCCCGCGCTCGGCCCCACGCCAGAGCCCGTCCCCCGCGGTGCCCGCCTGAGTCACCGGCTCCGGAGGAAACGCTCCCTTCCCGGCCGAAAAACAACCCGGCCGGCTCCTCTCCGCCGCCTGCCAAGGACATCGCGGCCCGGGCGGCACCACGGCTGCCGGAGTCCCCGGGGAAGCGGGGCCCGGCGTGGGGACGATGCCACTCGGCACGGGGACTCGCAGGGGACCCGGCCACCCACGGTGCTGGAGCGGGGAGCCCATGGGGATGGGGCAGCCTGGGTGTCCCTGTGCCAGGCTAAGGCATGGCCACCCCCCCTTGGCCACAGGACACGGGACAGTGTCACTGGGAGCCAGCAGTGCCCGTGGGCCACCACAGGGACACCAACGTGTTTGCTCGTCACCAACAAACTGGGGTCATCTCAGGGCCAGAACCACGGCACAGCCCCGAGGGGGGGCACGGGTGGCACTGGGGTGGCACCAGTGACAGGGTGGGCAAGAGGTGGTACTGGGCTGGGGTGACACTAGGGTGGTAGCAGGACAGGATGGGGAGGGGGTGGCACTGGGGTGACACTGGGGTGGCATGAGGGACAGGGTGGGCAGGGGGTGGTGCTGAGGCTGGGGTGACACTGGGGTGACACCAGAGCCAGGGTGGGCAGCGAGTGATACCAGGGCCAAGGTGGCAATGGGGTGGCCTTGGAATTGGGGTGGCACCAGGGCCAAGGGGAGCAGCGGGTGGCACGGGGACTGGGATGGCATGGGGGTGGCACTGGGGCTGGGGTAGCACTGGGGGCCAGAGTGCCACGAGGGTTGGGGTGACAATGGAGTGGCACCGGTGCCAGGATGGGCAGTGGGTGGCACCAGCACCAGGGTGGCACTGGGGTGACACCAGCACCCCTGCGCCCCAGGGGCCGTGCCGGGGGAGGGAGGGCGGGCGTGCAGGACAGGGACGGGCGGGTGGCACTTACTCTGCTGTATGGACTTGAGGGCGCGGAGGACGGTGGCGGCCAGGAGGAAGCCGCAGCCGGGCTGGTGGAAGCGGAGCCCGCCGGCGATGCTGCAGGCGGCCCCGGCGCAGACGGGCCCCATGGCGGCGTACTGCAGCGGGTGGTGCCGCCGGCCCCCCAGCAGCCCCGACAGCAGCAGGGTGACCAGCGGGGTGGTGGTGGCCACCGCCTGCGCCACGTCCAGCTGCACGTAGCTCAAGCCCAGGTTGCCCAACGCCACGCTGGTGCAGAAGGTGAGGCTGAGCAGGTAGATCCTGGCACGGGGCCGGGGCGCCGGCGGTGACGGTCCCCGCGCCCAGCCCAGCGGGTACCCCACGGCCACCCCCGACAGCATGTGCAGGGACGACAGCAGCAGCGGGTAGCGGAAGCCGTGGGTGGCAAAGATCCATTTGTTGAGGCCGGCCATGGTGGTGCCGGTGCCCACCCAGGCCAGGACGGTGAGGGTCAGGGGCAGCGAGGGCCCCGGGGGTGGCTGACCCCCCTCCGCCTGCCCCGGGTCGGGTTTCCAGGGCCGGAGGGTCCTCTCGCCGGCCGTCATCGCTGCTTCATCGCCCCGCCGGGACCGCAGGCACATGGGCACCGGCTCCGCTCCCCCGCGCTGCCACTCTCCGCTCTGCCCCGTCCTCCCGCGCCGTGCCGAAAGCCGCCAGCCTCGGGAGTCAGCAGCGGTGGCGGCGGCGGCGGTAGCGGGTTCCTGGCTCCTGCCGGCGGCAGCGGTGGCGTCACCCGCCCCGGGGGGTGGTGGCGGGGCTCAGTCTTGGGGCGCCGGTGCCATGTGCGAGGGAGGCAGCACCGGCGGCCGGGAGCGAGCGGAAAGTTTGGTGATGGCGGGGAGCAGAGGGAGGGAGGCTCCTCCCCACGGGGCCGCCGCCGCGTCACGGCTGCCTGGTTGCGGGGGCACGGGGGTACGGGGGTGCGTGGGTGTATGGGGGTGTGGGGGGGGGTGCACGCCCAGGGATGCCGCCTGGCACGGCGGGGCCTGCTGGGAACTGGCGGCCGTGCATCGCCGCCGGAGCGGCTGGGCCGGTAGTAGCCGGAGCACGGGCGGCCTCCATGGCGACGGCGGCGGTGGGACTGCGTCAGAGCCCCCGGCTGACTCACGGCGGGCGGTGGTGCGGGCGCCATCACTCCCCACCGCCGGCCCGGGAGCATCACCCGCCCTGGTATCGGCACCCTGACCCCAAACCGCAGCGGCCCCCCCCACCCTGGGCACCGCCTCTCCCGGCTCCGCTCACTGCCGGCTGCCCCGGGTGTTTTTTTGGGATCCCGGGGGGGGGGATCATGCAGGTTTGGGACACACCCAGGGGGTCCCCTTTGGGCTGCGTGTGGCACTGGGGCCACCACGGTCCCCGAGCCCTCGGGGTGGGTGGGAGCTCAATGGGGAGGGCTGGGGGTCCCCCCCAGAGAGGACGGCCCCGGCTGGCAGCTTGCCAGGGACGAGCAGCGCTGGCTCCGACTCCCCAAAAGCAGCTGCTTTGGGCACCCCAGAACCGGCCGCTCCCAGCGGCTGCCTGCCCCACCTCCCAGCAGGACCGGGACTGGAGGAGCTGCTGGTCTGGCTGCTCCCACCCCACCGTGCCCGTAGGACACAGGGCATCGTGTCTCCCCCTCCTCCTCCTCCCCGGGCGGATTTGGGGCGCTGGCACACGGGGCGCAGGACAAGCAGGAGGCAGGGAGCCGGCAGGTCCTGCACCCGCGGCAGGCGTTTCATTGCCATCGCCCCCCCCGCCCTCTACCACTGGCTCAGGCGCAGGATGAGGGTCTCCCCGTCGCGAGGTCTGTAGTCGGCGACACCTGCGGAGAGAGGGGCAGCAGCCCCGGGTGGGAGAGCGGCCGTGGGGGCTGACCGGGACCCCCGCCGCCTCCCCCGGGACCCCCACCCATCACTCACCCATCTGCAGGCTGGTGCTGGGGGCGGTGAGGAGCTGCCAGTAGCTCCGCTTCTGCTGCTGGGCTTCCAGCCCCAGCACCCTGCTCAGAAAGGGGCCCTGGGGGGTGTCCTGGGTGTCAAACCTGGCGGGTGGGAGAGGGGGGTGAGGGTCCGGCCCCGGTGCTGCCGGTGGTGGGGCAGGTCTGCTGCCAAGGGAGCCGGGCCGTGAGGACGAGGATGAGCCCATGGCACGGGTGCAGTGACACCCAGGGACACCCAGAGGGTCCCCCCAACCCAGCACACGAGGCCACGTACGTGAAGTTGTGGGGTCCCTGCGCGGCGGCCGCCCTCAGCACGTCCAGGAGGGAGGCGCCGGCGGGCGCGGGCACGGGGCGGTCGTAGAGCCGGCGCTGGGGACACCGCGGCTCGGGGCACTCCACCACCAGCCACACCGTCTTGTTCCCCGGCACCTCAGGTGGTGGCTCAGGGCCGACGGGCGTCAGCATGTCTGCAAGAAGCCACCACGGCGCTGATGGACACCAAGCCACCACCGCGGTGGCATCTGTGCCAACCCCATCCCAGCTCCCCCCTGTCTCCCCGCGCCGCTCTGGCTCCTACCCGGCTCCTGCCAGCAGCGCATGGAGGCGATGTCCAGGTAAGAGCGGCCGTGCAGCGCCGGCAGCGCCTGGGCCATGGTCGCAGCGGTGGTGAAGGCGTCCAGATTCTCCAGCAGCGCAGCCATGGCCCGGCCGTACGCCGGCTGCGTCCGGCACGTGTTGGTGGCGATGAAGACCTGGGAGCGGGAGGGAGGAAGGTGGCGGGGCAGCGGCCCGAGGTGGGAGGCAGGTCGGGGCCCTGGGCCGTGGGCACTGCGCTGCTGCTGCTGCGGCTGCTGCAGCTGAGCATCGCCTGCCTGCCCAGCCCCTGCCCCGGGGCAGCTGCCTCTGCCCAGGCACCCATGCCTGCACCCAAATTTGCACCTGTGTGTGCATCCACACCTGCACCCGCAGCCACATCTGCACCTGCACCCACACCTATCTCTGCACCCACATCTGCACCCACATCTGCACCTGCACCCACATTTGCACCCACACCTACGTCTGCACCCATGCCTGTACCTGCACCTGCACCCACAACTGCACCCACACCCCTGCTTATGCCTGCATCTGTGCCTGCACCCACGCCTGCACCCATGCTCATGCTTGCACCCAGCGTGTACCTGCACCCAGGCCTGCACTCACAGCCGTGCCTGCGCCTGCACCTGCACCCGTGCCCACACCTGAGCACGCACCCAGTCCTGCACCCACGCACCCACTCACACCTGGGTCCCAAAACTCCGCCCCTGCCTGCAGCTGCACCTACACCTGCACCCTCACTCCCACCCATGCCTGCACCCGTGCCTGCACCCATGCCCCACCCTGGAGGCCCCCTGCACGTGACACCCACCTGCATGGCCCACGGGGTGCTATAGACGTTGCCGAAGAAGCCGTCCCAGCCCTGCGCCTCGACCATCCTCCTCCTCGCCCGGTGCGTGGCCGCCCGCAGCTCCGCTGCCAGCCTGGCCCCCACCAGCCGCTGCCGCTCCAGGCAGGCGAAGGCCAGCGCCGCCACCGCCTCCGTGTCTGCGGGGACGCGGTGTCACCCCAGCTGCCACGCGCCTGCCCCCGGGGTGCTACCACCCTGCCTGTCCCCAGGGTCCCTTACCCGCGGTGCTGCCGCCGGCATGGCCGAACCTGCCGTGCTGCTCGGCCCCCAGGAGCCGGCGGATCACCTCCTCCCGCACCCGCTTGCGATGGACGCACAGCGCCAGCACGCCCAGGCTGTACTGGTAGTAACTGGTGAGGGGGTGGCCGTGCCGCCGGGAGCCTGGGGACGAGGTGTCGTGTCACCAGGGCGAACCAGTGGCCCCGCAGCTGGAGGTACCGGCGGTCACCCCGTGGGGATGCCATCACCTGCCCAGTCCTCCTCCAGGTAGTACTTCAACCACGTCACCAGTGAGCGCTGGGGACCGGGCTCTGGCGGGGGACAAGTGGCCCGCAGCCCCAGCAGGTACAGCGCCAGCCGCCCCGTCTCCGGCCACTCCACCTCGGCGCTCCTGCAAGCCACCGCGTCAGCTCTCACCGGCAGCCGGAGCCCCCACACCGCGCCGGGGGGCTGTCACCCCGACAGCGGAGGGGACCGTCCCCGTGGGACACGCACACGTACGTGCTGTGCTCGGCGGCCGCAGCGTCCTGCTGGGGGTGGCCGTGGGGCGCAGCGTGGGGCCAGCCGGCTGCCTGCAGGCTCCTGCGGGGACTCGGGGTCACCGCGCTGCCGGGGCGGCGTGGGGGACAGGGGACATCCCCCAGGGGCACATGGGGGAGACCCGGTGGCCCCCTCAGGACCTACCGGCTGTAGCGGTGCTGGAAGGCGTCCCGCAGCCGCGCCAGGTACCGCTCCTCCCCGCGCAGGTCGTGGTCGCCGGCCAGGCGAAGGGCCAGGTAGACGCTGGGGTCGGGGTCCCGCGCCGGGTCCGCCGCCAGCCCCAGCAGCCGGGCGCTCAGTGCCCGCACCGCTGCCGCCTCCCGCGGGGCTTCTACCCCCCACGGCCCCGGGGAGAGGGAGCGGAGGGTGAGGGGGGGCAGGAGGGGGCCGACCCCATCCCAAGCACCGGCCCCACGGAATCTGCGGCCCCCGGCACTGGTTGCGTGGGGCCACAGAAGCGATGGAGACCCAGCACCCCAACCTTGCCGTGCACCCCGTGGCCTCTGCGTCCCTCCCTCGAGTCCTAAAACCCCAAGACTCCCCCCAAAATATGGGGAAGAAACAAAATAAGAGCTGTGACACGAGGCGGGAGCACGGAGAACCCAAAGCCTGGTTATGGCCACCCTCCCACCATGCCCGTGGGGCTGGCAGGGTGCTGGGGTGGCACTGCTGTCCCTGTGGGACCTGTGTGGTGGGGGCTGCAGGCGCAGGAGCGGGGCAGGTTGGCTCTGGGCTTTGGGGGAAGGGGGCACAGGAATAAGGCTTAACCCCGGTGGGCGAGCTCAGCCCTGGGAAGCCCATCACTGGAGGGGTTTCACGAGGCCAACGTCCTCCCTGGGGCCGGGGCACGGGGCTGGAGTATGGGATGGTGCCCGTCCCCCCCACCCCGCTGCTCGGGGACCTCTCCACCGCCACAGCCAGCTCAGGGACCCGCTCCAGGCACCGTTCCGCACGGGTGAGACCCCCAGCTCCAGCAGGGTCCCCAGGCAGGATGTGGGGGTCCGGGGGCTGCAGGCGGTGGCCGGCTGCCGTACTCACCGCAGAGCTGGGCAGGCAGGGCTGCAGCCTGCAGCAGGACGAGGAGCAGCCACATGCCGAAGCAGGGCGGTGGGTGCCGTGGCACGGCACGGCACGGCTGGCAGCCCGGCAGAGGCAGGCAGAGCCCGGCCAAGCCGAGCTGGGTCACCGCCGGGGACGGGAAGGTGTCACAAGAAGCCGTTTCCGCACACCGGGGCCAAGTCAGCAGAAACGGGAAAGGACTTTGGCTGGAGGCGAAGCAAAGGGAAGCCGGGCTGCCCTGCGCTGGGGCACAGATAAGGTGCTCACGTTTGCTCTTCCCCCCCCGGCTCCCTGACCCGGCACGAACCGTGCGAGCGCCGAGGTCTCCCTGCCCTCCGCACCACGGCTGGGGCAGCGAGACCCAAACTGCCGGCGTTGGGGTCAAAATCACCAGACAAAGTTAGCCCAAAAAAAAAAAGGGGGATGAAAACCCCCAAAATCCAGCACCCTCCATCCCCGCAGCCTTTGAAAGCAGTAACTCCGCTGCTCGCCTGGAACTGGATTTTTATTGAAAAGGAAAATGAGGCTTAATCAGCCCAGCTCGGCAGATATGGGGGTGCTGAACCCCAAAAGGTAAATCCCCCCGCAGCCGAGGGGAGGGGGGTCCCGGGATGCTGCTGGGGCTCAGGTCTCCGTCTGCCGGGGACACCCGGGGACACCCAGGCTCGGAAGTGGGGACTCCCTCCTGCCCCCCACAAAACCCCTGCACCTGGCAGGGGCTGAGGACGGGGCTCCCTGCCTCCACCACCCCCCTGGGACACAGCAGGGACCCTCACCCAGGGCACATCTTGGCCGGGGCACACCCATGGGTGTCCCCCCGGTGATGCTGGGCAGGGAGGTGACCTGTCCCCTCCCGCCACCGAGGTCAGCTGCTCTCTGGAGGGCACTGGGGATGGATGGGGGATGCAGGAGGGTGTGTGGCACCCAGAGGCACCCAGAAGCACCCAGGGAGGGCAGCGCACGTCACCCTGGGGGGCTGCAACCCCGCAGGGGGGCCAAGGCCCACCCGGGGGCAAACAAGGAGCTCCAGGGACCCGCCGCGGGTCAGGTCCAAGCTCACGTTACCCGCGGCCCCACGCGGTGTCAGACGTGGCACATCCCCCCCTGGGGATCAGGCTGGAATCTAAGGGCCACGACACCTCCCGGAGGCACCTCACCCCCAGCTCGGGGACGCCCGTGAGGGCTCGCTAACGCCGTGCCCACAGCGGCGGGGCCGGGGGTGCCGGTGGGCTGGGACCGACAAACCCCTCCATGCGCGTCCCTCACCCTCCGAGACCGGGGAGACGCTGGGGAGAAAGAGGCGGGCGTGGGGCGGCCAGGGGCCTCCAGAGCGCGGGCTGAGGGAGGCCGGGACAGCCGGGCCTTCCCCCAGGAGCCACCCGCACTCGCCCCACAGCCGGCTGCCAGGCGCTAGAGGACGGGGACCGCCGGGGCCGGTGCCCTGGGGCCGGGGGGGACGGAGCGGGGCCGCTGCCCCGGCCCCAGGGGCTGCCTCCAGCTGGGGCGGCCACGGGAACCTCCAGGGCCCGGGCAGCGCCGGCCAGGGACCTGCCAGCCCGCTGTCCCTGCGGGTACCGGGGACCCGCCACCCCGCAGGGCCACCGCAGCGTCCCGTGCCTGCGGGTGGCCGGGTCCCGCCACCCCCGCTCCCCGCGGGACCCCCGGGCCGCCCCGGCCCCGCCGGGCCCCTGCCTCGCTACATCCCGGCACGCTCCGCGCAGCCCCGCAATATCCCAGCGTGCCCCGCGCCGCAGGACCCCTCCGACCAGGCCGCGCGGGCTGCCCGCGGCGCGCCTGACCGGCCCCGCCGGAGCCGCCGCCGCCGCCTGCCCGCGCTGCCCGCGCTGCCCGCCCTGCCCGCGCTGCCCACTCTGCCCCCGTGACCGGCGCGGGGCGGGTCCGGTGGGCGCGGGCCCCGGGCGCAGGCAGGGCGGGGGCAGGCCGGGGGCCTGCGGCGCGCCGGGAGCACGCGGGCAGCGGCGGCGGCGGCGGGGCCATGGGCGGGCTGGAGAAGAAGAAGGTACCGCGGGGCGGCCCGGCCGCCTCCGCCCGCGGCCCCGGAGCACCCCCCTTCCCTTTCCCCGTCCCCCCGCTCCGTGGCCACGTTCACACTCCCCGGTGCCCGTGCCCGTCCTCCCCGGTGCCCTCCCCTGTGGTGCCCCCCCCTCCCCCCTCCGGTGCCCGTGCCCGCCCCCCCTCCACCTCCGGTGACGCCCCCCCGCCGCGGTAGCGGTGCCCGCCCATGTCGTGCCCCTCCACCCGGTGCCGGTGCCCCCCACGGTGCCAGTGCCCATCCATGCCGTGACACCCGGTGCCCGGTCTCCCCGCCCCCTCCCCAGCTGGCCGTGCCCGGTGGTCCCGTTCTGCCCCCCCCCCCCCGGTTCCCGTTTCTCCTCCCGCTCCGCCCCCAGTGGCTCCGGGGCTGCCCCTCCCGGCCGCGGGGCTCCCCTCGCCCCCCGTGCCGAGCCCCCCCGACGCCCCCGTCTCTCCCCAGTACGAGCGGGGATCCGCCACCAACTACATCACCCGCAACAGGGCGCGGAAGAAGCTGCAGCTGAGCCTGCCCGACTTCAGGTGCGCCCGGGACCCCCCCAGGGCCCCCGCGCCCCGGCTCCCACCCGGGGGAGCAGCCGGGGATCGGGCGCCCGGGGCGGCCCTTTCCGTCGGGAGCGCGGTGGCGTGCCCGGCCTCTCCCGGCCTTGCAGGCTGCCGAATTTGGGGGTTTCTTCCCCACCTGAGGGAAGAGGCCCCGGGGCGTTTCGCTTCCTCACCCTCGTCGTCGCCGTTACCAGGCGCCTCTGCATCCTGAAGGGGATTTACCCCCACGAGCCCAAGCACAAGAAGAAAGTGAACAAAGGCTCCACCGCAGCCAGGACCTTCTACCTCCTCAAGGATATCAAATTCCTCCTTCACGAGCCCATCGTCAACAAGTTCCGGGAGTATAAGGTAATTATCCTGCACGAGCCCCCCGGGGTGGTGCCCGAGGGGCCGCTCGGGGCTCGTCCTCTCCCGCAGAGCCCCCTCCCTCCCCCTCTCCCCACAGGTGTTTGTCCGGAAGCTCCGGAAGGCGTACGGGAAGAGCGAGTGGAGCACCGTAGACCGACTGAAGGACAACAAGCCCAGCTACAAGCTCGACCACATCGTGAAGGAGAGGTGAGCCACCGGGCAGGTCCCAGCAGAGCCGTCCTCTTTTGGGAGGAGCTTTCCCTGCAGCCACCTGCACCTGTGGAGCCTTCGCCGTGTCCGTCCCTTTTTGGGAATCCGCCTCCTACAGCAGTTCTGGGGGTTTTGGTGGAAACCGGTGTTTCTGGGCTGGAGGAGAAGGCCGTAGCGTCCTGCACACTGGCTGTAGCAAAGCATGAGCGAGCAGAGAGCTGTGCCTGGCCGTCCTAGATGGCTCCAGGATCTCCAGGAAGATGCTGAGAGCTCTCCTTCTCTCCCTGAGCAGTGTTTTCCAGGGTCACCCTTGGAGGGAGGGCTGGTGGAGGGTGAATCATGCCGTCGGAGTTGGTGAATTTGGTGGCAATGATAGAGGAGAGGACCCAGGAGGGAGGGAACTTGGTCTGGCAGGTCTCTTTGTTGTCCCGGCGATGCCTGGGACCTCGCCGTGCTGTCTCAGAGAGGGGACAGAGGAACAGCACCGAGAGACAGACACTGCCCCGACAAGCTCCGTGCTCGGGAGGGGAGATGGCCTGGGCACCTGGCGGCTGCACCGCTGCTCGAGCTGCGGGGCCGCGCCGTCTCCCTCCGACCACAGCGTTTGAGTCTGGGCCTCGTCCGTCTGGCCGAGGAGCGCCGCGTGCCGCACCGCAGGCACGCTTGTCCTCGGTGGGTCCAGGCTGAGATTCCCCAACGCTCAATGCCTGTGGGTGCCCAAGACCTGTTTACACCCGCCCTGCAATCAGGGGTGTTGCCATCCCCTCGCCAGGGAGCTTCCTGGCTGCCCGGAGAGCCCTGAACCCCAGGGAGCTGCCTCGAGGTCCCTGTGTGACCATGGGCTCCCCGAGCACCCAGGAGGGACACCCCGACCCTGTGGGTCACCAGCTTTGGTGGGACATGCAGGAGATGGGTGCTCCACGGTGCCCAGTCCTTTCTCACGCGAGGTCTGCACCAGCCCCAGCAGCTTTTGGTGGACACTGGGGCTGGGTGTGATTCTTCCTTCTCCTCCTGCCCGGGCATAGGTACCCAACCTTCGTAGACGCGCTGCGGGACCTGGACGATGCCCTCTCCATGTGCTTCCTCTTCTCTACCTTCCCGCGGACGGGCAAGTGCCATGTCCAGACCATCCAGCTCTGCCGGCGCCTGGCTGTGGAGTTCCTCAACTACGTCATCGCCTCCCGCTCCCTGCGCAAGGTGGGCGCTGCGGGGAGGGACGGGGCCGAGACCTTCCCTGCCCCGGGGGGGCCGTGGAGGCGGGGGCAGTGGACTTGTGCGCCAGGAGGGCACAGGGCCAGCTGTGCTGGCAGCTTCAGGTGGGGAACGAGTCCTGCCAGGCTGTCTGTGACACTCCCGTGATGAAAGTGCTGACGGGAGAGGGGTTAACGAGGACGGGGACAAGGGAGCACCCGTGGCCTTCCTCCCCCTTAGCGCTCCCACTGTTCCTTGCCAGGTCTTCCTCTCCATCAAGGGCATCTACTACCAGGCCGAGGTGCTGGGGCAGCCCGTCACCTGGATCACCCCTTACACCTTCGCCCACGATGTGAGTACCTGGGAAGAGCCCGGCAGGATCCGTGTGGGACCTGCGCTGCCTCGCTGCTCCCTTCCCTGTGGCCGGGGAAGGGTCGAGGGACCGTCCCGCGGCTCTCGCGCCGCAGAGGCAGGCGAGGCTGTGCCCAGCCTATGGTGGAGACCACGAGGCCCCGCTGAGAAGGCGTGCAGGGACGCAACCCTCTTCTGCCCCCCGGGATGGCTGTACCCGTGTCCCTGTGCCTGGCTGTACCAGTCTCCCCGGTTCCTTATTTCCTCTTGTCAGTTATTAAAAATGCGCCTTAATCAGCAATTAAAGATTAACCTGCAGGAACAAGGCTGGTGGCACTGAGGGAAGAGACGAGTCAGACCCCGCACCCTCTGCCAGGGTGGTTCTGCCACCAGGCAGGTGGCAGGGCAGGGGGAGAGCTGTGGGTGCCACCGTGCCAGGACAGCTGCGTGGCTGTGCTGCGCCTTGCCAAGACCCTTGGCACGCAGGAGTTCGCCCTCACAGCAGCGCCCGCTCGTTTCACTCCTGGGCTTTCCAGGGCTTGGCACAGTTGGGTTGAGGCTTTCCAGCTTTGTGGCCTTTGGTACGTCCCGCGCTGGGTCTCACCTCCCCAGCTCACCCCTGCAGCATCTCCTCGGCCAACCCATGTCCTTTCCAGCCAGCGTTGCTTCTCACTCCCTTGAGTTCTGGCTGTTGTGGGGCTGGCTGGGTCCCTGCCGGGTTTTGGCTCCTTGCCCTGCTCTTGTTCTGCTTTGCCATGGCCTGTACATCTCACCTGGAGGAGCAGGGACCCTGGACCAAGCCACCAAGGTCCCCATCCGTGATGGGATGGGGTGCTCCATCTGTCCCAGCAGGTTCCTTCACAGAGGGGTGGCAGCAGGGCCCTGTGTAGCAGCCCGGAGAGCTCTCCCTGCCCAGGTCTGGCGGTGGCCATGGATCTCCAGACCTTGCTGTGAAGGGGGCAGGATCCTCCTCCCCGGGCAGGACCCCGTCCCTGCAGAAGGGACTCCTTGTGTCCTCACCCTTCCCGTGTGCCTGCAGCACCCCACAGACGTGGATTACCGTGTGATGGCCACCTTCACCGAGTTTTACACCACCCTGCTGGGCTTCGTCAACTTTCGCCTCTACCACTCCCTCAACCTGCTCTACCCCCCCAAGGTGAGGCCACCTCCTGCCCCGGGGACGCACCATGCTGGCCTGAGCCTGGTGGGACCACCCGGTGCGGGTGGTGGCAAGCAAGCCCGTGTTGGAGGATCGAGGGTGATGGAGGGGGGGATGTTTGGGGGCTCTGGTTTTGGGAGCTGCCTCCCCACCTTTCTGTTTCTCCCCAGATTGATGGCCAAGCTGATGTTGAGCTGAAGCCCGCAGAGGGCAAGGATTACGCCATGGATTCGGAGAGCTACCTGGAGGTGAGGGACACTGCCGTCACCCTGGCCCATGGGAGGACCCTGCATTGCCTTGGTGTCCTGACCGCAGACCCCCTCCTGGCATGGGGCACTTGGCGTGCGGGGGCTGAGGAGCAGAGCCTGATCCCTGCACGGAGAGAGGACTGGTCCCAAACTCCTTGCCCCCTCATGCTGGCCAAGGGAGGAGCTGTGCTTGGCCTCGGGGGCCACTGGCCTCCCCCCTGCATGGCGAGGGACCTTCCAAAGCCCCAGTGGGGACTGCAGGGTGGGACAGTAAATGGAGGAGGCTGAATGTCTGTCTAGTCCTGGGAGGAGGTCTTTTGACCTCTTGCTCTGAGAAATCGCCTTCTCCTTCCTCCGTGAGGCTGCCCCTTTTCCCATCCCCAAAGCCCTGGCTGGGTGTGACACTTTCTCGGTCCCTTCCCGCTGCAGAAACTGTCGGCTCTGAGTGCCAGCCTGGCCCGTGTGGTGGCACCAACCCACGAGGACGAGGTGGAGATGGATGAGTTCCCGGTGGAGGGGGTAAGAGCCTGATGGGGAAGCTCAGCCCTGGCCTTGGGTGATCCTGTCTGCGGTACGTCTTGGTGCCAGGCAGAGGCTGGCAGGGCCTGGTGCGGTGCTGGGAGGCACTGGCAGGAGGATGGGGACAGCATCCAAGAGCCCTCCTTGCGGAGAGGGGCTTGGCAGGGGCCGTTTGTGGGGAGTAGGCTGAATGCTTTGCTCTGAGCAGGAGACCGCAGAGCAGATGGACACAAGGAAGAAGGAGCAGGAGGCCCTGGAGAAGCACAAAAAGCTGTTTGAAGGGCTGCGCTTCTTCCTCAACAGGGAGGTGCCGCGAGAGCCACTGGCCTTCGTCATCCGGTACGTGGTGGGCAGGCAGCCCTGCTACCCCGTGCTGGCCTCTCCCAGCCTCTCTGTTGGGACCGTTGAGGCTGATCTGCCTGACGTCCTGTGGGCAAGGTGACCCTCAGGTCCTTCCTGCCTGCCTGACTCCTCGCTGGGTTTTGCTGGCAGGTCCTTTGGTGGCCAGGTCTCCTGGGACAAGTCCCTGTGCATTGGTGCCACCTACGACGTGAGCGACCCCTCCATCACCCACCAGATTGTTGACCGGCCCCGGGTGGAGCAGCAGGTTGTTGGCAGGTGGGTGAGGCAGGTGGCCTGTCCCCAGAATGGCCACCTGGGCTAGCGGGTGTCCCTGGCCATCCCAGAGCTGTCCCACGCTCTGTCTGCTCTTTTGCAGCCCTGTGGGCTCCAGAGCCTGGGGTGGGGGGAAAGAGTCCGACCCCGCTCTGCCCCACAGGTATTACCTGCAGCCTCAGTGGGTTTTCGACTCCGTCAATGCCAAGCTGTGCCTCCCCGTGGCCGACTACTTCCCTGGCGTGCTGCTGCCCCCGCACCTCTCGCCCTTCGTGACGGAGCAGGAAGGAGACTACGTCCCTCCCGAGAAGCTGAAGCTGCTGGCCATGCAGAGGGGCGAGAACCCAGGTGATGCGAGGCTCCGAGGTCGGAGGAGTTGAGGAGCCGGGCAGCGTTGCTGCCTCGGCAGGGCTGTACCTGCTCCGGCGCCAGCGACTGCTCTCCTGTTGGTAACGGTGGGCTTTCTGCAGATGAAGAGAGTGAGGAGGAAGATGGAGAAGAGGAGGAAGAGGACGACGACAATGAGAAAGAAGAGGAGGAGGAGGAAGACGAGTCTGAAAAGGAAGAGGAGATGAAGTTAAAGAAGATGGAAGAGCAGAAGACTCAGAGCGACAAGGTACAGTTCCCGGCAGCGGGGTGGGAGCCCCAGGAGGAGGCAGCTCTGGTGAGCGCTGTCCCTGCTGGGCTCCGCTCGCTGCGGGGCGTCCCGGCCGAGTCCCTGTTCTGGGACCGCTGTGGCTGTGCTGCTCCTGCGACAGCCGCCACACTTCTGGGTCCTGGACCTATGTTCATGAGCTGCAGCGCCCTGGGCCTGCCGCCTGGTCCGGAGGGTGCTGCGGCTCTTCCGTGGCCCCCAGTGAATAGCGTGGAAATATCTGTCCCTGGGGAAGGGTGGTGGGCTCCCGGTGTCCGGGGTCCTGAGCTCTCTGGCTCCCCGCAGGCGCTTCCCGTGAAGGTGACCGCTGGCAAGCTGCGGCTGGAGGACAGGCAGCGCCTGGAGCAGGAGCAGCAAAGCGAGGAGAAACGTCTTGCCATCATGATGATGAAGAAGAGGGAGAAATACCTCTACAAGAAGATCATGTTTGGCAAGAAGCGCAAAGTCCGAGAGGTACGAGCGTAGGGCTGCCTGGATCCTGGTGCTAGCTCTTCCCAAATCGGCTTGCAGCTACGGATCGCTAAAGCCGGGTCTGTCCCCACCTCGGGGGAGAGGCAGCAGCCTCTGCTTCTGACGCCGTGCCAGCTCTGGGCTGCCTGTTCCGCTCCTCTCTGTACCCGGTGAGGGCATTGAGCGAGGGTGGGCAAGGGCGAGGCTCTACGAGCCTCTTCCCTGGCATCACCAGGCTGCGGTCTCTCGACCCTGGCAGGGCAGAGCTCCTCGTCTCCCTCAGGGCTGTGGTTTGCGCTCAGCAAGTGAAGCTGCCGCCCCTCTGTGCCCCACGCCTGGCCCGGGTGCCAGCAGCAGATGGGTCCAGGGTTTGGTGGGGTTGAGGGTAGAGCAGCCCTCGGTGTCTGCAGACCGCTCTGACTGTGGGTCTCGGGGGGGGGTTTCTCCACAGGCGAACAAACTCGCTGCGAAGAGGAAAGCCCACGACACCGCCCTCAAAGAGGAGAAAAAGAAAAGCAAGAAGGCGCGAAGAGCGTGACGGGGCCCGGGGGCTCCCCGCGGGGGCCGGCTGCTCCCTGCGGACACCATCGCATTTGGGTGAAAAACCCTCAGCTTTGTTCTTGGGACAGAAATGCTAAATTAAAACATTCTCCATCTGTAAATACACTTCCCGCTGTGCCTTTCCCGGGGCTCCCTCGGCTCCCTTCTGCCGGTGCCACTGCCCGGCCTGGCCTGGGCTGCGGGATCGGTGTCATGAGGACTGTCCTCTTCGTGCTGGTGCCACGTCTGCTTCCCAGCCTGCAGGGGTGGCAAGTGAGGAGGAGGAAGCCAAGGAGAGCTCTGGGGTCTTGCAGGTCCCTCCGGGATTGTTCCTTCTGAATCTGCACAGCCCTGAGCGGAGGAGCTGAGCCCCCGCGGTGGAGCAGGAGCTCCCCGGGGGCTGCCCGGCTTGGCGGGGCGTTGCGGCGTGTTTTGGAGGCTTGGCACAAAGAGCGGGGCTTTGCCCCAGCCTTGGTGGAGAGGAGTCCATGGCAGAGGGGAGCCCGTCCTCTGCCTACCCCAGAGCTGCCCTCCAGCATCCACATGGCAGGCCCTACTTCTCTTGTGTCTTTATTTTTAATTAAAGAAGGTGACGCTTCCCTGGTGGCATGTGTTGTCTGTTCCCTCCCGGCCATGGCGGCGCGACTGCACTGCGCTCGGTGCTCTGCCCGGTCCTGGTGCGGGTCAGTTCATCTGAGACACGTGGGGCTGGAGATGGCTCCTCGTCTGCCAGGTGTGGGGTACGGCTGGTGGGAGGTGGAGCAGAAGGGACAGAGCCTGGTCCTTGCTCCCGGTGCCACCACCCGTGGCACTGTTACCTTGCTCCTTGTCACTCTCTGCCATGCCTTGTTCCCAGCGGCAGGTTTGGGAAGGGTCTGCTCCATGCCAAGTCCATTTTGTTCGACCGTGGGAAGCACAAAGTCCTACCCCTGGGGAGGAACAGCCCCAGGCACCAGGACATGCTGAGGGCCTCCAGGTTGGAAAGCAGCTCAGCAGAAAAGGACCTGGGGGTCCAGGTGGGCACCGCATTGACAGTGAGCCACCAACATGTGCCCTTGGGGCAACGAGGGATAATGGTGCTGCATGAAGAGTGTTGGGGGAGGTTGAGGGAGGTGATCCTGCCCTTCGGTGCTGGTGAGGCCACTCATGGAATGCTGTGTCCAGCAATGGGCTCCCCAGTGCAAGAGAGACATGGACACACTGGAGCATGTCCAGCAAAGGGCCACCAAGATGATGCAGGGACTGGAGCATCTCTCCTAGGAAGAAAGGCTGTGAGAGCTGGGACTGGAGAAGACAAGGTTCAGGGGGACCTTATCAATGAGCATAAATACCTGAGGGGAGGGTGTGAAGATAGAGCTAGGTTCTTCTCAGTGGTGTCCAATGCCAGGACACGGAGCCAAACTGAAACCCAGGAGGTTCTTCTGAACATCAAGAAACACTTCTTCACCGTGAAGGTGACCAAGCACTGGCACAAGGTTGCCCAGAGAGGCAGTGGAGTCTCCATCCATGGACATATCACGACCAGGGAGGTTGGACCAGCTGACCTTCAGAGGTGCCTCCAACCCTACTGGGACGCTGTTGGGTTGCTTGCAAAGGGACGAGGCAAAGGTTTTTAGGGCTCGCTATTCCTCTCCCACCTTCCTCCAGCAAGAGGCCAGGAGGGCGATTTTTTGGGTGAAAGAGAGGTTATTTTGGGGTTCTTGGCTGAAATAAAGCAATACATGGAGAAATTAGGGCTGCCCTGGCCGATGTCAGGGCCGCCGACCCCCCCGGATGCGCTCCGCGCATCCGGGGGGGTCGGCGGCCCTGGCATCGGCAGTGTTATCCCCCCCACCTTTCCCCTAAATCTTGTGTTTTTCCCCCAAAACAACCACCCCCCCCCCATTTCCTCACCGGGGCCTACGCACAGCCCTGAGGCCTGTTCATGGCTGCCCTCCTCCTGGGGAGAGGAGGAGGGTAACGCTTGGTTTTGTGCGAGATTTACGGGGTTTTTTTTCCCTTTTCTGGCTCGTTTTGGAGGTTGGGAAGGAGTGTCCCAAGGTGGGGTGGCTTGCTGTGGGGTTTTTGTGGGGTTTTGGTGAGCGTGGCCTCGTTGGGGTGTGAAGGTTGTGTCGTCTCGTGGGGCTTACGTGGACACCCTTGTCTCCAGCCGTGGTGAAGGCTGTGGTATCTCATGGGGCTTTATAGGGACACCCTTGTCCTCAGCTGTGGTAAAGTTGTGCCATCAAACGGGGTTTTGAGGGACACCTTGTCCTCAGTTGTGGTGAAGGTTGTGTCATCTTCTGGGGCCTTTTATGGGGACACCGTGTCTCTGGCCATGGTGAAGGCTGGTTATCTCATGGGGCTTTTATTGGGACACCCTGGTCTCAGCTGTGGTGAGGCTGTGGTATCTCATGGGGTTTTTATGGAGACACCTTGTTCCCAGCTGTGGTGAAGGCTACGTAATCTTATGGGGCCTTTTATGGGGACATGTGGTCTCCGGCTGGGGTGAAGGCTGTGCTATCTCATGGGGCCTTTTATGCGGCCCCATGGCCCCAGCCATGGTGAAGAGTGGTTATCTCATGGGGTTTTTATGGGGACACCCTCGTCCCCAGCTGTGGTGAAGGCTGCGTCATCTCGTGGGATTTTTGGGGGGACACCTTGTCTGTGGCTGTGGTGGAGGTTGGGACATCTCATGGGGCCTTTTATGCGGCCCCATGGCCCCAGCCATGGTGAAGACTGGTTATCTCATGGGGCTTTTACGGGGACACCCTTGTCCCCAGCTGCGGTGAAGGCTGCGTCATCTCGTGGGGTTTTTTGGTGGACACCCTCCTTCCCAGCCCAGCCAAGGTGAAGGCTGTGCCCCCTCATGGCGCTCCTGTGGGGACACAGGTGTGACCTGCGAACTCACCGCGAGCGCCGCCAGCCCGGGGCGTCGATAACCCCCAGCAGCGAGCGAGCAACAGCACGGAATGGGAACTGCCGATAACAGCCCGCCCTTCTTTCTCTTTCTTTCTTTTTCTCTTTCTTTCTCTTTTTCTTTTTTTCTTTTTTTTTCTTTTTTCTTTTTTCTTTTTTCTTTTTTCTTTTTTCTTTTTTCTTTTTTCTTTTTTCTTTTCTTCTTTTTCTTTTCTTTTTTCTTTTTTCTTTTTTCTTATTTTTCTTTTTTCTTTTCTTTTTTCTTTTTTCTTCTTTTTCTTTTTTCTTTCCTTTTTCTTTTTTCTTTGTTTTCTTTTTCCCTCTTCCCCCCTCTTTTTTTCTCCCTTTTTTTCACTTTGTGGGGTTGGGAGGCTTTTGCCTTTCTTTTTCCTTTTTTTTTTTGTTTGCTTGCTTTTCCCCCCCCTTCCTTGACTTCACCTCTGGGAGAAGGAGGAGGTTCGACCACCTGGGAGCTCCTGGGGCTGCATCCAGAGCCGGGCTCCCACCACGGGGCAGGAGACCCCGAATGGGGCTTCCCAACCCCACCGGAGCCTCTGGACACCCGCTCCCGGGCACCCGCGGGCACCGTGCCGGGGCGGCAGATAAGGAAAGAGCGGTGGGACCGGCAGGCAGAGCCGGCCGCAGGCAGCAGTCCTGCCGCTGGGCTGCCGGGCCAGGTGACCACAAACCGGTCGTGCCACCCCGACGGCCGCTGGTTCTCGCTCTTTCGCCAGCGCTAATGACAGCTTTTCCCCGCAATAAAGGTGCCTGACGCCGCACTTGGCCAACGAGTGTCCGACGGGGCCAAGCCCTGGCCCGGACGGGGTGTGCCACCACGGTGCTGCTGCCCGCCCCTCCGACCAGCCGCTCGGGCCCCTCACCGAATCCCTCGGGATCCCCAGCTCCGGCGCACGCTTCCCCGGCGGTCACCGTTTTCAACGTGAGTGCTTTGTTTTTACCCCCAAATCTGGGGGGCGATTCGCTCTGCCCGTGGGGGGACGTGGGACAGGGGGTGGGGGACGTCACGGTGGAGCCCTCCTGGGGATGGTTTACACCCCATGGGGTGCGGGAGATGGGGCATCGCGGCTCCCCGGCTCGTCCTCATCGCGTCCCGAGGCCACGAGCATCCCTTCGTTGAGCCGCCTCATCCCGGTCGCCGCATTCCTCATCCAGCTGGAAACCCTTCGCAACGCCATCCCCCAAAAAAGGGGGAAACCTGGAATTAAGAGAGGTGCCCGCGGAGAGGGGCTGGGTGGCTCCTTGCCCCCGCGCCGCTGTTTCCAGGGTGAATCCAAGAAAGGGGCTGGAAAAGCGAGCGGCCGGAGCTAGCGCAGGTGGCGGAGCCGGGGGGGTTATTTAGCCCGGTGTCGCGGTTATTTCACGCAGCGGCCATTACTGCATTACAAATGGGCCTGGGGGTTAGGGGGGGAGAGATGGGCGATAAATCCCGGGCGTGACTCCAGCCAGGGCTGGGTGCAACTGGAAACACGTGGGATAAGGGCTCGGGGGCGGGGGGGGGCTGTGCGCTCGCTGCGCGCTCAGGTGTTAACGCTGCCTCCGAGTAGGAACAAGTCTCCTGTCCCCATCCCGGCAGCAGCCTCTGCCTCCCCGGGGGCAGGCGGGCACGTCCCAGTGTTGATTTTTGGGGAGCGCGTGCTTGCGCTTGCTTGTGCTCGCTTGCGCTCGCTTGCGCGCTTGCTTGCTCCTCTCCGTTGCCCCGAGGTGCCCGTTCCTCCCCGCTGCCCACGGCCAGCACGGGCTCGGGCTTTAGTTTTGGGGAGCTGGTTGGGATCCCTTATCCAGGGCTGGCGACGCCGGGGGGTGTCTGTCCCAGGAGAGCAGGGACATGCCAGCGGGGTGAGCGCCTGCGAGGAGGCGGTGGTTCCTCGTCCCTCTTCTTGCGATGACAGAGGATATTCTGGCTTTTCTCGTCCCCCAGCGCCGGCTGGGGCTGCCCGGGGGTTGCGCCTGTTAACACCGGGGTGAGAACCGGTCCCGCCGAGGCAGGGCAGGATGTGGCAGCTGCCTGTGATGGGGCAATAGCTGTCTGCCTGCCTGCCTGGAGCTCGGCAGGGTGACCCCAAGCCCCATGGGGACGAGCTCTGAACCCCAAACACCTCTGTCGTGGACGGAGCCTCGGGTGGGTACCAGGCATGGCCGAGGGGTGCCCTGCAGTTACACCGCCAGCCGAGCCCCGGGGTGCTGGATGCCGGCGCAGCCACCGCTCGCTTGGCTGCCCGAGCAAGCGCGCGGGGCCGTCACCGCCTTCAGCAGCAAAGAGCCGGCTTTGAGGGCGGTGGGAAGCGCCAGGACCAGATCCAGGTGCACAATGGCCCCTTTTCTGCCCACCGCAGCGTGATGCCCGAGGCAGGGTGCTGGGTGGTGCCGAGCCCTCCCCAGTGCAGCTGCAGCACCCGCTCACCCCCCTGGGCATGGCCATGTCGTCGCAGGATGAGCACCCCTCAGCCCCCCACGGGTGGGATGCCTGGGGACACCCAAAGTCCCAGCACAACCAGTGGGACCAGGGAAGGGGGGAAGGCTGGCAGCAGCGCAGCGGCTCCGCGGTTACCGTGCTGAGGGTGGGGGAGCACAAACATTGCTGTCATTAAGGCCATAAAAGCCATTTAGATACGGCTGGCGGCGGGGAGGGAGGGCAGGGGGAGGCTGTGGGAAGGATGGAGAGGAGCCGACAGCGCCGCTGGGACGCCCCGGGGAGCAGGCGGATGGTTTGGGGGTGCGGGGCTGAGCCCCCGCCACAGCGCTCCCCACCCCGAGGTGAGCTCCGGCTGCGGGAGGTGACAGCCCGGCCATGAGCCATCCCATGGGAGGAAGATGGTGGCTGGTGAAAGCTGGACCCGTGGGGAGGAGAGGAGCTGGGTGCCACCGCCGAGGGACAGCCATTGTCACCCGCTCGGCCGGCAGCACCCCGCCACCCCGGTTCCCACCGCCGCGGGTGCCGGCTCGCAGGGCCAAGCCAGGCTGGGGGCTGGCGGTGGCGTGGCAGTGCAGGGGAGCGGAGGGGCCGGGTGTGGGGCTGGCGGTGACAATGTCCCCGTTGAGGCCGGCGCCGCAGATGGAGACAAACGGCCCCCTTGTTTTCGGCGCTGGCAGGCAGCAGGCAGGCAGGGAGCAGGCAGCGGGCTGAATGCCTCCTCTGTGCCACCGGGAGTGGGTGGGGAGACGGGAGGCTCGGGGTGGCAGCGGGCACCCAGGGCCTGGCCCGGCTGTCCCGGGGGAGCCGGGCAGTGCCCGGCCGCAGCCCCGCGTCCCTCTCGGCAGTGGCTCTCATTTCTCTCTCTCTTTTTCCCCCTCCCCAGGCCAGCGATACGGGGCCAGGACCCCAGCAATGCCATAAAGGGCGCAGCTGGTGGGGAGGCTTCGGAAAAGCCGGCGTTTGCGGGGAGCTGCCTGGGACGAGCTTATTCCATGTCGGAGCAGCATCGGCACCCCTGCCCCGCGCCGCCCGCTCCCCCCGCACCCCGGCCAGCCCAGGAGAGGAGAGGGACGGCTCGCCAAGAGCAGCTTAAGCAAAGGAAAAGGTGATGCTTGGGGGGCGGCGGGGTGCTTGGGGGGCAGCTCTATGGGGCAGGGTGCTGGGGGGCATGCGGGGACGGGTGTTTGCACCCACGGGGGTGTGCAAGGGGGACGGGGGGGTAGGAAGGACCATGCCTGTGTGAAATTGGGCACGTGGAAAAAAGAGCGTGGCCGTGGGCTGGCGGGGGCGGGAGGAGCAAGCGGCCGGTGGATGTGCCTCATGTATGGCGGCTATAGGGGTTGGCTGTAAAGGAAATGGCTCCTATAGGGAAAACCCAAAACAGGGCTCAGGGATGTCCCCAGGGACCAGGGGAGCTGCTGGGACACAGGGACGAGGCTGCGGAGCTGTGTGGTCCCAGCCATCCCCGGGGGTGACCTGTGGGGAAATGGCCGGCGCAGCTGCGTCCTCCAGCTGGGAATTTCATCCGACCGGCTGAGAGCTGGCGCCGTGGCTGCTCCGCGTTAATGGGAGCCCCAGGAAAAACACCTCGATCGCTGCATTTTTCCTGGCGAGCTATTAATAATTAAGCCACTCGTTTAAGGCAAAGTCAATAGAGCAACTGGGTTGGGAACTGTTTGCCAGACCCACTCAGGGGAGCCAGCCTGGGTGGAGCGAGACATCCTCTTGGCATCCCAGTGCGTGGGGCCGGGTGCTGCGCTGCCCCGGGGGGATGGCGGGGTCCCCTGCCAGGCCAGCAGCCGAGAGGTGGGTTAATGGCACCGGCTGGCTCGCTTCGGCGGGGTCAGTGCCAGCACCAGCGCCGGCAGCGCTGTGTCCCGTGCCACAGCGGCAAGGACAGCCCAGTGGGATGCAGCTTCGCTCCCGGCCGGCAGCACCCGTGCAGGCAGTTCTCCCCTCCGGCGCTGCCTGGCTCTCGCCGGTGGCTTTTCCAGGCGGTGCCAATGCCAGCACTGCGGATGGTGACCATGGCACGATCACGGCCACGGTGTAAGACCAGACCCTGGCCGCTCCTGGGCATGCGAAACCCTCTTGGCTTCGCACCCATGCTGAAATTTTGGGGCAGGGTCAGAGTCACCCGCTCCCCCCACAGTTACACTGTTCGCCCCCCGAATCCCTGCCGTTCCTGCCGCGCTTGCCAGCGGCTCGGAAAACCGGCTGGGAAGAGGCTGGATGTGGCCAGCGTTGCCTGACCCGGCGAGCCGGGCTGCAGGGCCGGGGCAGGGAGCGCTTAGGCGAGCTCGGGCATGCTTGCGGGGTGCCACCAGGCGCCCCCACCCCATCAGCACCCCCCGGCTGCCGCACTGGGTGCCAGGACGAGCTGTGCCCAGCACCCGGCCACAGCCCCAGGCTCCGGTTGCATTTTCCATTCATTATTCATCGAGCTGGAAATCTCAGCGGCAAGAGACGACCCAGGGGGGGCCAGAGAGAGGGGGAGGCAGGCAGGAGCAGTGAGCCGAGCTCGCCGTGCCCTGGGCACCCTTCACACCGGCCGGGTAACCTTTCTGCTTGGGGTTTAGCTTAGGCATCCTAGGGGGGGGTCTTTGCTACGTGGGGTCTAAAATGCATCTGGGTGTAAACTACGGCTCTCCCAGCCGGGGTTTCGTCTCTCTGAATTATCCGCTGGAGCTACGAGGCTCTAGGGGGGCGATGCCGCGGCGGCACGGGGGGCTGGTGGCTTATTTGTAGAGGGTGTTATTCAGCAGGCAGCCGGGAGTGCGGCCAGCCTTGGCCGAGGGCGTCGGGCGAGGGATGCCCGGGAGCCAGGACGGTGCCGGGGCAGCCAGAGCAAGCAGGAGCGCAGGGAGGCGATGCTGCTCCCGCAGCCGTTAAAAGGGGGTGCAAGGCTGGGGGGGCCGCGCGGAGGTTTGCCCTCCAGTTCGGGGGTTGCTGCAGGCCGCTGGGCTCTGCTCGCAGCCCCCCAGCAGCGGGTGCCGCGGTCACGGGTGGCTCGTCCCCTTGTCCTGCCGCAGAGGACAGCCCTGCTGCAATGCGGTCGCTGGCGCGATGGAGCTGCCGGTGCTCCCCGCGTCCCGGGCCTGCGGCGAGCGGCGGCGGCGTGCGGCTGGGCAGGTGCTGCCGGGGGACGGGGGCTGCCGGGAGAGAGCGGCAGCGGGGGGGGGGGCGGCCTGGGGGGGGCGGCGGGGCTGGGCGCGGGGACGGGGCCGCCTGCAGGGTCTGTGAGATGCGTGTGCATGTGTGCATGCATGAGTGTGGGTGTGCACGCACAGACGTGCATGTATGTCTGCGTCCTCGGGCACACACGGGCACGCCTGGGGATGTGTAGATGTGTGTGTGCGCGTGTGTGTCTGTGTCCCTGTGTGGGCCTAGATGTGGGCGTGCGCTTGTGTGGGCACGCATGAGTGTGTCTGTGTCCTTGGGGGAATTCACGAGTGCATACGTGTGTGTGCGTGTGTGCCCATGCATGCATGTGCATGCGTGAACATGCACAGGTGTGTGTGCCTGTGTGTGCCCCTGTGTGTGCATGCACACGCGTGAACTTGCACAGGTGTGTGTCTGTGTCCCAGTGTGTGTGTGCATGCATGGGTGTGCATGGATGCATGTGTCCCGACGTGTACATGCCCATGCATGTGTGTATGCATGTGCATGGATGTCTGTGTGCATGGATGTGCATGTGCCCTCTGGCTATGTGTATGCATGTGCGTGCATGCACGTGTGCAATTGTGCATGCGTGTATATGTATGTACGTGCATTTGTACATGGGGGGGGGTCATCCTGCCCCGGAGCCCCTTGCCCAGCAGGTCTGTGGCCCCCCAGCCCCCACCCTGAGCCACCCAAATGTGCGGGTGCCGTGGCCGGAGGGGAGCTGTGAGCCCCCTTGCAGCCGGTGATGCTGGAGGGGCCAGGAGGCTGCGCTGGGCGGGTGGCACAGCATCTGATACACCCCGAGCTGCCGGAGCTCCTGATCCAGCCCAGAGATTTTCTTGGGAACAGGGATCTCAGCCGCCCTTGGGAAGCTCCTGCCCGCGTCGGTGATTTTTCGGTGCCAGGGGAGCTGCTGGTGCTGCCTGGCAGAGGATGCCCGCTCTGCGGCCGGGCTGCCCCATGGCACAGCTCCTTTCTCCCCCTCATTTCCAGCCCCGCGGCCTCTCTGCTCTTGCGTTGGGCCAAGGAGTCGCTTTGGGTTTTCTGAAGGCGGGCAAAGGGTGCGCAGGGCGGGCAGAGCCGCTGCTCTTTGACCACACACCTGGCACTGGCTCACCTCTCTCCCGGCAGTGCCAACGCCGAAAAGCCCAGTGGGATGCTTTCCGGGACTTCCCACGCCCATGAGATGCTCCCGTGCTTTATTTGCTTGTCATTTGAATCACATCGTCCCCCCGGTCCCCACTTCCCCGTCCCCCGGTGTTAATGGCTCTCGTCTCTGCCGGCCGCAGGTGACCACGATGCGGCACCATGGGAAGCACTGGAGGTCCATGTGCAAGGGGCTCGTCCTGGGGACCCTCCTGACCAGCTTCATGCTGCTGCTCTACTCCTACGCCGTCCCCCCACTGCAAGTCAGCGTGACAGAGTGAGTGGGGGGTCCCCGTGTCCCCCTCCCCCGGCAGCTCGGCCACCCTGGTTCACACTGGGCACCCCCAACCCGAGATGGTCCCGGGGCTTTGGAGGCTTCACACCGAGACGTCCCCTTCCTACAGCCTCCCGTCAGAGACTGTGCCCTGTCCCATGGGTGCGGGGGAGGCGAACCCCAACTCCCCCAGGGGCTGGAGACGCTCACCCGGGGGGGCCCGCTGCAAAATGGCAGCCAGCACTTAGCTTCTGGGGGATGGAGGAGACAAGGGGTTGCAGGAGACCCCCTGCCCACAGCAGCTTCATGTCCCCTGGGAGAAAGAAAAGCACCGGGGCAGACGTCCCCCAGCAGCCAGGAGCAGCGGGCAGAGCCGAGGCAGCTACTCGGGCGCTCTTTATCAAGGGCTTGTCCTTCAAGAGCAACCGGAGCACTGCCATGTGTAAACTCTCACCCGCAGAGATGGGCACGTGTAGGTTCAAAGCTCTCTGCTGCCCTTCACGGCGAAAGCCGGAGCTCGGTAAGGCCATCCCTCCTGGCATTAGATTTATCTCTAGGCTAATAAAAGAGATCCTCCTGCGGGTGTTTCATAACCTACGTGCTGACCCGCGCTCCCCCGCGCTGCCAGATGGAAGCGTTATCCAGGATCAGCTTTGCAACTTCATTAGCGGTGCCCAAAGTCACTCGACACTGTGGTCTCTGTTCCCTGCTCCGGGCATCTCAGATAACACACAAAGTTGTTCTCGGTGCTCCCTGAGGGCCCACGAGCTCGTCTGCAGGGCCACGTCCCAGAATGATTGCCCTCTTTGCTCGGGTGCTGGATCCTCCACGATGCCTACAAGGGGTTGAGAGCTTCCAGACCTCGCAAGAATGTCGTCAGCTCCTGTCCGTGGAGTTACGGCCACGGAGAGCTCATCTCAATGCACGTCTCAACATCACCTGCACCAGGGCCACCACGGCCATGCCCATGGGGAGGGATGGGACCCCCTGCTCAGGCTGCACCCATGCCAATGGGGGCTGACCACTGTGAAGACCCCCGTAGTGGCATGTTCTTGGCATCTGGGGTTGTCCAGGGGGTGAATGAGCTTGGTTTGGTGGCTCGGAGGTGCACCTGATGTTGGGGGGCTCCTGGGGGCAGTGGGCTCTGCCCTGCTCGCCTAGGGGCTCCTGCCGGGTGGGTGCCCCGGTGCCGCTGGGCAGGTGGCTGGGTGCGAAGGGGGCTCTGCCCAAAGCCGGGCTCATCTCTGCCAGGGAGCCTGGGGGGTGCTGGGGGTGAACACCCATCCCCAGGTCCAGCACCCATCCCCAGGTCCAGCACCCGTCCCCAGATCCAGCTCCTCCAGGAAGGAAAATGGCCGAGCCCTCGTGGTGGCTGGGCAGCATTGGCCAAGCTGCCCTCACCGTGGCGTCCTGTCTCTTCTCCCCACCAGGATCCCTGTTGCCTCCTCCTGCTCCTCCTACCCGGTCCCCAGCAAGGCGCCGGCAGCGGCCAACGGCACGGGCAGCCCCTCGGGACAAAGCTGCCTGCCCAAGCTGAACATCATGTTCATGAAGACGCACAAGACAGCCAGCAGCACCATCCTCAACATCCTCTTCCGCTTCGGGGAGAAGCATCGCTTGAAATTCGCCTTCCCCAACGGCCGCAATGACTTCTACTACCCCTCCTTCTTCGAGCGCAGCCAGGTGCAGCACTACCGGCCGGGCGCGTGCTTCAACATCATCTGCAACCACATGCGCTTCCACTACGAGGAGGTGCGCAAGCTCCTGCCGGCGGACGCCACCTTCGTGACGGTGCTGCGGGACCCTGCCTACCTCTTCGAGTCCTCTTTCCACTACTTTGGGCGCATCATCCCCCTCACCTGGAAGCTGACGGGGGAGGACAAGCTGGCGGAGTTCCTCCGGGACCCCTGGCACTACTACGACCCCAACGGGTTCAACGCTCACTACCTCCAAAACCTCCTCTTCTTTGACTTGGGCTATGACAACAACATGAACGCCAACAGCCCGCTGGTGGAGGAGCACATCCAGGAGATAGATCGCCGTTTCCACCTCGTCATGTTGCTTGAGTACTTCGACGAGTCCCTGGTGCTGCTGAAGGACCTGCTGTGCTGGCAGCTGGAGGATGTCCTGTACTTCAAGCTCAACGCCCGCAAGGGCTCCACCATCTCCCGGCTGACACCTGAGCTCTATGAGAAGGCCACCTCCTGGAACCTCATCGACGCCAAGCTCTACCGCTATTTTAATGCCACCTTCTGGCGTAAGGTGGAGGCCTACGGGAGGGAGCGCATGGCCAAGGACGTGGCTGAGCTGCAGCGGGAGAACGAGAAGATGAAGAGCATCTGCATCGATGGGGGACACCCCGTGGACGCCAGTGCCATCCAAGAGTCCTCCATGCAACCCTGGCAGCCGCTGGGGGAGAAGTCCATCCTGGGCTACAACTTGAAAAAGAAGATCAACAAGAAGCACCAGAAGCTGTGCCGCAAGATGCTGACACCCGAAATCCAGTATCTGACCGACCTGGGGGTCAACCTCTGGATCACCAAGCTATGGAGCCGCGTGCGGGACTTCCTGAAGTGGTAGGGGACAGCAGGCGCCCTGCTCTCCCCGGGGAACAACCAGGTGCTTTCCTTTTTCTTACTTGTGGTGTCTTTTGGTTGGACATGAGCAGAACTGGCTGGAGGTTCCGGCACCCGGGAATGGTCAGGGGGACCCTCCATCACCTTCCTGCAGAGCCCCAGCTCGGGCAGGAGCCTGAGGGGGGGCTGCCGTCACCCCTGCCTCTGAGGGGTCAAGGACTGGGGGCTTGGGGGTGTTTTCCAGCAGGACCCACTTCTTCCTTCCCCACGGAAGGGCCAGAGGAGGTATTTGTGAAGGATGTGGCCTCGTCACAGCGGAAGCAGGACATCCATCCATCGCTGGAGGCACGCCGTGGGTCGGGCAGTGCGGGGACGTGCAGCGGCCAGGGGGGTTCTCCTTGCCCGGGGTGGGCAGAGCTGCCAGCAGGGAACCCGAACCTCGAGGGGCTCCTCAAATCACCCCATTTCCCTTGAACCCTGGTTTTGGGGCTGCGTGTCGGAGCCTGCTGCACCACTCCAGAGGGTACCAGCCCACGCGTGTGATGAGTGCAGCACGTTCTCAGCCCACCCAGAGCCGTCAGTCCGTGGCAGGCTGTGACCCAGAGCCACCCGGAGCCATTTGGAGAATGGAAAACCCACCCCAAAAGCCCCGGCATTTATCAACGGGCTCATGGTCCCCGCGGGTGAAGGGCATCCGTCCCCTCCCAGCCCCCCATCGTCCCGGTTAGAGGGTCCCGTGGCCCCGGTCCCTACAGGGGACATCCTGGAAGGTCCACGGGGTCTGGTGAGAACTGGCGTGAGGAGGAGGTGGGGAGCGGGGTCCTGTGGCCACCGTCCCAGTGATGCCATCCCCTGGGCACGGGGGGGATGCCGAGGATGGGGTCCGTCCCTCCCCCGCGTGGGGGGGACAGCCCTCAGGCGTCCCGGCCAGGCTGGATGACACCGGCAATGCCGAGAGTGGCCCTGGCCGGGCACGGAGGTGGCACCTGTGGCTGAGCCTCCCTGGCAGCGAAGGGACCCCCGCCACCCCCCAGCCCGTGTTCTGCTCCCTTTGTAAAGACCAGAAATAAAAAAGCAATTCTACTTTTGTAAGATAATTGTAGATTTGGCAGTTTTTAATAGAAGGGTGGTCCAGCCACTCTCCATCTCCTTCTTCTCCAGCGGGTGGGAGGGACGGTTCCCGGTGCGGGGCCGTGCGGCCGCAGCAGGATGCTCTGCCGGTCCCTGCTCCTCCCGGGGGGCCGGATCCTGCTCTGCCCGGGGGGGGTGGCCCAGCAGCCCCTCGGGGTCCCGGCTCTGCTCTCCCCGTCAGTCCCGGGGCTGGGGACCCCCGTGTCCCCCTGGGCAGCGCTGAGGAACGAGACCCCCAGCGCCAGTGGGGCACCTGGATCCGTCCCCACTGTCCCTGCAGAGCCTGTGCTGCCGGGTGCTGGCGTGGGACTCCCACGGTGTGCAGGTGACACCAGGAAGGTCTGCTGGTTTCGCAGGGACACCGGACCCATGGGACAGCCATCACAGGTGACATAACTCACTCATGCCACCAGGTCCCAGCTCCGCTGCTGGCAGGTGCACCCCATTTTCAAGGGTGGCCCCAGGACTTGCACCGGTGCTTCTCCAGCCAAAGCACCAGCACCAGCGGTACTGGGGTGGATGAGAGCCCTGATGGCCAGTCTGGAGCCACCGCTGGGGCCACCAACTCAACT